>NC_142869.1:39601875-39912500 GCF_051225735.1 Oryctolagus cuniculus | reverse complement strand
AACCAAAGTGATCATTTAGAAAACCAGTCTGGTATTTACTATCAGACAGACAAGGATGGGTATTCAAATATTCACTGCTGAGAATTTAAATATCTAGGGTTTATTTTAATACACACACCACACACTATTCTTGGAGCCTACACTAAAAGGCTAGAACCTAAAATCTCTCAGTCAGAAGCCAGACTAAAATGCTAGTTCAGTTGAAGTTAACCACATAATCAATTCTGTGCTGAAATCCATCCGGAGCGGCTTATACTCTTTATGCAACAAGGGCTCAGATCTGGAATGCTACATGGAATTCAAACTTGGAAACCATAAAGAACATTTTATTTGAAAAGCTCGTACATTGGCTACTTCTCTTTCCCACTCCAATACCAGAATACAGGCAAAAATTCTACTCCCCTCCACTCACTCTTCCCACACAACCATAATAAATCCGGCCTCAACCTCCATCCTAGGTTTCCTCTAAGAACCATCCACTGATGATATCCAGCCAGAGATTCATAAGGACTGGATTTAAAATACAAAATGACTTCCAATCTCGTATGGATTATTTTTCCATCATGCCTCAGTTTGAGTGGATTTCCAATCAAAACACCATGTCCCTTAGCCCGGCTATTTTGGATACTAGATTTTCCAAGTGGAAAAGTAATCATGGCTGCTTAAGCCACCTTGCCAAGCACACCTTCTGATTCACATCCAAAGCGGCCACACTGCCCTGATTGAAGGCAGATGCCAGTGGATGCCTCGAGACATGAATGAGACATGGAGCTACGTGAGCGGCAAGCACTTGACAGTGTCTCTTAACATGTTCTGCACATCTGTACTCAAACCAGAGTTTCTTACAAGTCATGTAAGAACTATCTAGTCTCCGATGAGACCAGGAAGTGTGAGTTGCTGGCTCTTGAGCACAGCTGTGTGTTACCACTTACATTGCACTTGGAATTAGAACTATTCTAGACCCCGTCAAGTCTGCTGAGAGCACTGTTGATGATTCTTGTCTCCCGTGATTATACTTAACACTTGTTGGATTCTATACTTTACATGAAACATTCTCTGGCATCTACTCCTGCTCTATAAGCCATGCAGCAAACTTTGTTCAAAAACAACAGAATTTGGGGCCGGTGCTGTGGTGCAGCACGTTAACACCCTGGCCTGAAGCGCCAGCATCCCATATGGGTGCTGGTTCGAGACCCGGCTGCTCCACTTCCCAACCAGCTCTCTTCTATGCCCTGGGAAAGCAGTAGAAGATGGCCCAAGTCCTTGGGCCCCTGCACCCATGTAGGAGACCCAGAGGAGGTTCCTGGCTCATGGCTTCGGATCAGCGCAGCTTCAGCTGTTGAGACCATATGGGGAGTGAACCAACGGACGGAAGACCTCTCGCTCTCTGCTTCTCCTCTCTCTGTGTAACTCTGACTTTCAAATAAATAAATAAATCTTTAAAAAAATAAACAGAATTCTGATTTGCCAATACATGGGCTTAATTCTCAAGCCATTTTTTTTCATCCTTTGTCTTCCAATCCGATCCTTTTATTAGGAAAACTAATCAATATTCTTAAAGTCCTATAAGTGCAACATAGTATAAAAAGGTGAGCCTTGAGGGGGTGCCTGCCAGGAACCCTTTGGTCCACACGCCACATGGAGGGAGCTGGGAGAATAAAGACCAGCTTTCATATCCCGCTTGGAGTTCATATCCTCCACTTTGCTGGAGTTTGACATTATCCACCTATCAGATATGTGGTCTTGGACAAACTTATCAGCGTCTATTAACCTTGGATTTTTTTTTTTTTTCGAATTTGAGATGGTGATTTAACACACTCTTTTTCACTGTGTTGCGGTAATGACTAAATGAAATGAAAATCCTTTAGGATGTCACCTACAGTCCTCATTGAGTAAACAGGAGTTCCTCCTGCACATTCCTCTTTCCACTCTTCCCAAGTTTCTTGAGCTTTTACTCTCATGTAGGAGCAGCACTTACAAAACAAGCCAGGGATCGCAGATCCTCCAATAGGATTACAGAGTTCACATTTCCTCCCTTCCAAACAGCAGCACTCTTGCCATCATCTCGTCTCACTCGTAACATGAAGAACTTTTAAAATAACATGAAGAATTTTTAAAGTAAAGCTGTGCATTGGCTTTTACATGAATTGAGTTGTTTAAAAGTTCCCACTTAGCAGACATTTATTTTCAGGAAGCCTCTATCCATTGGCTGGATATACAATGTCTAATTTTACTCTTATGGAAATCTTGGGCTCAAAGTGAGATGCTTTAGGACCTGTATGGACATCAGATAGCTTTGTGACCTTAAATAAATAAATGAACAGCCCCGATTCTCAATTAACCTAGGAATGGGGGACCATCATACCTGCCTGATCCCCTTCCACAAGCTCTATGGACACTCCGTCACACTCCTCCTTGCTGGTGATCATGCAAGATTTCACCACGTGACAGCATCCTCACTTCTTTTAGCAGGTTTCATTCAGAAATTTTAAAAGACAAGGAAATAGTTTATAACAGAAGCTAGTGGAGAAAAATACCTAAAATGTAGTAACAACAGGTGAACAGGTAAAAGCTGAATAGACAACTGAAAGTGTAGAAATTGTGAATAGGAAATGGTGCCAACATTATTAAAGAAATGGTATGCCTTTCTGAGCATGAGGCTGATTTAGGGAAGGGCTTGAGGCCCAGATAAGGAGCTAACTGGCACTCAGCCTCACCTAGGACAACTAGAGGGACTGGGAGTGCCTTGGATGGTTGGTGGCCAGAACAGCTGGGGATGGAGAATCCATGCTCCTGTATGCACATGTGTGGGTCCTGAGATGGGGTTTCTGAAGAGAAGTCTCATCCGGGATCGTAAACCTCTAGAAAATAGGAAAACATGTCCAGAAATGAGGAAGGATACAGGAAATAACAAGTGTTGGTAAGAACGTGGGACAGTGAGATATGCCACTGGTGGAAGTATAAATTATCCAATCTGTTGGAGAGGAATTTAATCATTTCTGGTGAAAGTAAGAATTCGTTTCCCTTATAGCTCAGCAATTCCATTTCTGGGTAAAACTCTTGGAACTTCTCTTCCACTTCCCAGGATGCTCACTCATTAATTAGACACCGTTTCATAGCAAACAATCACAACACCTCAGTGGGATTCGGGAAGAAGCCTCTGTTGAGTTTGTGCGTCTGGAGGTTGGCTGGAGGTTAGCTGATCTGAGCGCCTTGATTGACCTCAGCTGGAATGGTTCCCACACATCTGGGGGTCAGCTGATATCTGCTGAACTCAGCCAGGCAGCCCAGCTCCAATCCATGCGTCTCATCCCTTCTCCTGGGTCCAGTCTAGTGAACTTCCCACAGCCATGACAGAGACCCAAGTGCATCAGCCCAGTGCCTTGGGCGCTTCTCCAGCCTTTGGTCACATCACGCCTGCTATCATCACCTCGGTGAATGCAAGTCACACGGCCAGATGCAAAGTGAAGGGGCAGGAAAGTGTATTCAAGTAGGAAGAGCCACAAAGTCACGTAGCAAACGATGTGGATGCAGGAAGCAGTGAGAACTGAGCTGTGAACGCCAACTAGCACATTTCCTGCAGATTCGTTTACAGTACGACAACTGCAAATAACCTGTGCTCTCAAAAAGCAAATTGGGAAAAAGATCATGGCCTTTTTCCCATCAGAGCACTACGTAGCAGTGGGAAAGAATAAACTAGGGTTGTCTGCATTAACATGTGTGCAACTGAAAAGTAAAATGTTGGCTGAAAACAAGAGAGAGAACAGGTTTCAAAATGAAATATAGAGCATAAAATCACCTACAATAGGCTTCTAAATGCCCAGGCTGCGGAATAGATGGCTCACAGATATATTCACTATTATGCAAGTGTGAAAAAAAAAATGAGATGACACACCCAAGCCTCAGGACAGCAACTGTTTCTGGAGAAGCAGAAAAATGGGATCCTAGTGGGAGACAAAGCAGGCCTCAGTCAGTATCTGTGATGTTTCCTTTTCTATATCAAAGTTATGGAGCAAATGTTAACTGACGGTAAATCCGAATGCTGCGCTACACAGAATCTCTCACATGACTCTGCAGGTTTGTTGAGGAAAGTGTCACCAAAGTTTTTGCTCCTGGAATAGGAATGATTGTGCTGACAGAAGATTCTGCCCCATTCTGATGGCAACACATCACCCGCTAGCAGTGGTTTGAAACTGCTCCAGGTGTGGATGCAAAGAAAATTAAACAAAATGAGGTGACCAAGAATGAGAAAACTCCAGTCCATCCTATTCTGACCCTGTGGGCTTGGTTTTAAATTCAAACTATTGCCTGTGTTTGTGCCCTGTCTGGCTGTTTCATGAGTCAGCAAATCGAGTTACTAGGGCACAGAAGCAAGGTGCCTTTGTGGGGAGAACTGTGAGCTGAGACCATGGTTTTGCCCACCTTTTTGCTTTTTAAATTAAACTTTTATCAGAACATCTCTGAGTCCTTTTTCATCCTAATGAAATGAAAAGGACCATTATGGAAAGAAAATTACACCCAAGTTTTGTTAGCAAATATTAGGAAACTTTTAAATTATGCCAAGGAAAAGCTGCCAGCTGGCCTAGCAGTAAACAATCGTGTGTGTGAGTGGGTGAGGGGCAGGACAACTATAGGGCGCTCTCGTTTAAACATATGAGTAAGACAAAAGCAAAAAACCTTGATTTTTAAATAATATCAGGCTTGATAGCTTTTTAGAGGAGCTGAATTTATTGTCCTGTTATTTTCACTGTGGTATTTCACTCTAAAAATGTTGGTTTGGGAATGTACATGCATATGAAAATGCTTATAAAAACTGCACAAGTCCAATGTGGGTTTTCTAGATGGTGTGGGCTGTTGATCCACGGATGGCTGTATTAATATGTATTAACAGTAAACAGATGACATGCCTTTGAAATAGCTGCTTAATTGAAGAAAATAGGATCGGTGGATGCAAGGCCACGAAGGGGCTAGCTGGCATATTTTTCCAGAGGCACTTAGCCTGAAATGAATATCCTTGCCCATTTGCAACATTGCATCCAGCATTAATCTAAGTGGTTTATCTATCGTACAATTTTAGAGTTACTATCTATGATCTTAAACTTGCTATGGTGATAATTAATAAAACATTTTCCTTCTGTCCACCTATCTTTCTATATATATATTATCGCTATTATAGCTTCTATATATATTATATATATAATAGCTATGTATTAAATAGCTCTGCTTTCAAAGTGCATTTGAAGTTTTTCTACTTCTCTGCATCTCCAAGGTCATCCCCACCCCCACCCCAACTCTGGTCCAAGCCACTCACCTCCCTCATGAAAACATGACAGCAATGGCTTCCAACCCGGTCTCCCATGGCCACGCTGGCCTCCTCTTACCATCTATTCTCCATCTAACAGTGGGAGTTATCTTTCTAACATGTAAATCTGGTCGAACAATTCCCCTTTGAAAAAAAAAATCCTTCCTTCACTCACTTCCTGTTGCCCTGAAAGTCCTTAACGTGGCCTACAGGATCCCATTTCCCTGCTAAGAACTTGAGACTCCACTTCCGCCACACCTCCTCCCTCCTGATACTCCCAGCACTGCGTGGTTTTTCACTTCAACCCAAGTTATGGTGCACAATACAAGAAAGTCAAAAGACTCAGCAAACCTTGTTGTGCCCTCATGTGAGAAAATGCCATGCCCTCACATCTGTCTCACCAGCCTGAACCACTTGCACCCATTTCAGCTAATTCTGGGGACATTGGCTCACACATCTCTAAATGCCATGCATGCAGCATAGTCTTTCGAGTGCTTCGGCAGAAGATGGGAATTCGTTCTCTGACACTGCTCTCCAACGCCTCCCCCAAACCACCCTTCCCAAAGCCTGGCTCCCTGTCATAGTTACCTGGCTGCTATGATTAGCTCAGTACCATGTCTACATTACTTTGGCTTTGTAAACATGTGTGCAGCCAAGCCATAGAGTATCAAAGGTTGCCATTCCTTTCCGGAATAGCTTTTTTATTTTCCCTGGAGTTAATAATTGCCTTCTCCCCTCCCCATTGCTTGATTTTCTTATCATTAAGTCCATCCTTAACTCTCCCTCAGCTGTGTAAACATTTCCCCCATACTTTTAAATACTTGTGTGGACACTGGTTTTCTTCTTCTTAAAGAAATCTCTTTTCCCCAGACTTCTACATCTGATGAGCAGCTGTCAACCAGGGATTTGCCTTAATCATCATTTTGGAGGAGTTTCAGGAGAAAATCCGGTAGATGCACCTGCCCCATGGCTGTCTTTACCCAAACTTCCTGGATCTCTCTCAGATCTTTTCTAACGTGCCTTGGGGCCTTCACAACATGCTGTTCTCTTTCCTTAAAATCTTTCCCTGGTATTTGCCTAATTTCTGTTCATCTTTCAGGTCTGTGCTTATAGGTCACTTCTTCAGAGACATGGCTTGGTTTCCCAATCAGTCATCTTTGTTAAAGTCTCTCATAACGCTCAGTATTTTTCCTTGGTGGTTCTTATTGCCAAGTGTTCCCACAGTGTGATCATAACTTGAAATATTCATTTGATTTTGTTTCTGTTTTCCCTCCACAACTTATATATGACCTTTTCCCTAATCAGACACATCCATTTACTCAAGGACAAGTAGGGTGTTTATAGAGGGAGTGACTAGAGCAAGAAAGATTTAATACTCAGCTTCCTGACTTCCAATTAGAGGCTTATGAAAATTGAAAGGGCAGGTTAGAGGGGTAGCAGTGGGAAGCAGAGAGGATGCTGCAACCTGAGAGGAGGTCCTGGGGACCCGGTAAAGAAGGAAAATGGAGTCAGCCTCCAGCACCTGCCAACTCAGCTCCATCTTGGATCAGCCTCCAGGAGCCCTGGGAGACAGCCTCAACACTGCAGACAGGAGAGGCGCTTAATGTTCTATGTTAATATTCACTGGCATATAAACCTATCTAAAGCAAAAACACACAACACACTCCCTTCACTTGCTGAACTAAACTACCTATAGTATAAAACCATTTGCCATAAAGAATAAGTTGTAGCACAAGTCATTCATCAACTCATTCTAACACTTTCCAAAGCACGCTTGTGTCACAGAAGCTGATGGATGTGATCTTGTATTGGACGCAGCTGTCACTATCTGAGACGATTCCTGGGGTCCTTGTGCCATGTCCTCTGAGCCATCCCCCCGATCTTGGTCCCCACTGGGCTGGGCAGTCCCACGCACATGGTTAGCATCCCACGTCAAGTGCCTACTGACTGCTATGGTTCTCACTCAGTGTCTTCCCTGAAGCCAAGGAGCTTACCCAGCCCTGGTGCAGGCCCAACCTGGAAGGGTTGAAGACCAGGTGTCTCAGAGACCACCTCAAAGAATGGTAAATGGGCTTCAAAGGGAAGCAGTGCCCTCAATTCCATTCTTTGGGAAGGCAATTTTGTGATACATTCTGCATGGTTTCTCAAAACATCCCCTGTGGTGAGAAGCAGAACAATGACTTCTATCTGTTGCATATCATTCTTCCCACTCCCTCACTCCTGCTTTCTGGGATCACCTTCCAAATATACCAGCTGCACCCGAGTCCTTGTCTCAGACTCTGCTATTGAGAGGAACCCACGCTAAGTGGCTCTCTAAATTATGTCCCCACACTGGATTATGTCTTCACACTGAAAATTGCCCCAAGCCTCCTCAGTGACTTCCCCCTCACCATGACCATTAGGTCACTGAATCCTGGGAGTTCCCTGAGTGATGGTTCACACAGCTTCACTGGGTCCACTGCCCTCCCAGCCTCCCCACCTCTCTCCCCAGCCTCTCTCATTCTATGACCCTAGACAAGACCAACAGGGGTGCAGATACCAGGAGATAAAGAGGGAGGGAGGTGGACAAAGGTCTCAGGTATAAGATGGAACACACATAGAGGGGAGAACAGTAAGAATTGCAGAGGAAAAAGAAAAGAAGATACATATGGCAGAATTTGACAGCTACCAGGTGGGGTTTATTGCTAGACTTTGCCTGCCTGGTCCACTGCGGTGAATGAGGGAGTGGACAGGCACTGGGAGAATAAGGGAAAGGACCAGTTCCTCCGCTCAGAAGGCAGGTGCAGAGAAGAGAAGGTAACAGAGAGGGGAGTCACATGATCACTTCCATGATCCTACCAAGGATCCTACCAAGACCTAGTAAGGAATGGCTGCTCTGAACCAAAGCACAAAGTGCCACCCCAAACCAACATCGCCAAATGCCCCCAGAGGGATGTGCTGACACCAAATCCTGTCTGTCAAGCAGCCCCCAGGGCCTCTCCAGCCCTCCCCTGCATGTGGACCCTGCTCTCCCTGCAGGCTCAGCTCAGCACTCCTGCTTGAGGCACGCAGCGTGCGCCCTCCTTGGCTCAGCTGTTCCACGCTGCCACTTCACACCCAGACTTCAGAAACTGGGGGCGGTGTCCTAAGGCCGGAGAAACGGCCCTGAAGTCCACCGCAGATTCTGCAGGTCTGCAATCCGAGTGGCCAGCCCCAAAAAGCTTCAGGCTCACAGGGCAGGACATTTCTGTACCAGAACTACATGGGCTGGTGTATATTACTGGCCTAATTCTACTGCATATTTCAGGTACTCTCTTAGCGTGTCCCAGATGCTGTAAGATTATCTGCACTTTTTCACACATGGATATGGGCAGCCATATCCATGGACCTGTGGAACATCACCTTGCCCAGGGCGGCCTTTTCTCACCATTTCAGGGCAGGCTTTGCCATGCACAGCCACCTGCACAGGCTTGTTGGTAATCCAGCACTTGCCTGCCTGTTCTTTTTTTAAACATAGTGGGGTGTTTTTGAAAAAGATTTATCTATTTATTTATTTATTTATTTGAGAGGTAGAGTTATAAATAGAGAGACAGAGAAAGAGATGTTCCATCTACTGGTTCACTCCCCAAATGGCCCCAATAGCTGGAGTTGAGCTGATCTGAAGCCAAGAGCCAGGAGCTTTATCCAAGTCTCCCATGCATATGCAGGGGACCAAGAACTTCAGCCATCTTCCACTGCTTTCCCAGGCCACAGACAGAGAGCTGGTTCGGAAGAGGAGCAGCCAAGACTCATACGGGCACCCATATGGGACGCCAGTGCCACAGGGGAAAGCTTAGCCCTCTATGCACAGCACCACCACCAGCACCACCAGCACCACCACCCCCCACCCAGAGAAGGGCTTTGCTGCACTTTTCTACTCTTTGTAGCAAATCATCCCCAAACTCTTGTTTGAGACAGCATGTGTTACTATTTCTGACAGTTCTGTGGGTTGAGTTGCATCCCTTGGTGGTCCCCACTTATGGTTCCTCGTGCAGTTAGAGTAGAATGCCACTTAGGGCATCATTCAAAGGCTAGAAGGGGAGGGACATCCAAGATGACCATCACTCACATGTCTATCCCTGGCCTGGGATGCCGGGAACAGCTGGAGGTTTCTCTCACTGTGTGGCTTCCCCACAAAGCTGTCTTGCACTTTCTTACAGCAGTGTGGACTCAGAGAAGGAACTGGCTTACTTCAGAGGAGCCTTCCATGAGCCCAGGTGGAAGCTTCTTCTGACCTGGTGTAGAAGCCACATGGTGTAACCTCTGCTCTCCACTCTTGTTACAAGCAAGTTACATGTTAGCCAGATTGTAGGGGAGGGGATGACTATAAAGGTCTGAATTCTGGTGTGGGCATTTAATCCAGCAGGTAAGATATCAATTAAGACATCCTATAGCGAAATACCTGGTTTTGACTCCTGACTCCAGGTTCCTACTAATATGCACCTTGTGGGGGCAGCAGTGATAGCTCAAGTAACTGAGTCCCTGCAATGGATGCAGGAACCCGCAATAAGTCTCCAGTAGCCAGCTTACCCCGACCCCAGTCATTGCAGGCACTGGGGAATGAACCAGTGGATAGAATGCCTCTCTCTCTCTCTCTCTCTCTCTCTCTCACACACACACACACACACACACACACACACACACCTCTCTATCTCCAGTTCACTGGGGGCCTTCATTAACAGTGGCAGAAAGAGACAGAACTTGATCAAGACCAGAAGACAGCAAAACCCACGCATTTTGCTGAAGTAGTTCATGGAATCATCTGTTTGATACATTTTGTTGTATAAAGGGCAAGCTAATAACCATTGTAGGCTTTGTAACCCATACAGTCTCTGCTACACTGAGCTCTGGCATTGTAGTGGGAAACCCACCAGAAACAATGCAAGACAAATGGGTAGGGCTTTAGAAGATGAAACTTTTCAGTAAACACTAAAATCCCAATTTCTTAAAATTTTCATGTCTTATAAAATCTGATTCTTCTTCTGATTATTTTTTTTTCATGCAGTTACAAATATAAAAACTGTCCTCAGTTCACAGGCAGAATGAAAACAGGCCACAGCCAGATCTGACCCGGGGGCCGTAGTTTGCCAACCTCTGGTCTAGACTAACTTCCATAGAGGCAGGGGCTGTGTCTGCTTTACCCACGCTTATGAAACCTGTATTTAGCACACCATTGCAGAGCTCAATAAATATTTATTGAATGAATGAATAGGTGATTTATAAACAAATCGTAAAACCCTGAAGGAAGAATTTCTCTGAAAAGCCTTTAGTGTCTCACCTCAGCATCCATCCCCTCCACTTAAAGCCAAGGTCTAAAATTACATTCGCAGCTTCATTGACGTTTTCCTGGAAATATCTCAGTATCAGTACACTCAACACTCTCTTACCCATGCTCCGTGTGCCCAGCGTACCGTGAGTAACTGGCAACTTCAATACTAAAGAGTGATGGGGATTTACTGCCCTCTCAGCTTCTCAGAGAGATGCACACACAGGCCAGAAATCCACGGCATCCTAACTCCTGAGACACACGTTGCTACTGCTGCACTTAGTAATAAGACACTGCTGAAAGCCGCAATTGCCCAGTTCCAGTATCTTCCATGGAGGGCTTTGTGAACCCTCTAGTTACTAGACTTTTCCCAACTTTAGATTCCTTACACTTTTAATTACCTATGTATGCACTGTCTTCCCTCATGGTGGTCATTTCCAAAAAAGACCTCTCTCTCCACCTGCCTCTTCCATGCCAGAGCATATGGTGTGTCTGCAATGCCAGGGTCAGCTCATATGAGGCGATCATTGAGGCACATCTGGGCTGTAGTTCCAGCTCACAGGGATTCTACCACCTTAGGGACTTGCCACTGCCTCACGGCCCTCCCATCAGCACCATGTGCCACTGTATGACCGTGCACAAGCGATGGACTCCTTTGTTCCAGTGGGCCCAGGCAGTCTCTCAACCTCACAGCAGAAGGGCTGGAAACGGGACGCAAGCTGGTCTCCCAAGAAGACGGCTCAGAGGCGGAGGGAGGTTCCGAGGACCTCCCAGCTTTGGGCTCCACCGTCTTGGAAACCAGCAGGTGGCCTTACACCGGGGATCTCTGAGACCTCAGATTCCGCCTGTAAGAAGCATTCACTGTCTAGTTAAGCTCATGCTAACTGACTTTTGTCCTTGAAACCAACAGGTCAACAAGTATACTTGGGGATTTTATTTACCTGAATTTGCCTGAGGGTCAGTGATTATTCAGCGGCAAAGCAAGGGGGCCTTTCAGCTGTATCGATGCCATGGGAAAACCCTACTGGCTAAGAACTTCACGCAATCCCTTTTATCTCTCCCTTACCCCAAATTGTGCCCTCTCGTGGTTTTTGCATGACATTTGTTATCTGTGACATCCATGTGACAGTTACCATTTACTGCCCTATTTTTGTCTGCATCTATAAGTATCTTACTCACACACACAGGGGGCTACAGCCCTATCTTATCCTCCTGTATCCAAAACAAATCCACTGCTATGTGAGCTTCTCTTTATTTGCTTTGGAAACAATCTGGACTCTCACCAGCCAGTTTTGGTTATCTTAATCAGTTTAATTTAATTTCTTACCAAGATTGAGTTTATTTGTAAACTAAGATCCACAGACAAAAGGAAAAGGGGGAAAACTATATTTATTCTCTTTACCTCCTGAAACTCCTCACCCCAAAGAAGAGGAAAAACCAGAAGTGACTACAATGAAGAAAAACACACTCCAGTAAGCGAATAACTTGGGCTTCAACACGGAATTCACTCTCCAGTGCGTTGTGCAAGTGGACACGTACTCTGCTGTTTTCTGCGTTCAGCAGACAGCTGGAAACCCACACAGGATGCCAAAACTATGTGACCTACATTTGCAGCTAGACGGTGTTGGCTAAAATGAAATCGAAGATCCAGAATCTTTCAGTGTAAATTTCTTGGGGAATATTCTGTGTCCTGGATAATAGGATAACAGAGGCCTCCCTTTTTGCACTTCCAGGTTTTTAAAACCATGCTAATTCGCTTCTGCATCCTTTTAAGAACCAAATCAAACAATCCAACCAAAAAGCCCTCTCTCACTGAAGTCTTTTTTCAGGTATGAAAGTATTAACCCATGGAAAGTTGAAGTAATGTACCATCTCTCTGCCCCTTTGGAGGTAAGGTGCACCTCTGAGATGCCTTTTGGCATCCAGGTTCCATCTGTTTCTTAGGGTGGATAAAATAAGTAAAGGCAAATAATTACCGCTGCACTCAGAGTCCTGCTCTCCTCATCATACGTGGCCTGGGAGTTCACTTTCAGGAGTCAGAAGTAAATGTTGAAAGGGAAGTTCCACTTTCCCATGGGATTCCCTAAACAGGCCTCCTCAGACCTAGTAACCAATCCCTCCCAGGGGCCTGGAGATCTTTCTGATGATGGTAGTAACCACGTCGCAGGGCTGCAGTATCTTTTTTGATACCTGGCTCACAGATGATTTCTCTTAGAAGCCAAGGTCTGTTCTGGGCAGTGTCCACACCCCTTTACCCTTAGTTCCCCAATTGAGCAAACGCAGCCCAAACCTCAAGCAGCTGCATTTCCCCGCATGCTGTCAAGTCTCAACTCACCGAGAGCCTCCTGTTTCCCTACCTTCTAGGGGGAAGTGCACGAGCTATGTCCACATTGCCGTGGGTATCACTTCAGTCTGGAATGTTTTTCCCATTCTCCTTTTTTTTTTTTTTTTTTTACAGGCAGAGTGGATAGTGAGAGAGAGAGAGAGACAGAGAGAAAGGTCTTCCTTTGCTGTTGGTTCACCCTCCAATGGCCACCGCGGTCGGCACGCTGCGGCCGGCACACCCTGCTGATCCGAAGGCAGGAGCCAGGTGCTTCTCCTGGTCTCTCATGGGGTGCAGGGCCCGAGCACTTGGGCCATCCTCCACTGCACTCCCGGGCCACAGCCGAGAGCTGGCCTGGAAGAGGGGCAACCGGGACAGAATCTGGCGCCCCGACTGGGACTAGAACCCGGTGTGCCAGCGCCGCAAGGTGGAGGATTAGCCTATTGAGCTGCGGCGCCGGCCCCATTCTTCTTATTATCCCTTTCCCTTCTCCCCCTCCTCCCGGCCCTCTGACTAATCTGCAAATTTCTTTAAGGAAGTCTTCACCAGCCCACAAAATTCATCCTTCTCCTCCCAGTGCCACCCACAGCTCTGCTTTCATCTCGGCAGCACTTGAAGATCATGTTTGTCAATGATTCTGTCCCCTCTCCCTGTGGGCTGCCCCTCCCCGGCCCTCTCTCCGCAGACGTGAATCCCCCTGGGACCTGGTCCTGTTCCATTCCTCTGTGCATCCTCAGCAGCTGGCTTAGTCGGATGTACCAGGGTTGCAGAAGGAAAGTGCATTAGTCACATTGCTGCATCAATCATGCACCCTCATCCCCATCTCACATGGTTCTTTTTTCTCTGTCTATAAACCTACTCAACTTTCTTTCAAAACCACCCCTAGTAAGGGATTTTAACTCTGAATAAACAAGCATCCATGGGTTCACAGGGACATAAATGCACAGCAATCGGATAAGTAGAGGAGAATGAAAAGCTTTTCCTTTTATTGTGATGTCAATAAAAATGGGAGGAATGATGAAATTAGAAAATGAACATTTGATGACCAATATAGCAGTAACTGACTCA
The DNA here is from genome assembly GCF_051225735.1 of Oryctolagus cuniculus. Taxonomy (NCBI): domain Eukaryota; kingdom Metazoa; phylum Chordata; class Mammalia; order Lagomorpha; family Leporidae; genus Oryctolagus; species Oryctolagus cuniculus. The sequence goes on along the minus strand of NC_142869.1, from coordinate 39,898,523 downwards.
GGCTAAAGTCAGCAATGGGGACAGAAATCTGAGGAGAAATGGGACATTTACATGGTCTCAAAATATCACTTCACAAAATGTTTGTTCTTTCGTTTTTTTAAAATATTTATTTTATTTATTTGAAAGAGCTACAGAGAGAGGTCTTCCATTCACTGATTCGCTCCCCAGATAGCTGCAACAGCCGGAGCTGCACTGATCCAAAGCCAGGAGCCAGGAGCCTCCTCTGGGTCTCCCATGTGGGTGCAGAGGACTTGGGCCATCTTCCACTGCTATCCCAGGCTATAGCAGAGAGCTGGATTGGAAGAGGAGCAGTTGGGACTACAACGTGCGCCCATATGGGATGCCGGCATCTCAGGCCAGGGCACTAACCTGCTGTGCCACAGCACTGGCCCCAAGATGTTTGTGCATTACAAAGAGAACAGTAATTTACAATAGAGGAATCTAGCAAATACCACCTTGACCAAACAAACAGAATGACCAGTACTAAAACATCAGTTGTTTTAGTACTCCTGATGATATACTAAGAAAGATATAAAATCACTCCTACAACACATAAATGAATCTTGTAATCATGAGGAAACATCAGATAGCCCAAATCAAGGAGCACCCTACAAAATAACTGGCTTAGTATCTTAAAAAAATGTTAATGCTTCATCAAGTATGAAGGAAGACTGATTCCAACTTAAAGGAAACTAAAGAGTCATGACAATGAATGCAACACGTGATCTGGAATGTCCTTGTGCAAGGTAGAACATCATTGGAACAGAGGGTAAAATCCAAATAAGGTAATATTATTGTACTGATATTAATTTCCTGATTTGAGTCATTATGTGTCATAGTTATACAAGAGAACATTGTTGTTTTGGGGAATATACTGAAGTATAAGTTGTAAATTAGCATAATATCTGTGACTTACCACTTACCCCCCAAACAATCCAGGAATAAATGAAGTAGGGGATGTGTAGGAGAGAGAGAGAGGAACCTGAAATACTCAACTTGCTAACTGCAACTCATCCATCAACTGTCAGCTCACACATCCTCTCCTTTGAGAAGCCGTCTCTGAATGTCCTGTTGAATCCTGATAGTACCTGTGCTCTGTGACTCCTCTCCAGCTCGCTTAGCAGCATGGAGTAGAGTTGTCAGTTTACTTAGCTGCTGTCTCACTCCAAACTCCTCAAGGGCAGAGGCCACAGCTTGCTCATCTTACTATTCTCAGCACTACACAGCACAGTTCCTGGTGCAAACTAGATACTCAGGGTGCACTGGATGTGTAATTGATTGACAGGAGTGACATGTTAAATCTGAAAAGAGGGTCTGGTTTCTGCTTCCTAGATCTTGAAGAACAGAATGATATTATAAAGTAGGATGCTCTTCTGTTTAAGTAGGCGTATTTCATTGTTATGGTTTTTTAGTACATTTGGACTGTAACAGCGTTTGTGGAACTACTGTCAGTCCTATAGTGTTAGACTCAGATCAGAGAGGATAAGTTTTCCCCCAGTTTCCTTGATTTGCAGGTCTCCTCAAGCCTGACGCTAGCTATAGTTCTCTTAATAGTCTACTTTCCTAGTGGTTTCCATTTTGTAGAGAACATGAAGTTTAGCATGGGGCATAAAATCTGTCATTAATCTTTCAGCAGCTTCAAAATGATGATTAAATAATGGCTTTATTCTCCTGAGGGAAAAATAAATTCCTGTCAAAGTTTGATCGGGGTCAGGGACTGTGGCACAGCAGGTTAAACAGACGCTTGGGTTGATCCCAGCCCCTGCTGGAGTGCCTAGGATGAAGTCCTAGCTCTTCTGCTTCTAACTCAGCTTCCTGCTAATGTGCCTGGGAGGCACATTGGGAAGCACTTGGGTTCCTGCCACCCACAGAGAAGACATGGTTGGAGTTACTGGCTCCCAGCTTCAGCGTGACCCAGCCTGGCTGTTATGGCCTTCTGCAGAGTAAACCAGCAGGTGGAAAACCAATCTCTCTCTCTTTCTCTCTTTCTCTCCTTCCTCCACTCCATTCAAATAAATAAAAAGTATGGTTTTTTTAAGATTTATTTATTTATTTGAAAGTCAGAGTTACACAGAGAGAGAGGCAGAGAGAAAGAGAGAGAGGTCTTCCATCCAATGGTTCACTCCCCAATTGGCCGCAATAGCCGGAGCTGTGTTGATCTGAAGCCAGGAGCTTATTCTAGGTCTCCCACGTGGGTGCAGGACCCAAGGACTTGGGCCATCTTCCACTGCTTTCCCAGGCCATAGCAGAGAGCTGGATTGGAAGTGGAACAGCCAGGTCTCGAACCAGCACCCATATGGGATGCCGGTGCTTCAGGTCAGGGCATTAACCCATTGAGCCACAGCGCCGGCCCCAATAAAAAAATTTTTTTTTAATTGTTGAAATAAATGTAACTGGAAGAATCTCACAGAAATGCTTTATTTACACCTTTAAGAGACTGTATTTATTTACTTGAGAGGTAGAGTTACAGACAGAGGGAGAGACAGAGAGAAAGGTCACCTGCTGGTTCACTCCCCAGATGGCCGCAACAGTGGAGATGAGCTGATCTGAAGCCAGCACTTGGGCCATCCTCCACCGCTTTCCCAGGCCACAGCAGAGAGCTGGATTGGAAAAGGAGCAGCCGGGACTAGAATGGGCACCCATATGGGATGCCAACACCGCAGGCAGAGGCGTAGCCTGCTATGACACAGCACTGGCCCCTATGGTTGCCTTTATGGTATCGTCTCTCAACTATAAAGTAACTGAGTTGCTGGGGGCTGGCATTTGGCACAGCAGTTAAGACACTGATTGGGCCACCTCCTGCCCGTATGGGACAGTATCTGGGTTCAAAGTCCTGGCTCCCTATTCCTGTATCCTGCTAATGCATACCCAGGGAAGCAGCAGGTGATGGCTCAAGTCACTGGATCCTTACCACCCACAGGGAAGACCTGGATGAAGTTGCTGGCTCCTGGTTCCTGGCACAGGCCTGGCCATTGAAAGCATTTAGGAAGTAAACCAAAGGATGGAAGATCTCTCTTCCCCCACACCCTCTGTTATTCAAATAAAAACACATTCCAAATGAAAAAAAAAAAAAAAGAAAAGAAAGAAAGAAACTGAGTTACAGCTTATATCTAAAACGATGGAGCTGAAGTAGAGGTGACAGTTTAAGCCCTTAATATGGCGTTCATACCAGGTAGAACCTTAATACAAGTTCAGTGTTGCCACTATTTTTAAACAGAAAAAAAAAAACCACCCCGTGCTGCTTTCATTTTTGGCAGACGAGGAGGAAAAGCAGAGTCTAGGCTTGCTGGGCTGGAGTGAGTGCCCTTCAGAACTTTTGCTTCCTCTGCTACATTAAGGAAAATGTGGCTTTGGCAGAGCGTGGTTTTGTGGGTTTGGGATCGGGCTTGGATTTGGATGTGGCTAGGCATTTGGGAGGGACAATAAACCGTGAAAGCCCATAAAAATTGCAGCAAACTGAGGGAGGGTTGCTAGGAATTCAGAAGTTTCTCTCAAAGACTCCTTATTCACAAACCCAAAAATTAAGCTTAAAGGTGCCTCTTGTGCAATGCCCTGCACCCAGAGATTCAATATTTGGTGACGATGGTGGTTTACCGCACACCCAGATTCCAACACGGAAAATGAGAAGCTGAACAGAGCACTCTTTCTTGTGTCACAAGAGTGCAGGAAGGAGAAAAGGTGACAACAGGAGCAGTGAGAAAGATGAAGCATTTGAAAACTAACTATCCAAAGAGGGGACCAAAAACCTAGAAGAAAATCTTTGTGTCCTTAGAGTAGGCACAGATTTCTTACATAGGACCCAAAAATAGTGCTGGCCATCAAGAATGGCAGATAAATTAAACTTATTAAGATTCAGAATTTCTGTGTATAAAACTATATCATTCATAGAAAAATAGCCCACTCCACATAGCAGGATAGGATGTTGCGAACACAAAGGACTTGAATCCAAAACATATTTTTAAATTCCTACAAATCAGTAGAAAGAAAGTTCAGTTAAAAAACAAAAAACTGGTCAACGACTTGCTAGATTTTTCACAAATTAAGATATCAAAATTGCCAATAAATATACAAAATTGTTTTCCACCTCATTGGTTTTCAGGGGATTAAAATTCAGTTAAACCTCAAAGGCAAGTGACTTTCTGTCAAAGATTTCTCGTCCACTGGTTCACACCCCAAATGTCCATAACAGCCAGGGCCAAGCCAGGCTGAAGTTAGGAGCTGGGAACTACATCTGAGTGGCCCACGTGGCTAGCAGGGACCCAGTTACTTGAGCCATTATCTGATACTTCCCAGGGTGCAAATTAGCAGGAAACTGCAAGCCAGAGAGGAGCCAGGACTCACACCCAGGTACTCGGATCTGGGATGTAGGCATCCTAAGCCACGTCTTACCCACCGCACCAGACATCTGCCCCCAATCTGAATGTCTCAGGAAGATTGCCGCAAGATCCACGTGTGACAGGTCCCTAACTCAGGTTTGCACAAGTGCAGTTTATATTTTGTGAACTGAAATCAGCTTCTGTGACTTGAGATGTTTCTAGATAAAATGGTCATTTCAAGGTCCGTTTGCAGATTTTCCTTCCCCTCATTCGCTTCTCCAGGTTCTGGGGCTCCGAGTTTTGGGGGGCCAGCAGGACATTAGGAGCAACTGGAAGGAAAGGGACCTGATGGGCAGACACCCCTCCCCTGAGCTGGTATCTGCCGAGGGATTAATCAGTCACTTAGGTTCCTGGGCATGGCCTCCCTTCCATCTTGGCACTAAGAATTCCTGTCTCATCTCCAGTTCACACGCTCTGTGTCGGCATCTTGGTGGGCAAGCCCATGGTCATCCAATTTCATGGCCCTTTTGGAAAGAGAACTCCAAAAAGCTCCCTTGCACATTTTGGGCACTGTCACAGTCTCTTGCCCCAGCACATTCCACGATAAACATTTCTACACTATTGAGACTCACTATGGTGGCTTGGGTAACTTATCCCGATTGAGCAGCCCTGCCCACGTGGTAGGATTATATAGCCTCAGCCTAACTGTGGGAGGAATGTCCATCCCTGCCTCATGGCCTCTGGGCGTGCACACATGGCATGCGCTGTTTGATGAGATGTGACCAGATGTGACATTTGCCACTTCTGAGCAGAAGCTGTACAGGGATCGAGTGTTTTGGCCTGACCTCCTAGGCTCATGCTCTCTGCCTTGAGAACATGTGTTCTAAACAGTCCTGGTCTGGAATGAAAAGGCACTTGGACTAGACCCACGTGACTCCCTTGGGGCTGGAAGCAGGAGCTGGAAAGAGAATCTAGGTCTCCCACAAGGGCAGAAGCCCAACACTCGAATCATCAGCTCTGCCCCCCACGTTCTGCATTGGCAGAAGCTGGAGAGAGGAGCCAAGTCCGGGGTGGAACCCAGGCATTCCACTGTGGGACACACTGTTTGCACCGCGGCTTAGTCATCAGGCTAAATGCCAGCTCTGGCTCCTTGATTTTCTAATAGATTCTTGTTTATATCTACTTATTTTCTAGTTGTGTGGCACACATGGGCTTATAAGTATTATCATTTCTTTATAAATCACATCTTCTGAGCCGGCGCCGTGGCTCAATAGGCTAATCCTCCACCTTGCGGCGCCGGCACACCGGGTTCTAGTCCCGGTTGGGGCGCCGGATTCTGTCCCGGTTGCCCCTCTTCCAGGCCAGCTCTCTGCTATGGCCAGGGAGTGCAGTGGAGGATGGCCCAGGTGCTTGGGCCCTGCACCCCATGGGAGACCAGGAAAAGCACCTGGCTCCTGGCTCCTGCCAGGATCAGCGCGGTGCGCCGGCTGCAGCGGCGGCCATTGGAGGGTGAACCAACGGCAAAGGAAGACCTTTCTCTCTCTGTCTCTCTCTCTCACTGTCCACTCTGCCTGTCAAAAAAAAAAAAAAAAAAAAAAAAAAAAAAAAATCACATCTTCTATACATTGCATAATTTCCTCTGTTGTCCTGTTTACATTCCACCTTGTCTGAAGTTAACATTGCCCTTCCGCCTTCCTTTAGCTCTTTCTTCCTTCCCTTCCCGTCCCCTTCTTTTTCTCCAGACAGTTATCTGGTAACCCTTCTTACATTACTTTATTTTTACCCTTTATGTTAAATGACTTTCTTGTAATTAGCTCATAAATGTGTTTTGGTTTTGTCCCAGTTTGATCATTTCTGTCTTTTCATGAGAGAATTCAGTTTATTCCCATGTATTGCAATCAGTGATTAATTGATCTTATTTATATGATTTTATTCCTTTTACCTTTATTTCCTAATTCTATTTAATCTCTCCTGTTTATCATGATGTGATCGAATTGTTCTTAATTCCATGTCTCCCTTGGGAGTTCACAATATTTCTTTTTCTCCACTAAATTGCTAGCTTTCTTCCCTCTTCTCACCTACTTTTCTTTTATTATTTGAAACCAAGATACTATTTCCCCAATACGATGTGCTATTTCCTCATCAATAGGGCTCCTTTCCTCTGCTTTTTTCCTAGTTCAGTGGAATGTGACTTGCATGATACTCTGGCCTCTCCACTATGCCTTCCCATCCCTACTTCCTAGGTTTTGGTTAGAAAATCCAGCACTTCAAATCTTGGATTGCTTTTTGATTTTTACTTGAAGTGTGTCCTTGAAATGGTCAAATATGTGTTGTGTAAAGTACATTGCAGTGTCCCTGGAGAAGCTCAGATAGGAGGCAAATATATTTTATAGCTCACATAGCCAAGTCATCTCTCTGCACAGTAGAGAGATACTCAGTCCTGAGTTGATATAAGCATGAATGAGGTGTGGGCGAAACTTCTTATATTGTTTCTAGCGTCAGGCAGGTTTTTATATTTTATGCTTTACAAATAGCCTTTCATAAAGCTCACAAAGAAATAAATAGATAAGTCAGAAGCAACTGGTGGAAATTCAGGTGACAATGGAATCATAAACTGAGAAACAATGTTCTGATCCTTATCTTTAACTTCTAGACTGCCATCGACTTAGCCCTGCAGCAAAAAGAAATTCAAATGGTCAAGGAGATGGTCTAGAGATGTATTTTTTGTGAGTTTTGCCTTAAGTGGGAAAATATATTTAAGGAAAACATGCTATGTATTGTCTTCACAAAAGCTCTGCATGCCTTAACATCCTATGACTTCTAAACCTGATGTCACAACATCTCATGGTAAGTTTAATTATTGCAGAGGCTAGTAGTGACAGTAATGATATCTAACGTGTACCAAGTGATTACCATATGCCCAACATGTGAAATTGTGTAAGAATTCTCAAAACACAGGCGTTTCAATTCAAGCTAATTAGAAATATGCCATGTGGTATGCCTAATCTTCTTTGTTGGAATCTAGCCTAATGAAATAATTCAGAATATGAAAAATGCTATTTGCTTGATTATGGTATTACTCAGAATATGAAACCACAGGGAAATCGTTAAGTAAAATATGGCATATCTGACTGATGACATACTAGTTATACATATTAAATGATCTCATGAATCATGCTTTTTTGTAATTATCTTTTTAATGCCTAACTGCCCTTTTATAACATAACCTATGTCTGTTTTCTCACTACTCTATTCTTAGCAATGCAAAGTGTGTATACATGGTTGGTGTTCAATTTATGATTGTTAAATTATTAAATCAATCACATAGAAGTGGGAAAAGGGCTTGTATTGGAATCCCCTGGCACATTTCTAACTCCACCATTTGGGGCAAGTCGGATTGAGCATGTCCCAAATTGTACATCTCCTCCCTCTCTTATTCCCACTCTTATATTTAACAGGGATCACTTTTCAGTTAAATTTCAACACCTAAAAATAAATGTGTGTTGATTACAGAGTTCTACCAATAGTATTAACTAGAACAAAAAAAAAAAAAACCTAAACGGGATAAAGTATTAAATTGTAATCCCATCAAGATTGCATGTACCAATGCCATCTCACTAGTCCAAGTGATCAATTTCAATTCACAATTGATCACATTGGTAGGTCTAAGAGTAAAAGGGATCACACAAACAAGACTAGTATCTACAAATACTAACTGATAGAATAAAAAAGGGAGAGAACGATCCAACGTAGGAAGAGGGATACACAGCAGACTCGTAGAATGGCAGATGTCCTAAACAGCACTCTGGCCTCAGAATCAGCCCTTAAGGCACTCGGATCTGGCTGAAGAGCCCCTGAGAGTATTTCAGGCATGGAAAGCCAAGACACTCTGGCAAAAAAAAACAAAAACAAAACAAAACAGAAAAACCCTAAATGAAAGGTCTCTGTGAGTGAGATTCCAGTAGAAAGAATGGGCCTTCAAAGAAGGAGGTACCTTTCTCTGAAGGGAGGAGAGAACTTCCACTTTGACTATGACCTTGTCTAAATAAGATCGAAGTCAGCGAACTCAAGAAGCTTCTGTAGCCTTGGCAACTCATGACTAGAGCCTAGGGAGATTTCTGACTCCATAAACAAGAGTGTCAAATTGTTAAGTCAACAGCAGGAGTCACTGTGTACTTACTCCTTATGTGGGATCTCTGTCCTTAATGTGTTGTCCAATGTGAATTAATGCTATAACTAGTACTCAAACAGTATTTTACACTTTATGTTCTATGTGGGTGCAAACTGTTGAAATCTTTACTTAATATATACTAAATCAATCTTCTGTATATAAAGGTAATTGAAAATGAATCTTGATGTGAATGGAATGGGAGAGGGAGTGGGAGATGGGAGGGGTGCAGGTGGGAGGGGAAGTTATGGGGGGGGGAAAGCCATTATAATCCATAAACTGTACTTTGGAAAATTATATTTACTAAATAAAAGTTTAAACAACAGCAAAAAAAAAAAGAAGTGGGGAAAGGGCTTAAACCAAATATCAAATAAAGCAAGGAAGAAAGTCACTGTAGTTTGAGTTAACAACTCTGCAATGTAGGTCTATGAACAGGATGAGTAGAATACTTAGAATGATAAGCTCCTTGCAGAGGTGGGGTTATGAAATTTACTTTTTACTATTTTTATGATATGAAAATTCTGTCGGGAGTTTAAGTGGAACTTACATGGTCTGTGAGTTAAGGCTGAGAACAATTGCTGTCAGGTGCTCACGTGTCCTCATGCAGACTCCAGACCATCTCTATCTGGCTTCCAGGGCCTTCTTCTGCCTCCAGTCTTTCTATATGTAAGAAAAGGTGAGAGTTGGGTGGGAGGTTGGGAGAAAAACCCCTTTTGGAGAGGTTTATTGGAGAGGAATGCTTTTTCCATCTGCCTTTAAGGCAAGGGATGATTCAGGGTTGCCTTTCAGGGGGCTTGATATGGGTCCTGAAGTTTGAAGGACGTAGACTCACACCCAACCCTCACTAAGACAAGTCCAAAGTGAGGGCTATGGGCAGAGAGGGCTATCGTGGAAGAAGCCCACATTTCCAGAGGGTGGCAAGGAAAAGATTCCAGTGCTTTAAATGGAGAAGTTGGCTATGTGTGATCTGCCCTGGGATGAAGACTATTCTAGCCAGAGTAGGAGCTGCCGATCCACCATGCTGCACTACCCATGTGCCACACGGGTTCTGCCCATTAGAGCCAAGAGGAGACCAAAGGGAGGGAAAGGGCAGGGGATGTGTCCCCTTGACCCTCCTGCTCTCCCCCAGGCCCTATATCCCTCTGGATTCCTCCGGATTCCTCCATGTCCTCAGCCTTTCTCAGAAGGCACTGGATTCCAGTAACATGTCACTCATCTTCCCCTTCAGGGTTACAGTGCTCATGGCTTTCTGCTCATTCCTGGCTGCTTCACCATCCCCTGTTATCTCTCTCTCCCTGCCCTTGGCTCTTTGAAGAGAGTCTTTGTTAAACTCTATCTTCTAACCCTCTTAAATTGACCTGATCTTTCCAGAAACCAAAGCAAGACAACCGGTATCCTCAAGATCTCGCATTGTCATTCAGTGGGAGAAGGCAAGGTAATTCCCATCTAAGAGTTTGTTTGCAACCCATGTTGAACAAGTTTGTGGATGTGCCCAGCATGGCGTTAGGCACCAATCAGGGGCCAATGGAGGTACAAGATTCGTGCAAGTCTAACAGTGAACTTGAAAGTCAACATGTACCAACAGGGTAGTGACTGAGGAAAAATCATTCCTCTCCTAATTGTTTCCTAGGATTGTTACAGGCAGCAAAGAAGACACTGTACCCGAGAGCACTTTACACTTTCTGCATCAGCATCTTCTCAGTGTTGTACAAGGATGTGGACAGTGCTTTGGCTTCTATTGTTTCCTGGCGAAGACAGAAGGCTGATTCTTGGAGGAGGGCACTAGAAATACATGCAAAGCAGTGGCCATGGGCAGATGCTCCCATTATGAACTTCTGTCTGGAAGGGTAAAGAAGAGATAAGAAGGATAGGAAGGAGAAATGTCACCTGCATGATTTGGGAATCTGCTTTTAACAGGCACTCCCGATGCCTCACCCAGGACAGACCCTTACTCCTCGTTTCTAAAACAGAGAAGATCCAGCCGTAGCCTTGACGTTGACATTTTCCTTCCAGCATTTGAAGACTTCTCATTTTTCTAGGTTGCCCACTAATCCTAGACCTCATAGAAACTATAAGATGGCAGGCACCGTGGCTCACTAGGCTCATCCTCCACCTGCGACACCGGCACCCCGGGTTCTAGTCCCAGTTGGGGCGCCGGATTCTGTCCCAGTTGCCCCTCTTCCAGGCCAGCTCTCTGCTGTGGCCTGGGAGTGCAGTGGAGGATGGCCCGAGTCCTTGGGCCCTGCACCCCATGGGAGACCAGAAGAAGCACCTGGCTCCTGCCATCGGATCAGCGCAGCGCATCGGTCACAGCGCAACGGCCGTAGCGGCCACTGGGGGGTGAACCAACAGAAAAGGAAGACCTATCTCTCTGTCTCTGTCTCTGTCTCTCTCTCTCTCTCTCTCTCTCTCACTGTCCAACTCTGCCTATCCAAAAAAAAAAAAAAAAAAAGAATCTATAAGATAAAAAATTATCTGTTGCAGACACTATACATTTATGCATCTTGTGGACTGTAAGAAACGACTCAGGCAGACTGGTTCAGACAACAGAGAGCTTCACAAGACACACTGCCTGCTGAGGCTGTCACTGCTTTTCAAAAGTTCTTTGCTGTTCTGAAGTTCAAACATCAAAGCCACATCACCTCCCTCAGCAGTTAGGGATAGCAGAGACAAGATGAGGGAATGGTCTCTGAGCACCTGTTTGCAGCCATTACATACTTATCAATGAAACTTGCGATGTGTGCACATTTGAAACCACTGGGAAATTCTTAAGATGCTGCACTTTAGAGGCTAGTTGTGCAAATGAGTTTCCATTGTGATAAACTTCACTGGTTCTACTATATGCCTCAATATTTCAGAATCAATACATACCAGCAAGGAGATCGCTAACTTTTAATTTGCCCTTTAATTTTTAATCCACGTGGTTCCTAAGAAAGAAATTTAATATATTGATTGGAAATTTGGTTCCACAAAAATATCAGCTCCTTCTGGGCAGCAGCTTTAAATTAATCATCAGTACATTCATTGAGTCACTACTAGAGGACAGCATCTCTGTTACATGGGTGGCAGATGTCACTAAGCAACCTTTTTCTGCAAAGTGGGAAAAAAGATGCTCACACATGGCAGGTGAGTGAAACGCTTCAAGAATGGAAGGAACTTCCCTGAAGGTATGCACTGAGTATGTATGCTTACCAAAGAGAAAAATAAATAATAGGGCTACTTGGAAAAAGAAAGACTGAAGAAGGCAGGTGAAATCTTTGGCCGTAACCAACATTGCCCTTTTCAATTTTTTTGACACTTATTTCCCTTCTAAAATCTCTCCCAATGTGTGCAATTTTCATGCCAGAAACAAGAACCAGTTCAACATTTAGTAAGCCATTTAGGTAACTTGTCAAAATTATATGCTGTGTCTTTAAAAGAAATCCATTAATTTATTCAACAAATACATCCATTGCCTTCAATGTGATAGTCAAGGAGGTGATGCATACAAAGCACATACAAAGATAGTAAGTTAACAGCTCAATAAATGTTAGTTCTAAGATGAAGATAGTTATTATTATCACATCATGATTTTCCAAGCATTGTGCTCACTGCAAAGACATGCATCTGGGAAGGAGAAAGATAAGCATCCTGCCCTGATGTGCCTTCCTTTCTGATTAAGAGAAATACACACACACACACTCACACGGAAGATAATGACAGTGTGATAAGTGCTATGAAGAAAACACACCAGTTGTTTTGATAGAAAAACTGGAAAGTATTTTTAATGGATTGAGTCTCAGGCAAAGATTTGAATCAGTGGGTCTGAGATTGCTTCCCTTTGTTAAAATACTCTGCCTTTAAAAAAAAAAAAAAAGCATTATTCAAAACTAACGCTGGATTTAAGCCATTTGTTTATACCCCATAAGACTACCAAGTAACCGGCCGTCACTTCTTTCACTTGGGCTGCACACGATTGCACCAATGCTTATGAACTTGTACCAGCAGCAGATGCGATCTATGCAGTCATCCTCTGGCGGGAAGGGGGCAGACCATAAGGATCACGCTACCCCAGGGAAGCCACTGACTTAGCAGAAATAACAAATCCTAAGCAGAATCCAGCACTCCAACTCCTTCCTAAAATTAGTCATTGCATTCAATTCCCCCCCCCCCCCTTTTCTTCCCTGAGTGCAATCCAGTTACTAAGCAGTTTAAAAGAAATCCTAAGGAAGAAAGAGTACTGGTTAAAAAAAAATTAGACTTTAAAGTACAACTCCAAAGCCTGGTTTTTTTTTATTATTATTTTTTCCTGTTTCTTTGGAAGCATGATGTTTTTGTGTAATTTAATTGGCTCATTTCTCATTTTTTGTCATCCCTGTCTTGTTTCCTAGCCGAGGGCGGACCACTGTTCTTCATGCCGCTGTTTCAGGCTGTATCAAAGGCCTTATTATGCAGGCCCTGTCATAAGTAATATCAAAATCCATAATCCTCACCTTCAGCCACGTTACATATAATTGGACTTAAAACAACCAATGATGTCCTCAATTCAGCTGGGATGTAAGGTGAGGAATGCAATTTCCCTGGAGGAAATGGGAAAACCCTGGCTCTATAAAATGCTTTTAAAGGGATTTTATAGTGTCCATATTCCCTGCCACATAGTCCCTCTTCCTGCCCACAGCTCCAGGCACCAAAGATTTCTATCACGCCAGGTTCCTCACTGCTCTCAAAACTCCCCCTATAGGCTCCCTCCTCGAGCAGCGCTTTTGTGCCCTTTTGCCTGTTTGGGGAATGTCCTTTTCCCTCCCTGCAACTCCTCTTATCAAGCCCCCTATGGATCTTATCTCATCCATAACTGTCCTGCAGTCCCAGAATTATTCTTCCTCCTTTTTCACTCCTCTAATGCCTACCACCTCTGTCTGATTTTTGTAGTTCGTAGTCTTTGTTGTTTCACTTTCTACCCTGTAATTTCTTTTCAACGGGTAGGAATTTTGAAAATGACTTATTTCTACATTTTAATTTTTTTCTTTAAGGGAGAATGGAGAGAAAGAGAAAACAGAGAGAGCTTCAACTGCTAGTTCACTCCCTCAGTGACCAAGACTGGGCAGGGCCAAAGCTGGGAGCCAGAAACTCAACCCCGGGCCTCCCATGGGAGCACCAGAGACCCAAATACTGATGCCACCAGTGCTGCCTCCCAGGGTCTTAGCAGAAAGCTGGAGTCAGGAGCCGAGCTAGGAATAAAACTCAGGTCTTCTGATGTGGGATGTGGGCATCTTAACGGCCAGAAGTGCCCAGCCCTAGAATTTATGCTAATAGCCCTCTGGCCCCCCACATGGGGGTCTTTGTCCCAGGCAGCATTCCATAAATGTTTCTAATAAATGAATAATCACCCACTCTACCTATTGCATCTATCAGAGTCTTTGTGACAGTTGGATTTGTTTTTTCTCCCTTTAAAAAAATTACTAATAGACCTTCTTGTGCTCACATTTATAGGAAAACAGAAAGCCTTGTACAGGGAAGAGGCTGAGGGGCTTTCCTTTTTCCCTTGCAGCAATCCCATGTCTATAAAACCATTTTCATCTAATCATCGCAACAAACATGTGATGCGCCCTGGTAACCACTTCTCTCTGAGGGCAGCCTTTCCTAACGAAGTCCGCTCTCCAGCCAGGAATTTTCATGAAACAGTGCCGGGTCCTGGGAGCTGCACAACGAGGATTGGTCTCCTCTCTTGGTGCTTAAGGGATGGTTTCGGAGTCATAATATTTTCCACCTCTTTAATTATTACTTCAGATAATTTTAACATATGTATGTTGTGGGAGTAATCTCTTTTTAATTAATTCCAGATTCCGAAGGAATTTCTGAGAGGATGCCCAAGCTGTGTGAACCCACAGCCTCCAACATGGGAACACCATGAACACGGAGTCATGAGAACAAAGAATGCTCCCCTCTCTCCTTAATCTTCGGAGGAAACTCTTAGCGCACACACAAAATAAGTGGTTTTTAGGCTGCTCCATCAGTGCAGCTAATCTAAAAGCAGAGCGGAACAGTTTTTACATGTGTTGGGCTGATCACCAAATTAGATTAGCTCAACAGGGAAAGGCATTTTTCTTTATGAATCAGTGTAAGAGAGACGTTGCCGTTAGAAAAGCGTTCACACGAAGCTCTGAGTGTCAACCACCCTTTTCAGATGCCTGGGCAGAACGCCGCTCCCCACCCCCGCCTCCCACAGCAGTGGATGGGGCTACCTTGAGTTCTAGCTATGCCCTTCTCAGACACGTCCTGGGAGCCGGTGGCTGTCGGTCCTTCCCCCACAAGGTGGGTCCCGAGGTAAAGACAGATTGGGCCAGTTTCAGACGCAGCGGTCAAGGGGCCGCGGCTGAGCCGTGCGTCGTCGGGAGCCTTGTGATCCAGCAAAGCACTGCAGACGGCCCCTCCAAGCTGAAGACATTGCCGCGTCCAAAAATAACTAGACAGGCAGGTTTGGATCTAGGAAATTCTTTAGCTCATAGACATGTTTAATAATGGAAACACTGGTCCCAAATTTCCTACAGAAACCTCTGCTTTGGAAATGGGTTTATTTATACACAGCTACAAAAATACCATTTCTGACATACTTATGTGGGGCCCAGCATTTAATCTTTTTGTGACTTCTGGAAAAGTTCTTTCAACTGGTAAAATCAAAAGCTCTTCTGTTTTTCTTCAGTAACCACTTCTATAAGCGTAACCAAGGCTACAAGTAAAACAGATCCCGTTTGTCTACTTATGACTTGATGCTTCATTGATAAGGACTTTTTCCTTTTCTTCTTCTTCTCATTCTTCTTTTTTTAAATCTGGGTACATTTTGTTCTTGCTGTTTTTCAGATACTATCCTATAGTTAGACAGGCAAAAATGGTCGTGGAAATTTTTTTTTCATTTAATGCTTAGCAATGCTGTATATATTGTCATGATGTTGCTTAAAACAAATGTCATACTTCTAACAATTCCAAGTGAGTTTTGAATTCCTGGGAAGTCTTGTAAAATGTTTCAACCTCATTAAATCCAAAAGAGGTTCTTTTTTAATCAGTAAAATGGAGATTCCTTCGTTTCTCATTTTCTAACAGCTTAAATGACTCAAATCTATCTGCACTGTTACTATTGCATTGCTGAATGAAAGGGAAAGGGTGCATTTTCCCACAGGAGAGACAGCAGGGGCCTGAGACCAAACCATGGGCAGCAGAAAGAGATCATCATTCACCAGACCTCTCCTACACCCCAGGCTGGGGCTGCAGCAAACAAGACCCAGCCCTTCCAGGAGGGAAAGCAGAGCTGGCCTTTAGAGTTGTGGGTTTGCGATGCTGGCTTTGCTCTCTCTGGTATAAAGCTAATTTCTCAGCACCTCCATTCTCTCATCTGTACGATGGAACAATTAATTCTTGCTGTCCTATTTCCAAGATCGTTGTTAGAACCAAGTGATTTCAGTTCTGTGTAAATGTCCTCTGTAAACCATGACAGACCGGAGAAGCACAAAATATTACTTTAAAAAGGAGAGAAGGGAGAAACTGTTTGAAAATTAAACCTACTGTGGTTTCCTCTAGGTTATGAGATATGTTTTCTTTAATTTTCCTAACTGCTATCACAGCAGCACAGAGGGTTTCCATCTATCTTTCTGTAAGTTTTCATCGAGGGGATCATCAAAACACAGGACCGGTGTTATACTACCTCTGTAACGTGCCCGAGAAACACACGGGAACCCTGGGGGTAGTGCAGTACCTCCCCGGTGCCTGCCAGGCACGCTGTGCCACCCTGACTACTCTGCATTCTCTCCAGCTGCTGGGAGTCTCTGGTTAATAACACTGATGCTCGTGACAAGCAGACCCCTCAGCATATACAACAGCTACACACAAGAGTCAAGACCAGAATCGGTGTTCTCTGCTGTTTGAAGCAGCACGTTCATTCTAGCTTCTTGCTTCACCATCTTTGACGCAGAGACCTCAAGGCAGAGAAGTCTGTCTTCATAGAGCCAGCAGAAATGGGAAAAGAGAACGAGAAAACGCCACTCCGTAGCCCCTTCCGCCTGGAAGTGATATACGCCACTTCTGCTTATACTCCACCAGCAAGGACTTGCCACACGGTCCCACCGACCTGCAAGAGGAGCAAGAAATTATAGTCCATGGAGACACAGCCCTTACTTATGGCAGAGGATCATCACTTTCGGTGCACAATTCATTCACAGTGTCTGCCACAATGTCACTTATTCAAAGAGGCTAAAGAACGTGGGAACCGGAGGGTCCCCTAGACTTAGCATTCCTTGGACTGTTTTCATTGAGTCATAGAAAACACAAGAAATGTTACATTATAGCCCAGTACTACACATATGTGTGGATAGCTGAAACAGAGCTGACAAAGTGATGCCTTTTTCTCCTAGGCACAATGTCCTGCTGTTTTCTACTCTTTAATTCCATTATATTTCACTTGTTATTTTTCATCACTGAGGCACTAAACTTGGTTTCTCAACTACCTACCATTGGATTGTGAGCCACATTTACTTTATAAATGACACAAAGATGCTGAGAGGGGTTAGGTGATGTAATAGACATCATGGATCATTGGTAGCAGGTTTGGGTTCACACCTAAGAATGCCAGCCATTAGCCCAGGGAATTTTTTTTTAAGATTTATTTTATTTTACTTGAAAGAGTTACAAAGAAAGTTTCCCTAATTCACATTATCCTGCCCTTTTAAGCTATCAACAATATAAGTTCGATATAAACACTTTACACTTTCCTCCCCAGAAATTTTCATTATAAAAATGCTCTGGACTCCTCCAGAGCTCTAAGATGGTGGAGTAGGGAGGGAACTTACTGCTCTAGTCCAGGAGAAGATAGTTTAAAGAAAAGTGGAGAGAGTGCAGTCTCAGGGAAGGGTTGGGGAAAAAACAGCAGAGGAAACTCTATGCAAATTAGGGGGACACCATGGACCTACATGGAGGGCATGGATGCCCACAACTCAGGACTCCAGCAGCTGAGAATCTACACACCAGCATTGGAAAGTGAGGTGAGACCAGACTGCACCAGCCCAAGCCACTGGTGCTAAATCTGCAGGAAGAGCCTAGAGGGAACCTGGCTTGGA
The DNA here is from genome assembly GCF_051225735.1 of Oryctolagus cuniculus. Taxonomy (NCBI): domain Eukaryota; kingdom Metazoa; phylum Chordata; class Mammalia; order Lagomorpha; family Leporidae; genus Oryctolagus; species Oryctolagus cuniculus. The sequence continues at coordinate 39,880,956 of NC_142869.1, read as the reverse complement.
GCCCCACAGAGGATAGAGTACCTGCCAAACTAGAGGAGGAAAATAAAAAAAGGAGGGACACATTTCTCTCTCCCTAATCACTTTACAGTAGCATCCAATGGCAAGCCAATAGAACAGGAGCCATTTTGGATATACCTAACAGCTGTACCAGCTCATGTCCACACCCAGCAACCAAGTGAGTTTTGAATTCCTGGAGAATGGAGTGGAGACTCCTGACTCTGATGGGGAGAACTCCTGGGGGTCTGGGAGCTTGTGACTGTGGGAGGCTTCTGTGCTGGAACTGTAAAAAAATTGAGGGTGTGGTAGGACTCTCAGTGTGGCTGGGACTTTGGGTAGTCATTCTGGGAGACTCCACATTATCAGGGCTTCCTGGTTACCTGGTGAGGGACATTGGTGGGGAATCCGAACTTACACTGAGGTATGCATAGATCTTTTGTGTGGTCCTTGGGACAGAGAGGATAAATATTATACCTACTGGGGCTAGTGCTCAGGCACTGGTATCCTTTGGAGAGAGGAGCTCAGCTGAGCAGAATAAACTTCCCTTCTGATTAAAAAAAAAAAAGAGAGAGAGATTTACTGCACCAAATCTTGGTGTGTTGCCTTAGACATGCCCTTCATCCTGGAAAACTGAACAGATCTCCCTGGCCACACCCACTATGAGCCTCTAGATATTCACTGAAAGCAGACACTCCGCTTATCTACAGGGTATAGTCCAAAGATAAAAGCCACCACAGCAAAAAGAAGGAGGAGGAGGAGGAGAAGAAACCAGTTAAGGGATCTAAAAGGAGACATAGACTCCAGTACAATAGTATTGGGGGACTTTCAGCAATGGATAGATCAATCAGACAGAAAATCAGCAAGGAAATAGCAGATTAAATCAACACTATAGACCAAATAGACCTAACAGATATCTACAGAGCTTTTCATCCTACAGTTGCAGAATATGCATTCCTTTCAGGAATGCATGGAACTTTCTCTAAGATTGACCACATACTAGGCCATAAAGAAAATCTCAGCAAATTCAAAAAACTCAAAATCACACCATGCATCTTCTTGGACCACATTGGAGTGAAGCTGGAAATTAGCACCTCGGGAATCTCCAGAACATATGTGAACACATGGTGACCTAACAACATGCTCCTGAATGAACAATGGGTCATAGAAGAAATCAAAAGAGAAATCAAAAACTTTCTGGAATTAAATGAGGATAACAACACAACATATCAAAACTTATGGGATACAGCAAAAGCAGTGTTAAGAGGAAAGTTTATAGCAATAGGTGCCTACATCAAAAAATTGGAAAGGCACCAGATAACTGAGCTATCAGTGCATCTCAAGGATCTAGAAAAACTGCAGCAAACCAGATGCAAAACTAGTAAGAGAAGAGAAATAATTAAAATTAGAGAAGAAATCAACAGAATTGAATACCTAAATTGAGCCATGAAGACATGGGCAACCGAAACAGACCCATAACCAAGACAGAAACTGAATCAGTAATAAAGGCCCTGCCAACAAAGAAAATCCCAGGACCAGATGGCTTCACTGCTGCATTTTACCAGACATTTTAAAGAACTAATTCCAGTTCTTCTCATCAAACAATACAATTGAAAGGGAGGGAATCCTCCCAACTTCTCTCTATGAAGCCAGAATCATCTTAATTCCTAAACCTGAAAAAGATGTAACAGAGAAAGAGATTTACAGACCAATTTCCCTGATGAACATAGATGGAAAAATTCTCAACAAAATTCTAGCCGATTGAATCCAACACACATCAGAAAGATCACTCACCCAGACCAAGTAGGATTTATCCATGGTAAGCAGGGATGGTTCAAAATTTGCAAATCATTCAATGTGATACATCACATTAACAAATTGCAGAACAAATACCATATGATTATCTCAAAAGACACAGAGATAACATTTGATAAAATATAACACCCTTCCATGATGAAAACTCTAAGCAAATTGGGTAAGGAAGAAGCATTCCTCAACACAGCTGCAACAATTTATGTCAAACCCATGGCCAGCATCATATTGAATGGGGAAAAGTTGGCAGCATTCCTACTAAAATCCAGTACTAGACAGGGATGCCTACTCTCATCATTGCTATTCATTATAGTCCTGGACATTTTAGCCAGAGCCATTAGGCAAAAATAATAATAATAATAATAATAAATCAAAGGGGCACAAATTGGAAAGAAGTAAGTCAAACTATCCCAGTTTGCAGATGACATGATTCTATATATAGGACATCCAAAAGACTCCACTAAGAGACTATTGGAACTCATAGAAAAGTTTGGTAAAGTAGCAGAATATAAAGTCAATACACAAAAATCAATAGCATTTGTATACACAGACAATGCCAAGGCTGAGACTGAGCTTCTAAGATCAATCCCATTCATAATAGCTAAAAAAATCAAATACTTTTGAATAAATTTACCCATGGATGTTGAAGATCTCTATGATGAGAAATACAAAACATTGAAGAAAGAAATAGAAGATACAAAAAAATGGAAAAATATTCCATGTTCATGGATTGGAAGAATCAATACCATCAAAATGTCCATTCCTCCGAACACAATTTACAGACTTAATGCAATACCAATGAAAATACCAAAGATATTATTTTTAGATCTAGAAAAAATGATGCTGAAATTGATATGGAGTAACAGGAGAAACAGGAGACCTTGAATAACTAAAGCAGTCTTATACAATGAAAACAAAGCCAGAGGCATCACAACCAAATTTCAAGACATTCTACAGGGCAGTTATAATCAAAACAGCATGGTACTGGTACAGAAATACATGATAGACCAATGGAACAAAATAGAAGGACCAGAAATCATCCAAGCATCTACAACCAACTTATATTTGACCAAGGAGCTAAAACTAATCCCTGGAGCAAGGACAGTCTATTCAACAAATGGTGCTGGGCAAAGTGGATTTACACATGCAGAAGTATGAAGAAAGACCCCTACCTTACACCTTACACAAAAATCCACTCAACCTGGATTAAAGATCTAAATCTATGACCTGACACCATCAAATTATTAGAAAACATTGGGGAAACCCTGCAAGACATTGGTAGAGGCAAAAATTTCTTGGAAAAGACCCCAAAGGCACAGGCAATCAAAGCCAAAATTAACAAATGGGATTGGGAAAACATCATATTGAGAAGTTTCTGTATGGGAAAAAAAATACTCAGGAAAGTGAAGAGGCAACCTACAGAATGGGAAAAATTATTTTCAAACTATATAACTGATAAAAGATCAACAGCCAGAATATACAAATAGATCAAGAAACTCCACAACAACAAAATTTAAAAAATCAATTAAGAGATGGGCCAAAGACTTAAAAAGAAATTTTTCAAAAGAGGAAATCCAAATGGCCAACAGACACATGAAAAAATGTTCTGGATCACTAGCCATCAGGGAAATGCAAATCAAAAACACAACAAATTTTCAGCTCACCCCAGTTAGAATGGCTTTCATACAGAAATCAGTAAACTGCAAATGCTGGTGAGAATGTAGGGAAAAAGGTACCCTAATCCATACTTGATGGGAATGTAAACCGGTAAAGCCACAATGGAAGACAGTATGGAGATACCTCAAAAATCTGAATATAGACCTACCATCTGACCCAGCCATTCCACTCTTGGGAATTTACACAAGGGAAATGAAATCAGTAAACAAAAGTGTCAACTTCACCTCCATGTTTATTGCAGCTCAATTCACAATAGCTAAGACATGGAATCAACCTAAATGTCCATCATCCAAAGACTGGGAAATTATGGGATATGTACACTATGGAATACTACACAGCAGTAAAAAATTGAAGTCCAGTCATTTGCAACAAAATAGATGAATCTGGAAAATATCATACTTAATGAAATAAGCCAGTTCCAAATGGTCAAATACCATATGTTCTCCCTGTTCTATGAGAATTAATATAGCACCAAAAATGAAATCTGTAGAAGTGAAATTTATACTTCAAGAAGGGATGATTTGAGCTGCCCTTGTAGAGGAACAGTTTCATTTTTTTTTTCATACTATTGGTGGAACTCTTAACATGGAATTAATCATATGTGTATAGAGTTAATTGAAAATAGATCCCAGAAAAATGTAAGAGGGGGAATAGAGAGGGAGGATGAACTCTGTAACTGTAAAGCCTTAGAGTTCTACATACATTCCTATGGACTTACTTCTAAGGGTACAGCTTAAAAACTTCTGGCACTCCAAATCCTATTAAGCTTGGTGGTAAAAATGCCATCTTAATTGTTAAAGTGATCATATTAAGTGTTAAAGTGAACATATAGATAAGATTAAGTGTTTATGTGATCATATAAATAGGATCAAGTGCCCGGTAATAATAATAGGTAGACTTAAAAAAGGAGAGAATGTTCCAACATGGGAAGCAGTCCACACAGTAGTCTCATAGAATGACAATCACTTTAACCTCAGAATCACTCTGACCTCAAAATCAGCCCTTAAGCCTTCCTGGCCTGTCTGAAAAGCCTGTGAGAACATTTCAGGCATGGAAAGCCAAGAGACTGTGACAAAAAATTTCTACATGAAGGATCTCTGTGAGTGAGACCCCAGCAGACAGAAGTGGCCATCAAAGAAGGATGTACTTTTCTCTAAAAGGAGGAGAGAACTTCCACTTTGGTTATGGCCTTGTCCAAATACTGACAGAGTTTATGGACTCAAAAGGCTTCCATAGCCTAGGCAGCTCATGTCAAGAGCTTCGGGTGGTCACTAACGTCATACATAAGAGTGTTAATTATTAAATTAACAACAAGAGTCACTGTGCACTAACTCCCCATGAAGGACCTCTGTCCTGCATCAGTTGTATTATGAGAGTTAACTATAGAACTAGTTCTCAAACAGTTGTGCATGTGTGTGTGTGTGTGTGTGTGAGCACAAAAATTGTTGAAATCTTTGCTTAGTATAGAGTTGGTCTTCTGTGTACAAAATTAATTGAAAATGAATCTTAGTGGAGAATGGGAGAAGGAGAAGAAAGAGGAATGGGTGTGTTTGTGGGAGGGCAGGTATGGTGGGAAGAATAACTATATTCCTAAAGTTGTACTTATGAAATTTGTATTCCTTAAAGATAATTTTTTTAAAAAGGAAGAAAAGGTTGCTTTTCCCAGGCCAACAGCAGGGAGTGGGATCAGAAGTAGACAGCCAGGACATGAGCCGGTGCCCATGCGGGATGCCAGGTAGCAGGTAGTGGCTTTAGCCATTACATCACAATGCTAGACCCATAGATCTTTTTTAAACAATATATTTTTCTGGCTTAAATTTTAGATATAAGTCTTTACTAGACAACATTTAATATATTTGATGTAGGCAAATGCTTATTTACAAATTACTATTGAATAATGCTTTTTCTAGAACCATATATTTTTTATTTTAAGGATGAGCTCCTATAAAAAATATCGGCAGTAATCTAAAAATATTGAGGTAGCTTGATGCTTGAGATAGTTGAATGATAATGATTCCACTGTGTTTAACCTATTATGCATTTAACTTTCTCACTACTAAATCCTATTTTTTCTTAAAAATATTTCAAACCTGGGGCAAGCACTGTAGCATAGCAGGTAAACCTGCTGCCTGCAGTGCCAGCATCCTATATGGGCTCCAGTTCAAGTCACAGCTGCTCTACTTCCGATCCAGCTCTCTACTATGGCCTGGGAAAGCAGTAGAAGATGGTCCAAGTCCTTGGCCCCTCCAGCCATGTGGGAGACCCAGAAGAAGCTCCTGGCTCCTGGCTTCGGATCAGCACAACTCCGGCCATTGTGGCCAATTGGGGAGTGAATGAGTACATGGAATACCTCTCTCTCTCTCTCTCTGCCTCTCCTTCTCTCTGTGTAACTCTGACTTTCAAATAAATAAATAAATTTTTAAAAAGTATATTTCAATCCTAAAAACTGGTTGCCTCAGAAATTATAAATTTATTTTTAAATTCCACCCATTGAAATTTTTCTAAATGCACAGGAATATGAAACTTCAAAATGACGTGTGTGCTTCTCCTTTGCTTCACATGCTGTTTTCAAATCACAGCGTCACTTGGAAGCTCCCACTGAAGTGTAGCTTTTGGAGCCCAGCCAGCACTATGCTCATCAGAAACACAGCCACCCTGATTTTGAAGAAAAATGATCATTAAGAAGCAAAAACATCTCTGAAATGAAAATATCATCTTTAAACTCAGTTGTATTTTCATTTTTCTTACATTGTAGGCAACTTTTATGGTATTCTTGTCATCTCTTGGCGACATATTGATTTACAAGATTGTATGAGGGAAAAAAGTGCTTTGCTAAGAATATCCCACACATTTTCCTGGGAGAATTGTCCTGTGCAAGGTAATTAATATTATAAATAAAAGTATCCTGTGTGCAAGGAAGCTGCGAGGTGCAGGTTGTCTCTGGTTAGGTGATTGTGACTGTTCCCCCACCTCTGTGGGCACAAGAGTGTGCTGTCATGGTGCAGAGGTATGAGGGCAGAGGAACTTGGGGGAACCATTCCAGGAGCAATAAATCCTGTCATTGCCTCAACGTTTCTAGGAATTAGCTGATGATCCTGGAATTTGGTTTCATTTCCAGTGGTGTTACTGTGATATCAAGTAGTGAAAGAGTAGAGGGAAGCTGGCAGCGTTGAGTTTGGGCTCAGACAAACTTGGTTCCCAGTCCTAACTGTCCTCCTTACTATCTAAAGAACTTGGCAATTGGGTTAACCTTTCCAAATCCTCAATTAATTCACCTATAAAGCACCTATGAGTTTTATGAGGATTAAATGAGATAATGAAAATATGGTACTTGGGAAAATGTCTAGTCAATGGAAAAAGTACAATGGGTGCTATTATTAAATTTTAGGATCCAAAAACAAACTTCAGAAGTAACTATGAGGCTACTTTTTAACAATCACTTCTGAGCAAATCCCTTTTGGCTAGAGAAGCATTATTAATTTTATAAAGCTCCATATTAGTTTATAAGCCTCAATGGGCTGAATTTGGATCCCTTTAAAATTGAACGCAAAAGGCTCTTTGCTAGCGTCCTCTGACAAAATAATACACAGAGAGGCTTATATTTAGGGAGACGGAGCTGCACCCTTCGCCTGAGGCCACAGGTGCACAACACATTCTAGGGCGTCATTCTCTTTAGTGAGCTTCGGGTGTTGTCTTCTATTGACAGTTTACTGGCCCAGAATCCCAGAGAAGAAACACTCTGACTTCAGCATCACAGATCTCAACAGAGTTCACGTTCCTGGTTGGTGATTTGCTGCAGTCTTTACCCTGTGATGAATCCAAAGTACTCAATGCCAGATGAGTGTATGTTCTCCCAGCTCAAAAGTGGAGATGAGACAACTGTCCAGGTAATCTACAAGTCACACTCCACCTCGGGAGACGAAAGCCGGCTGCTCATCTTGGCCATTGTCTGGCCAATGAAATGCAGCTTCTTTTTCTGACTCATGAGCCACTTAAATCTTTTACATTTAGGTCCTTAAGACTTCAAAAATTATTTTCTGTTTAGAGACACTACTTATTTTGAGAAAAGATTTAATTTTATTCATTTGTATGAAAATATGATTATTTCTGCCTTTTGGATAACTTGTATTACTTTATGAAAAAAATAATGACAATTCAATATTTGCTAGTAAATTTCAATTTTTACATTGTACATATAATTGCCTGCATGAAAATGTTTTATTTTGGGGGCTGGCACTGTGGCATAGTGGAAAAAATCTCTGCCTTGCAGTGCCGGCATCCCATATGTGCACTGGTTCAAGTCCCAGCTGCTCCACTTCCGATCCAGCTCTCTGCTGCGGTCTGGGAAAGCACTGGAAGATGGCCCAAGTCCTTGGGCCCCTGCACCCACATGGGAGACCAAGAAGAAGCTCCTGGCTCCTGGCTTCAGATCAGCCCAGCTCTGTCCATTGTGACCATTTGGGGAGTAAACCAGGAGATGGAAGGTTTCTCTCTCTTTCTCTGCCTCTCTGTAACTCTGCCTTTCAAATAAATAAATCTTAAAAAAAGAAACTTTTATTTCTTAGGCAATGTCACAAGAGATCCCAGCCTCACTCTGACAATTACACCCCTACAGCTGTGAGTGCTGGGTCACTGCTGTGTCTTCAGCACCTAAAACTGTACCCGGCACACACTTGGTGCTGAATGAATGTTAGTCGACTGCAATAGAAATCATGAAATTGATCTTAGACTTATTATTATATTAAAATAATGGTCTTCCTGAAAGATTGCATGGAATCAAAAAGTAATCATTAATTATCAGTTATTAAAATAGATTATTATAGTAACTTTATTGGTTGCCATACGTCTTCCCAGAATCAATAGCATAAAATGGAGCAGAATGATCAGCCATATTCCTTTACACAAATAAATCATTGATTCTTCAGGTTCAAAGCAAATCCCATCAGGCACTATAAACTGTTTTGATCAACTGAAACTATTCCTCTGCTCCAAGAGCTGCTCCAACGAACAGAATTTTTCTGTTTGCAATTTTCAGCTGGCAGATGAGAAACGCATGAAGCTTTATCCAAATGGAAAACCCAGTCATTCTTGGTAAAGTTGAGGGGGGAAAACCTGTCAGTTTTAAGAATGCGTTGCTGGGAGAATATTAAGTTGATGCAACTTATTTCTTTGAATAGGAGCAAGACAGAGGCCAGCTTGTGATTTTCACATTTAACTCTACTCTCATCAGTATTTTTCCTTTCTCACCATTCTCTGCTTCTCCTACAACACATGGTCTCTTTCTCTCTCTCTCTCTCTCTCTCTCTCACACACACACACACACACACACACACATACACACACACACAGAGTGGTTTATGAGACTTTTTTTCTGAAAGGAGAGATTCCCTCCCACCAATAACCACAGCCAGTACCTTAGCCCAGGATTCGTAACAGAGAAATGAGGCCAGGGTACCTCTTAGGACATGTCTTCTGGACCAACTTTTCCCTCCCTGCCTGCCTTCAAGCTGCAAGGGAAAATGCAATATTGCTGATGACTCCAGAGACCCTGCCCTGGGAGGGGAAGCAATGTTTACACAACAATTGCTGAGCTGGATCCCTACCACTATCTGTTTTGTTTTAAAGCATGCAGAGAGTGGTTGAGAAGTAAGTATGGGAAACCAATGAAAAGGAGAAGGGGTGTGGACTATTACATGGTGGTTCCCAGATCTGGAGGTTTCACGGACCAACCATCCATCAAAAGGAAAAGTTGTGGAACCAGGAGACAGTCGCCAGCTTTCATTTAGCCAAGTCAAGCTGCTGAAACAGCAACACCAAATTTCATTATCCACCATCATCAGTTCCTCAGAAAAGGAGTGACAGTCTCATACCAGAAGCGTAGAAAGAAAGAACCTCAGTATAAAACAGTATCTTCCAAGAAAGTATGGTTGATAGGTTTTAACAGCAGAGAGAGAAAGAGAGATGTTATAAAGATGGAGATGGAGTTGCCAACTGGAATGGAGAGAGAAAGAGGGAGGGAGAGAGGTGGGGAGGTAGGGAGGAGGGAAGACGTGACCAGAGGCTCCCGCCATCTGCTTGGATGACCTCCGATGCCTCCCCCAGTTCTCAGTCTCTGTCCCCTCACTCTGTGCTTAGCTTCTGACAGCTTCCGCCAAGAGTCTTCTTCAGAGGATGGCCCTTGGGTTGCTGAAGTTGCTTCTAGTTTATACACAGAAAACTAGAGGCCGGCCAGCGCCGCGGCTCACTAGGCTAATCCTCCGCCTAGCGGTGCCGGCACACCGGGTTCTAGTCCCGGTCGGGGAGCCGGATTCTGTCCCGGTTGGCCCTCTTCCAGGCCAGCTCTCTGCTGTGGCCAGGGAGTGCAGTGGAGGATGGCCCAAGTGCTTGGGCCCTGCACCCCATGGGAGACCAGGATAAGTACCTGGCTCCTGCCTTCGGATCAGCGCGGTGCGCCGGCCGCGGCAGCCATTGGAGGGTGAACCAACGGCAAAGGAAGACCTTTCTCTCTGTCTCTCTCTCACTGTCCACTCTGCCTGTCAAAAAAAAAAAAGGAAAGAAAGAAAAAGAAAACTAGAGGCGCTTGGGAATGGGGAATGGAGCCCCCAGTCCCACACATGCCAGTGTGGTCTGTAGCCACGATTGGCTGGCTGGCTGGTGCCTGGGGATGCAAACCCAGCTCCCTTCCCTGGGGACCCTCTGCTGCCCAGCTGCCCTCCCCGTCGGGTGGAGACAGGGATTTTCCGAAGTCGTGCACTGATCCAGTCTTAGACGCCTCTGTCCTCCGTGCATGGACAACCTGAGATCCCAGCCTGATCAACATGGTCTCAGCCAATAATTTAAAGGGTCTCTTTGGATCAATCCTTCTTTTTCAGGGAGATGTTATTCGCCCAGCCTCCCCACTCCTCTCTGGGGTGGCATCCTGCAGAATCAAGCATGGCCTCCATGCGACAGGGGTAGGGAGGCCTCAGAGCTGCGTGAAGGCCTCAGGCCATCCTCCTGCTCCCTGGTCCCTTTACCCTGCCTACTGGGAACCTTACTGGGTGCTGAATCCAGGACTTGCATGCACAGGCAAGTCGATCCTTTGGCCCAGTCAGGGCAAAGCCCACTCCTCCCCTCTCTGGACATCCCGGGGCTTCCCCTGGCCGTGGACCTGTTGAGGTTTGGCAGTGATTTCTGCTCGAAGCCCATCACATGAGGGGCTCTGCAGTCCTGGCCACAGTGCTATGTCCCTGCTGCGGTGACTTGCTCTGGCCAGCTTTCCAGCCACACTGTGTCAATCCCCATACGCGCCTCCACAGCCCCTGAACACACTCTGGTCCCCGCAACGTCACACAAAAGCAAAGGCAGGTGGGCACAGTCTCCTCCCAGCGCAGCCTCCCTCACCATCAGCTTGTGGGTAGGACAGCGTATGTGCTGCCGGGGGGCGGGGTGGTTCCTCCTATAATGCCAAATGGGAGTAGGGGTGAATGTTCTTGGATGCAAAAGACCTTGAGCTTGTCCCTAAACCTACCCAGAATGTGCCACTCCCCTGGGATCTCTTCTGAGTAGGAAAGGTCAAGACTCTTAGTTTGTTCCTCCCTTGCCTCCACGCCCTTTGCCTCCCTACACTGCACTTCAGACCTACAGACAAACTGTCTTTCCCTCTTCTCAGTTTACACAGGATTAACCCCTGCTACACCAGTGACCACATGGAGGCTGCTCAGATTGTAGTCTGAACAAGACGCCCAAATGAGACAGCGGGTAGGACTCGTTTCTTGTTTGTTTTGCTTTTAAGGTCTATTCGTGTATTTTGAAAGTCAGAGGGGGAGACACACAGAGAGAGATTTTCCATCTACTGGTTCACTCCCCCAGGAGGCTGCAATAGCCAGCACTGGACCAAGTCAATGCCAGGAGCTTCATCCAGGTCTCCCATACGGGTGGCAGGGGCCCAAACACTTGGGCGACCCTCTGCTGCTTTTCCCAGGCTGTTAGCAGGGAGCTGGATGGGAAGTGGAGCAGCTAGGACTCAAAAGGGATGCTGGTGTCGCAGCTGGCAGTACCCGCTAAACAACCACGCCAGCCCTGGAGGGTAGCATTTGCAACCCAGCCTGCTCTCTGCTCACCTAGCCATCCACCGTGGCACTTGGCTGAATCTACGTACAGCAAGACAATCCAATCTAAGGACTAGTATGATACAAATGGCCAGAGGGCATTCACCACCCCCTTCCCCAGGACTTCAATGGCTATTAGAGCACATGACTGAGATGGGTCGGGCATGAAGTGCACACTGACTCATATTTTCAAAATCTGATCTACACTGCAGCTGCTGCAGCACCAGAGACCACAAGGCCTTGGTGGTCAGTTACCCAGCGAGTGTCTGCTGTGCGGTTGCTATGAAATCAGCACTCAGCAGGGCTGCACCCGGCGAGGGGAGCGGTGCTGTCGGACACGATCCCTAGAGAAGGAAAAGGGAAATGATTGCTGCGGGAAAACGCTAGAAGCAACTAATCCGGCCCCAGCTGAGCAGTGTGGGCCCGGTCCTGTGGGCTTTGACATGGACTCGGGCCCACAGCGTGTGGAGCATCAGAGACTGCCCAGTGTCTGCTTCCCAGCAGGGGACAGCCCTGATGATCTCTTCCAGATGACACCATCGAGTTCTCACTCCAGAATTCCCCACCCCCCCCCCCACCCATCATGGGCTTGCTCTGGCCCATCTCCATCCATTCTGTATTTAAAATAAATAAATAAATAAATAAAAATAAAAAACAAAAAGCAAAAGTGACGGAGGGGTAAGCTATGTGAGGTGGCCACTCTCCACATATGAGGCTACTTCAAAGAGTTCGTGGGAAACAGAGCTGAAAGATGAGGTCGCATTGGTGCCCAGACTTTGAAATCCCTCATAGTTCTTCACGATCCGCATTTTCTGGGAACTTTCCAAAGACTCCGGTTGCGAATGGAGACCAGGAAAGCTCCCTGACTCCTCTCACGAGGGAAGCAGAGGCTCCCGTGGATTTCAGTCTGATTCCTTTGTCCCCGATCGGCGCAAATCCAATCCTGACTTTAGCAGTCAAACTTCCACTAGAGGAAGCCATAATGCCGCGCCACTGTGGGTCCATTCTTGCTCCCTCCACGTGACGCAGACCTGCTCCTGTTTATCTTGCACCCCTACCACCGCAGGAAACACACTTCATTTGGCCAAAGTCTAACATACAGACACCTGGGCAGCTGTCGTGTGGCCTCGTCTAGGTTTCACCTCAGAGTTATTCCTAAGTGTCACGTATCTGAGGACCTCCTTGACACACCTGTCGGTTGCCTGAAGGCCATTTGTGTCATTTGGAGCAATCGGTTCATGGAGAGTTAGGTTTGTAATCAGCCTAATGGTCCTCCAAGCTCTCACAGCCCAGCTTAAGGTCAGGTCATGTCCTTAAAGAGCCCGCAGACCCAGGAAGATCACAGCAACTGATAGAGCTGCTTTTAATGAACTAGAGTCCATATCTTTTTCTGTAAAAAAAAAAAAGTCCATATTTTTTGTCTATGAGTAAATTTATGTATAAATCTATGGACTATCTATAAATATTACAGATTGCTTCCAATGAGGCTAGAGAGTGACAAAGAGACAGAGAGAGGGAGAGAACAGGGAGCAAAATGCTTTGCTATTAAGTGTAATTTTAAAAAGTATATTTATGGCCCTTTTCAGGATTTGTTTTTTAGGGTTTTTTTATTTTTCTGTATTTATCAGAATAGATGCACTATGGAAAAATAATGTAATACATAAATTCTTGTTATATTAGCATAAAAATGAAAAGTAATCACAGGAAATGATTACAGTATAAGTACGCTTATAAATGCAATGTTTTTCTTTGTAGGAGATGCAGTGCAGGATTTCTAGTGGAAAGAAAATAACATGTTTATTTCATATCTAAAAATGGATTTTTTTTTAGTATTAAAAAAAAGGCAAAAGTACCCAGGAGGCTTAATGTGAGTTAATGTGATTACAATTAGTCTGAACAACTCTCCTTACGGCTCTGAAGCACTCGGTAACATTTAGCAGAAATGCCAGGTCTGATGAGAACAGGACTATCCATCCTTGGCCTGCCCGAGCCCCAGGGTTGCCCTGACAGGCTGAATGAGCAGCAGTGTGTGTAGCAGCACCAGCACCTTCCTCCCCATTCTGTCCCAGCCCTCATCACCTGCTGTCAAGACCCAACACTGGCCAGCGCCGCGGCTCACTAGGCTAATCCTCCGCCTTGCGGCGCCAGCACACCGGGTTCTAGTCCCGGTCGGGGTGCCAGATTCTGTCCCGGTTGCCCCTCTTCCAGGCCAGCTCTCTGCTGTGGCCCGGGAGTGCAGTGGAGGATGGCCCAAGTGCTTGGGCCCTGCACCCCATGGGAGACCAGGAGGAAGCACCTGGCTCCTGCCTTCGGATCAGCACGGTGCGCCGGCTGCGGCGGCCATTGCGGCCATTGCGGGGTGAACCATCTCAAAAGGAAGACCTTTCTCTCTGTCTCTCTCTCTCACTGTCCACTCTGCCTGTCAAAAAAGAAAAAAATAAATTAAAAATAAATTTATAAAAAGACCCAACACCAGCTGCATGTGGGGTACACCAGCTGCATGTGGGGTGAGGGGACCGCTGGCTTAGTTCATTGCCACGAATCAGCATCCACACAGGAGAGTTTGCATGGGACTTGGCTCAGTCCCAGGGATGTGCCAGCTCTCTTCCAAAGGGAAATCAAACACCCCAAGGCCTTGAAGCAACGCTGACGTAGCTCCTACCCTAGGCTGACCTGTGGTGCTACTTCTGATGAACAGAAAGGATGAGTATTTTAAAGTTCCATCTTGAAGATTCAGAGTTGTGCCCTCTCAACTTCTTCTCTGCTACATTACAAATAGCTTTCTTTCTTTGCCAGCCAGTTTCTGTTCTAAGAGGCAAAATTGGGTAAATGGATAGAAGGGAAACAGAACCAAGAAGGGGATGGGGAGTAGGGAGAAGACTAGGGCGGCGTAGGCTGAGACCTGGAGGAGAGAGTTTCTGAAAAGATGAAGAGGAGAAGCTGTTGATCACTTGGCATTTGAAAGCACCAGGGAGGAGGAGAGCCCCTCAGAAGGTTTGCATAGCCTATGAGCTGCATCATAAAGTCACACCACACACTCACACAAAGGGAAAATTCTTTCAGGGGCAGGTGTTGGGCACCGTGTTTGCCCTGTTGAGACCACCACGTTGTGCATATCAGAGGGCCTGGGTTCAAGTCCCCACTTTGTTTCTGATCCCAGTTTCCTGCTAATGCACACCCGGGGAGGCAGCTGGTGATGGCTCAAGTACTTGGGACCTTGCACCCATGTAGGAGACCTGGACTGAGCTCCCAGCTCCTGCTTTCAACCTTGCCAAGCCCGGCTGTTTCTGGTATTTGAGAAGTGAACTAGCAGACGGGAGTGTTGCCTCTGTCTCTGTCTCTCTCTCCCCCCTCCCAACCCATCTCTCAAATACATAATTTGGAAAAAGTTCTTTCAGAAACATGATTACAGAGGGGCATGGACCTTTGGTCAGTTTAGGACACCAGGCTGCGTTTCCTTGGGCAACGATGCCCTAAGCATCGCTGGGCCACGGTGACCGTGCTGTTTGTTCAGGTGTTCTCTCCGGCACCCTCGCCCATGTCTTTCAGCAACCTCTGCATTGCCTGATGGGTAACATTTCACCCACAGAGCACAAGCAATAAATCTAGTGGCATTTTTGTAATGAGATCCATCTAATGAACCTCAAAAATTCTTATAACAGCAGCTAGAAAATTTCAGATACCCACAGTATTGTGGATAGCAAACTATTGCACAGGAAAGCGAGTGCTTCTCGGATACAATACAGGCTGGCAGAGAGTAATATAGGAGTCTTCTCATTTATTTCCAGGAGGAGCCCACAAATTCTGTTTTTACTTTCGCTAAGGCATCCTTTATAACTCTCCCAAGGATCTAGTGGAAGCATAAATCAGATTATCATTTGTATCTCTATCAGTTGTGCTGTGTTGAACATTGCAACAAAACATACACTGTTATCACAAGGCTGGTGCATTATTCAGGGTTCTGGGTACCCTATGGCCCAGTTAAGTTGACACATAAAATTAACCATCACAGCTGGGTTTATAAAGTTCTCAAAAAAATCATATTTTCTTTCTGTAGACGTAGCGTGAGATGTGAGTCTGCTTGTCAGCCCGAGCCCAGGGCAGGTGTTCCTCTCCAGGGGCGAGGGCATCCCAGTGTTAGGGGATTCTCCTCCCAGGAGCTTCCCTGCTTTGAGCATCTCTCTCGGAAGGGTGAGTTGAAGTGATGGAATGCACGTGTGGAATCAGCAGTAGTCTGGGAGCAGGAAGGGCTGTGGGGCCCCACAGGAGACCGTGGGCCTCGAAGGGATACCCTGAGATGCTTCTGGCTGGGTGCTTTGCAGAGCACGTCCGTAGAAACCACTTCTTCCCTCCGGCAACTGCCCCAACCTTCCACTTCCACACTGGGGATTTAAGAACCAGAGAACTTTGAGGGGACAGACAGACAGGTAGGGGCAGGGGGAGGTCTCTCCAAGAGGAAAGAAAGGGAGCGCTTGTCTGGCTCTGGCGCTCAGGCGGCGCCAGTCCCAGAGAGCAGATCGCTCTGCTCTGCTTTGTCTCTCCGTGTTCATTTGTTCTGCTACAGGAATGCCTTTCAAGTTGACACTGTATCAGAGCCAGAGCCTCCCTCCCCTGCAGCTGCGTGCACCCCGTCTCCTCAGAGCTTCCTCAGACCCAGACGGTGGCCGGGTAAACTTGCCGCCGCCGGGGGAGGACTCCTCAGGAAACTTCACTTGCAGTCACTGCTTGTTCAGGACGACTTCCGAGTCACGCCGTACCCCTTCACCCACCAAACATATTCTCCTCTCCAGAGCACATCACAGGGCACTAGGTAAACACGGGAGGGGAAATGAGGGACTTCACATGCAAATATGCACCCCTGGCTTTTCACGGGAATTGGCTTGACAAACCTTCTACCCTGATTCTTCCCTGGGAGTGCTCTCAGTGGAGGGAGCCTCACCATAAACAAGTCTGGCACGCTAACTTATCCTCCAATTAGACCTCATTTCCCTTCTTTCCCCCTGGTGTGTATCTGGACATCTCCTCTGGGTTATGGGCCCTGCAGTATCATTGTTTGGATGTAGGTCTTATCTTTCTTACTAGGTAGTAAGTGCTGCGATCTGTGTGTGATTCAGCTTTTCACCTTGCACAGCACTCCAGACAGTGCTTTGCTTTTGGTAAAAATACACAACACAGTGGGAATGTCTGTTTGCCAGGCCAAAGCCATTTATCCTCCTGACTGGCCATGAAGTACCCAGCACCACGTAATCCCCAGGAAGGGACATGGTCGCCAACAAGGAGGGCTATCTGTGACACCAAGGATGAACCTGAGGACATGATGCTAAGTAAAATAAGCCAGACACAAAAAGAAAAACACTGCCTGATCTCACTTAAACAGGGAATCTGTTTGAAAATCACATAAATAAAGAGGAGAATGCTGGTTGCCAGGGGCAGGAAGAAAGAGGAAATTGGGAGAAGTAGGTCAAAGGGTACAAATTTTCAGTTAGCTTGGAGAAATAAGTCTAGAGATCTAATGCACAACTTGTGGACTGTAGTAAATAACATTGCATTATACCCTGCAATGTTGCTACGAGATGATTACATACACACAGGTAATGGTAGTAAGCGATGGATATGTCAATTTGTTTGACTACAGTGATGGCTTTCACTTATTATATGGACATCAAAATATCATGTTGTAGTTAATAAATACACACAAAGTCACATTAGTGAAATGAGAGTTACTTGTATGTAGAGGAAGCTGACATGCACAGAGGCTTTTAATGAGTCACCTTCTACTTCTGCTGGTATTTTCTCCAGCTTAGTCAGCTAAGTGTAAAGACAGACACTAGAGGCAGGGAAGATGCCAGTAGGGAGACTTGCACCCCGTATCAGAGTGCCTGGGTTCAGGTCCTAACTCTGGCTCCTGGCTTCAGCTTCCTGCTACTGCAGACCCCAGGAGACAACTCGTGATGGCTCAAGGGGTTGGGTCCCTGACACCCACCTTGGAGGCCTGGTTTGAGTTCCTGGCTCCCAGGTTTGACCTGGAACAACCCTGGCCACTGTGAGCATTTAGCAAGTGAACTAGCACTCTCCACTTCTCCTTCCTCCCTCTTAATTTTTTTTTTAAAAAAACAAATACTAGAAATTTTTCCAAAATCGGAAACACAATAGTATACAATAAGCTATTTGTAGAAACAACTACTGTACTACATTGAGAAACACCAATTTAAGTGTAGCAAAATAAATTATTTATTAAGAGGTCTTAAACTGATTTTAAATCATTTTAAACCATTTATAAGAGAAACAAGCTAGAAAAGTAGGAAAAAAAATTTCCTAAAAGTCATATTTATAAAAACAAACCCAAACAAGAATAGAATAGGAAAACCTTTTTTTTAAAGATTTATTTATTTTACTTGAAAGTCAGAGTTACACAGAGAGAGGAGAGGCAGAGAGGGAGAGAGAGGTCATCCACCCACTGATTCACTTTCCAATTGGCCGCAACAGCCGGAGCTGCACCGATCCGAAGCCAGGAGCCAGGAGCTTCTTCCAGGTCTCCCACACGGGTGCATGGGCCCAAGAACTTGGGCCATCTTCTACTGCCTTCCCAGGCCACAGCAGAGAGCTGGATCGGAAGTGGAGCAGCCAGTCGAACCGTTGCCCATATGGGATGCAGTGCTTCAGGCCAGAGTGTTAACCCGCTGCACCATAGCGCTGGCCCCGGAAAGCCATTTTTAAAGGAGAAATCCTATGTGGAGAAGTCATATTGCCAGATAGTCAGTATATTATTAAATGTCTATAATCAAAACTGTATGGTATTGCCACATGAAGACAGAGACAGACCAATGGAAAGGAAGAGAAAACACAGAAATAGACTCAGTTACATATTAGATTGTTGACATCTCAAATCAGTGGGAGAAAATGCATATTACAATGAATTTTTAAGGAATAATTGGAAAATTGCAAGGAATAGTATAAAATTGAAACATTCCACACACCATATACTAGGGAGAATTCCAAATAGATAGCAGGTTTAATGTGAAAAGTAAAACCAAGTAATAACTGTTAGAAAACAAGGTGAGTTTGGGCCGGTGCTGTGGTGTAGCAGCTAAAGCCGACGCCTGCAGTGCTGGCGTCCCACATGGGCGCCGGTTTGAGTTTCGGCTGCTCTACTTCTGATCCATCTCTCCTCTATGGCCTGGAAAGCAGTAGAAGATGGCCCAGGTGCTTGGGCCACTGCATTTGCATGGGAGTCCTGCAAAAATCTCCTGGCTCCTGGCTTCGCATCAGCCCAGCTCCGGCCGTTGCAGCCATTTGGAGAGTGAACCAGCAGATAGAAGACCTCTCTCTCTCTCTCTCTCTCTCTCTTTCTCTCTCTCTCTCTCCTTCTGCCTCTCTGTAACTCTGCCTTTCAAATAAATAGATAAATCTTAAAAAAAAAAAAGAAAAGAAAACAAGATGTGTTGATTTATAATCTGGGAATGGGAAAATTCCCCTAACTAGAACTTAATAATATGTAGCAGCACAAAGAGAAAAAAATAGATGTTCTGATTAAATATAATTAACTTTTAAAATTTCTACATGGCAAAAATATACCACAAGCAAAGTATAAAAAAGGACAAACTTGGATAAAGTATAGCAACTGATATCACAGATGAAGAGTTCATATTCCTAATATATTTGATGATATGAAGAAATCATTGTCAACTTCTTAGGTAAGATTTTTATCTTGTAGTTGTGGTTTGGGAAATATTCTTTAGATAAAGTTATTTAAATATTTATGGATGACATTATATGCTGTCTTTAATTTGCTTCAAAATAATCAAGACAAGAAGAGAAGAGGGAAGAAAATAGAGTGGTCTTGAGTTGGAACTTGTTGAAGTCGGGTGACAGGTACAGAGGAGCCCCTTAGACTGTTCTCTCACCTTTCATATGTGAAATTGTCCATATTTAAGAGAGAAAGTAGGCCAGCACCACGGCTCACTAGGCTAATCCTCCACCTGTGGCGCCGGCACACAGGGTTCTAGTCCCAGTTGGGGCACCGGATTCTGTCCTGGTTGCCCCTCTTCCAGGCCAGCTCTCTGCTGTGGCCCGGGGATGAAGTGGAGGATGGCCCAAGTGCTTGGGCCCTGCACCCCATGGGAGACCAGGAGAAGTACCTGGCTCCTGCCATCGGATCAGCGCGGTGTGCCGGCCGCAGCGGCCATTGGAGGATGAACCAACGGAAAAGGAAGACCTTTCTCTCTGTCTCTCTCTCTCACTGTCCACTCTGTCTGTCAAAAAAAAAAAAAAAAAAAGAGAGAGAGAGAAAATATTTTTTTTAATTATATAAAGCACACAATTAGCTTTCAATAAGTGTCATTTCTATTAGATTCATGGGTTGAACATGAATGAAATCCAAACACACTGTCAGATAAATAATAATAAATAATAAATCCTTATCTTTTTCTCTATACTACAGGTTATCACCTCTATCTTTATGGCTTCTGCGATGATCTGAGGGACTGTTCTGTTGCAGAACAACCAAGTCTACAGAACGCACGCTCTGAAACATGGCTAGTTTCTTGAGAGACAGAGGGTATGTTTAGGGATCTTCCCTGCATTCCTCCCAAATCTGACTTGAGACCAGAAACACCAGGAATCTCAGACTCTCTGTGCTAGCTGAGACCTTCTGGGAGACTGAAGTGCTCTCAGGTTTAGTCACCAGCAAAATCGAATCAAATCTGGGGAAAGTTTCTCCCACCTTCATTTTAGTTCTCACTAATGAAGACCAAGCAATGAATTCATAATCAAATATCAACAAACACATGAATGCAAGCCACTCCAACAGCTGGCCAAAACAGTAAAACTAAACCAAACAAACAAAACAACAGACATTGTGGACCTAAATATTGGAGCCATCAGATATGGAAGATAAAATAGTCATATATAAGATGTGTAAAGTTGGAAAGGACCCAGTTACAAATATGACCAATCAAAAAAGACTATGAGCAAATAATAGACTGAAATATTTGGAAATGAAAAGTAAAATTTTGAAATAAAAATCTTAACCAAAAGGTAAACATCAATGTACCCTCAGAAGAAGAGATAAATAGTGCACTGGAAGACATTTTTTAAAAGAAATTACTGAAATTGCAACACAAAGTAAAAAGGAAAAATGAGAAAGATGGAGAGGATGGGAAGAGAAGAAATAACATGCAACTGATCAGAGTCCAAGAAGAGCCCAAAGTGAAAGAAGCAAAGAAAATATATAAAGAGATAACAGCTCTCAAAATTTCCAGAATTAATGAAAGCCACAAATCTGCAAATCCATAGGTCTAGAAAGCAAAATTAATATCAAGTATGAGTTTAAAAAAAAAAAACTCATGCCATCAGTGTGAAACAACATTATCACAGATTGGCTTCTCTCCAAGTTGGTGGTAAGGCAGGATATTTATTAAGGATCTGTACCTACGCATGCGCAGAGAGAGTAATTCAACTGCAGTGCAGGCACAGATCCTAGGCCAACCCTACAGCAAGCGCTGGCGCATAAACAGCTTCAGAGTTGTCCTAAGGTGAGCCCAAAGAGTCAGGCCTTCCAACCCCCACCGCATTCACCAAGATGTGGTACAATCAGGATGGTTGCACTGCGGGGCCAAACGCATCTCTGGTCTTAAGGCAGTCACAGCCAGGGATTATCTGCTGGTAACACTCCCCAACACCTGATGCAAAACGAAATCTCTTCAGGAAGAGGAATCTGAACTGTGCACCTCAGTCCACCCCTTACCCACTCCAATGTGCTTCTTCACATGCATTCCTCTTCCAGGATCCCCGAGTGCCAGTCTTTCCGAGGGAAATTTACAAGGTCGGCAGAACTAACTACTCCGCCACTGCAGCTGATCATCGGGCTGTGGCTAATTCTTGCCACTCCTTCCTCCAACATCCAGTCTAAGATGTCCTTGCCCTAAATTAATTATCTCTGCTGGTCTGGGTGGCTAACACCATGATGTGACTCAGACCATCTGTGAGGGACCGAGCCCTTGGGCACCATGCCCTTTCTCTGGGTGGGGTTCTTGAATTTATATATTTGCCAACAGAAAGGGGCAAAGGAGTACCAAAGAGCACCTAGGTGTGTTGCTTGGATCACGCACATGTTTCTCTCTGTTCCCATTGTATCATGACAGAAGATACCTTTCTGACTTTATGTAGAAGAGCATGTCCCAGCCCCCTTCTCACCACAGGAATCCGAAGCTGTGTCTTCGTAGACACACATTCGTGAGTCTTTGCGGTGTTTCTCCTCTTCTCCCTGGAGCTCATGTGTCTTAACAAACACCTGCCGTCCCAGCCTTCTCACCCACTCTGAATCACCCAGTTCAGTTAGCACATCACTGATGAGCAGATCCCTGTGATGTTGTGTGGGACATCCAGATTGTCCAGAGCTCTGCAGACCACGTTATGACACAGGACATAGAACAGCACAGCTTGGGGGCAAAATTGCAAATATAAGTAGCATATTGCTTTGTCCATTCCATAGAAATGGTGCATTGTTTCTGATCCTCTATCTCATCTGGGTAGAGAAAACATTCAACAGATCAGTAGCTGCATATGAAGTATCAGAGGCCGTGTTAATCTACTTGGGTGGCCCGCACCACAGCTCAATAGGCTAATCCTCCGCCTTGTGGCGCCGGCACACCGGGTTCTAGTCCCAGTTGGGGCACCGGATTCTGTCCCGGTTGCTCCTCTTCCAGTCCAGCTCTCTGCTATGGCCCGGGAGTGCAGTGGAGGATGGCCCAAGTGCTTGGGCCCTGCACCCCATGGGAGACCAGGAGAAGCACCTGGCTCCTGCCTTCGGATCAGCGTGGTGCGCCGGCAGCAGCGCGCCAGCCGCGGCGGCCATTGGAGGGTGAACCAACGGAAAAGGAAGACCTTTCTCTCTGTCTCTCTCTCTCACTGTCCACTCTGCCTGTCAAAAAATTTAAAAAAAAAAGAAAGAAAGAAATGTCTGGGCATGGCCCCTCCACATACAAATATTTATCTGAGTGCCTGACCACAGGAAGGGAAGCTCTGAGGAAATCACTACCATGCGTGGTGTGGTCCAGTTCTTCCTCTCTTCAGTTTCTGGTTTGCAGGTTAGAAACTCTTCGAAGCACAGTCCCCTTGTTCCTGGTAGTAT
The DNA here is from genome assembly GCF_051225735.1 of Oryctolagus cuniculus. Lineage (NCBI taxonomy): Eukaryota > Metazoa > Chordata > Mammalia > Lagomorpha > Leporidae > Oryctolagus > Oryctolagus cuniculus. The sequence goes on along the minus strand of NC_142869.1, from coordinate 39,858,252 downwards.
ATACTGGCTGGGTCTTGAAACCCCCTTTAGGCCTAGTTTTCCTAATTGCTCTATAAATCCTCTGCTGCTTTATCATTCCCAGATGGTTAATGTTATGACAGCACTAGTGATAGGCCCCAGTGGTCAGAAGGAGAGGTAGACACAGCTCCTGCAGGGGCCCATTTTGTGGGAGAGGGCGCTGTAAATTGTCTCAAGCAAGGACAATGTGTTCATCTTATTAAGGAGGGGTGGGATATTTCCAAAGATTCAGAGAGTTCAATAGCCTGGGCATTCAAAAATCTCAAAATTTTAGGGGTGATCCACTCCACTTTTCCACAGACAGGACCTGACCTTGGCATAACAACCTATCTCGGTTGGATATTTAATTCCTCTAGGCCTCACCCACTTGATTATGGCCTGGGTCTGGGCCTGGATTTCAGCTTCCAGTGCCCTCTTGCAAGCCATTCGGGAAGGCCTCTGACTTTCCTAGCCAGTTTTTACTTGCCTGTGACTCACTTTCAGCCTTCTATCATCTTGCCAGGGCCTCACCATTGCCCCGGGAGGTGCGATTTCTTCCTGTCCTTCTCAACTGTCTCAGAGGTCACAGCAGGTAGAGTGTTGCACCCCAGCAGTTCACCACCCCAACTTACCTCTAGTGACAGTTTTAACCCCTGGATTCTTCCCCAGTACCAAGTGCTCTCCATGTCCCTCCTACCACAGTGATGAGGGACTCACTGCCAACAGGACAGCATGTGATCCAGCTCCAAAGCCTCATTTGATTATCTGTTTTCTCAGACCATGCTCAGTGCCAGCTGTCTGAGGTTGGTAACCTCTGCAGGAGTAATGGAGCTATACAGGAGAGGAACAAATAGGTTTATGGAAATTGAAGATAATGGTGCAGTTCTTTGGCGCAGTGGCAGATAACTTGTTGTTAATTCTATTACCTGGAAATTTGCATATATTTACATATAATCTTTTAGGTATAGCTGGTGATATTTTTTAAAGATAAAAAGGCAAAAAATTGCTTATTAATTACTTACATTGCATAGTACTTTTACTTTGATAATTGGAAAATTATGAAAAAGCATTTCTACAATCAAAATTTTTCTTTTAGACTTCTGAATACTCTAAATCAGCTTATGGGCTTTTTGTTATTGTTATTAAAAGTATAGATGGTCTGTTGGAATTAACTAGGAAGTATGGTGGTTCATTCTATTTATCACTTGTGGTGTAACCTTATCTTGATAATTGATTTCAAATAGAAAATATCTTTAATTTTCTTTTAATAAATACAGTCTGCTTTAGCTTTTAGCCAGTTACTATTTTAAGTCTATATTTTAATATGCAAATGATATTGAAAAATCTCTATAAGTAATCCTGATCTTAACGGGATTCTAAGATAACATTCTCTGTAAAAAAGTGATGTTTCCTTAATCAGGCCCTAATAACTTGTTTGTGCTGATCTTGCTTCATTAAATTTCACCTCTCCATAAACCTTGTTGTAATATTAATATAATGATTTTTCAATTCTTTTCATGATTGAATTCTTAAATATTGATAAGATTTTGCATGGGCTGAAATTATGAACTAAAATCTTAATTGAGCTTTTTGTTGTTTTTTTTTTAAGTAAGAGTGTTTAATATTTTCTAATTGATCACATCTATGTTTTGGAAAAATATATATGGCTATTATGTGGATAATGAATGGTAGAGAAAAATGTAGAACGAAAAGAAGAGAAGCTACTAAGTACTTTGGCCAAAGTCCAGATAAGAAGCAACATCTGAAGAAGGCCACAGCAATGACTTTGGGGAGGGAGGATTTTGGATATACTCTGGGAAAAGACTTGGTGGTCAATTCAGGTGTAAAGATGAAAGACAAGGACTAGTTAAAGGTGACTCAAGTTTCTAGTATAGTGGAAATGATGCCACCAGCACAGTTTGGTGATCAAAGATAAATCAAGAGCTTTGGCAGAGGAGGGATTAACTCAAGGTTTAGTCAGGAGATCTGTAGGACATGGAGCTAATACAGCCATCAACAATCATCAAACAGGGATGATTGCCAAAGGTATATGTTGTAATATTTTTTTAAAAACCTTTTTAAAATTTCTCTGCCATTGTCTTAGTTGTGTCTTTCCTCTTCCCCCAGAGGAACTAAGGGGAGGCAGATCTCTCAGGCTCATGAGAAGGAAGCAAGACACAGCCTGAGCTGGTAGTAGCCTCGGGCCAATCCTAGCATCATTTGCAAAACTAGGGAAGCTTATCATAGAACCAAATTTTTCTTTACTATTTTTGATTTTATTCTTTTTAAAATCACAGTACAGAATGTTTTCAAAGTTTTAACAAATCTAACCCTTTATAAATTTATACAGTTCATGCTAAGAATGAGTAATTATGTACTGACAACCACACAATCCATAATTCCCAGTAGGCCAACATAGAAATAATCAATATATAACAACAAGCCTTCCAAGTACCAATGTATAACAATAAGCCAACCAGTTCTTTTATAAATGGGATTAACAGCAGGTCCACTTTGGGGTTTTATTTTTAGTTGAGCTTAACTGACCTTAAAATAGATTTGCATTGGGGGAAACGTGAAATTACCTCAAATACAGTACCACTGAATTAAACACAAGCCATGGAGGAGGTGGGCAGTGAGTGTCTCTAGACAGACATTTCACATCCTCGTAGCTATAAAAGCAATGTCTAATACTAAGTTATTTCTCTCAAAGTTTCCATTCTAGTGAAGTACATAAATTGTGTCTTTGAGCTTAATATAAGTGCCATTAACTAGTATGCCCCTCAAACCTTTTGTCTGCAATTCCTTTTTTTGTCTATTTTCAGGACGATTGGTATCTCACTTTGACAGCTATTCCTGCCGTTGGTTTTAATGCCATCAGACGGTGACCAAAAAAATTGTGATCAGACTTTAGAAGCCATGCTCCCGGGATGCAAGATGGCAGGCAATTAATTGATTAATGGCCATATCTTATCCATCAACAAGTTTTGTAATCACAACAGCACAAATACATTATGAGCACATTTTTTTTAAAAAAATTTTTATTTATTTGATAGGTAGAGTTACAGAGAGATAGAGGGAGATTCAGAGAGAGATGTTCCATCCACTGGTTCACTCCCCAAATGGCTGCAACAACTAGAACTGAGCTGATCCAAAGCCAGGAGCCAGGAGCTTCTTCTGAGTCTCCCATGTGGGTGATGGGGTCCAAGCACTTGGGCCACCTTGCACTGCTTTCTCAAGCCATTAGCAGAAAGCTGAATTGGAAGAAGGCCAGCCAGGACTTGAACTGGCGCCTTATGGAATGCCGGCGCTGCAGTCGGAGGCTTAACCTACTACGCCACAGTGCCGGACCCTATGGGCACATTTTAGTAAATTTATTTTGTCTTCTGTGTCCTTGACTTCCCCATTTAACCCCTCCCCAGCTTAGGGACTATGTCCATTTCCATACCTACCTATCAGCACCTGTCTCTGCTCCTTCAACAATAACCACAGTATCTGTCTATCTATTTCATGACAAATTTCCCAAAGATTATTTCAGTTACTCCTCATATTAAAAACTTATGAAGCAAGTTTTTCTAAGGATCCAGAAGATCAAATAACTTTCTTGAGCGTCTGGTGTATTAGTCAAGGGACTCCAGAGAAGCTGACTCAGTAGAATGTGTGTGTGTGTGGAGAGAGAGAGAAATTTTTCGTAAGAAATTAACTTATACAATGAGGAAAACCAGTGGTGTAATTCAGTTCAAGTCCAAAGGCCTGAGAAGGAGGGGGGCAATGGCATAAATCTCAGTCCAAGGGCAGAAGATAATAGTCCCAGCTAAAGCAGGAAAGCAGGCACCAAAAGAAAGCATTCTTCCTTCTTCCTTTTTTTGTTCTATTCATTCCCTCAATGCATTGGATGGTGCCCATCCACATGGGGGAGGGAAACCAGCTTTGATAAATCAGCTAATTCAAATGCTAATCTCAACTCCATGCACCCTCACAGACACACCCAAAGATACACAATGCTGCATCTGAGCATCTCCTGGCCAGTCAAGTTGACACACAAAATTAACCATTATGTCCATAACCTGACTTATGAGAAATTTCATTACAAATGGAATTTTAAAAATCAAACTCTAAAACCTCAGTCATTACACTGTGCAGGCTGCATATGTTACCTGCCTAGACTCTTTCAAAGTTTAAAACTAAAGGGAATCCTTTAGAAAAATAAACAATACAATTTCTGGTATGGAAGAGCTTAAGAGAACTAGACGTTCTCAAAGAATGAGGATTCTTTAGTTATTGGATCTACCAAGCCCGCAGGAGAAATGTTGCTCTACTTGACTGCAGTCAACCAACGGGAATTTAGACCTCCTATGTTCTACACTGAGTCCACTGTTATAGTAGCAACAAATAAAAATGACACCAAATTCTGCCTCCTAAGTAGTTCATAGTTCTCTGCATCTTTGCCTATAAAACATTACTGCATCTCTAAAAGAACTCAGCTTAATGAAGCAGCAGCAATCCAAGGTTTGGCAGATGTAGATTTGTATATGACTTATTTGGACCTGTCCCAAGTCCACGCATTCCACGGAGTATCAAGGACTATCTTGACTGGCAGGGGAAGAATGTGGTAGGAGGAAGGACAGTTGGTAATCTATTTAAAATTATCAGAGCTCCATGGAAGGCACTCATTATAGTTGGCATTCTTCTTATCATCATTCCTTTCTTGTACAACTTACTTCTTAACATACATAGTAAGATCCCGATTGAGGATCATAGGAGTTGACACATGACTCAGGTTATCCAGTTGTTTCCCTCAAAATATAGTGAGGTTCCGGCACTGTGGTGAAGCGGGTAAAGCCAATGCCTGTGGTTCAGGCACCCCAGGTGGGTGCCGGTTAGAGTCCCAGCTGCTATACTTCCAATCCAGTTCTGTGCTATGGCCTGGGAAAGCAGAAGATGGTCCAATTCCTTGGGCCCCTGCACTCACATGGGATATCCAGAAGAAGCTCCTGGCTCTTGGCTTCGGATTGGCCTAACTCCAGCCATTATGGCCATCTGAGGAGTGAACCAGCAGACAAACAATCTCTCCCCCCCCCCTTCCTTCTGCCTCTGCCTCTGCCTCTCTGTAACTCTGCCTTTCAAATAAATAATTAAATCTTTAAAAAATCCCACATAGTGATTGGTCTGGAGGTGTATATGTATTCTCAGTAGAATCAACCAAAGACCACAAAGATCTACTGGTGTGTAGATTTCGGTAGAACAGCTCTTTTTTCACCTTGCATTCTAATCAAATACTAAGTAAAACTTGCCCACCATGGAGAATGAGTGTGCAGGTACAATAAAGAAGACAAGCAACACCAAGAGATGGGGAGAGTCACAGAACCCTGAAGACATCACTTGAATGCTTAGATATGTGTCTCATACTTACAGGTACATGAAATACACACACATAAGCAAAACACTGTACATGGTATACATTTGGGGGGATTTCTTTGTTTTGAACAAATGAAAGGTTAAGCAGTATAAAAAATTAGGTTGATAACAGAGCACGATCTCAACATAAGTGATAAATATTTGTAGTGACACATCTGCCAATTATCGTAATCTGATCATTCCATACTGTATACATTTATTGAAATCTCACATGGTACTCCATAAATGTAACAATTATTATGTATCAATGAAAAACACATGTTTTTAGGGGTAAGCATTTAGTTTGAATGGTTGAGATGCCCACATCGCATATCAGAGTACATGAGTTTGATTCCTGGCTCCAGCTCCTGACTCCAGCTTCCTGCTGCTGTGACTATGGAATGCAGTGGCAAGGGCTCAAACCCTTAGGCTCCTGCCACCCCTATGGAAGACCTGGATTGAGGTCCCAGCTCGTGGGGTTTGATCCAGTCCAGTCTCAGCTATTGTGGATATTTAGAGAATGAAAGGGAATTCTCTCTCTCTCTCTGCCTCTCAAATAAATAAATAAATTTAAAATATACTTTTAAAAAAAGAAAGTGAGGTTGAGCTTCTGTTGCTTGGAGCCATGAGTCTTGACTTGAAAAAGAGAAAAAAAAAAAAAAACACCAAGAAAACAGTCTGTTATCCTTAAGCTTCTCAGTCTTCTGTTAGTGGAGCTGCTTCCTTAAATCTCTGAGGGCAACAGCACAAAGTGGAGGGCCTGGTGCAGATTCCGGGCTCTGCCTTTGCTGTGCCCCATAAAAACAGCTCTCTTGGCTGTGAGTTCGCTGTGTCTCCTAGGTCTCTTCCGGAAGGATTTAGAACAGTCTCCGCCACTCTCTGTCTGTCTCAGGGATGTGGCTGAGAGCAGTGTCTGTGGAATCCTAAGTATACCAGGCAGCTTTCACCACCCTATTAGCAATTTAAGCAGTTTTGCCACCAGATCTTGGGACTTGACCCTTTTGCTTTGCTCTGAATCTCCGCAGATGCTGAGCAATGAATTAAGATCACCGGTCTAAGCCTTGTACCTCCACAAAGAGCAATATTTTAGCTCATTCTTCTTGGTGATGAATACATTTTCTTCCACCTATGAGTAATCTGAAAATATGCATTTTGTGGGCACATTGCTGACCATTGTTGAGTAGGCAAGTCATTAATCAACTTCAATGGCCTGGCACAACAGGAGGATGAGGTCTGGAAACTAGCTTCCTAGCTGATACTAGTACGCAGGCCCTGGTCCCCAGGTCTGAAATGTAGCTGCTTAAAACACAGGAAAAGAGTAGCTGAGGTCTGAGCCCCCACAAGCTCTGATAATTTACCACTAAAAATAAACATGTGCTCCAGAGACAACTGCTATGTAAACACTCAGAAAGATCTTTCAGCATCTGCATAAGGAAGCTGCCGCCCTGTACCCCGGGAAGCTGAGGGCGCCCAGCACAAAGAATGCTTTATCTTTTGGGAGAGCCCACATCTGCTGAGCATGAAGGAAAGGCAGGACAAAGAGTCGCTTCTCTTGTTCAGTCAGGGAGAGGAAACGTGATTCATTGTTCTGTCTTAAGCAGTTGCATATTTCCTGCTAACTACTGGAGCTTGCCATTCTTTAGAAACTTAACTCCCATCCTTAGCATTAGTGTTGGGTTACAAAATACTCATTGAGCAGCAGTGACATTCAATATGCCTTGTTCTCACTGCGTACTCTGGGCTATGTCCAGCATACTGCCTGGCACTTAGTAGATGCTTAATAAATTGCGTTTCTTGCTCATCTTTCTATGAATACTGTTTGGCCCTGCTTTTAGTGATTATGATTTGTAGACTTCAGAACTCTTACAGCTGATCCACTAGGACATGAATACGGTAAAATCAAAGAACTCTTTCCTTTACCTCAGGTTAATTTTAAGCTGTGAGTCCCCACACTCCAGGTGAGTCTAAAATATAACAGTTTATATACAACTTCTCTGTGAAACTGTCAGCACATGAAAAACAAGGCACACATTTGTGTGTGCCATTTGCCCCCACAGGGATTTGCAAAGGAAAAGCTGCAAGAAGAATTGACCGAAAGAACAGCTGTGTAGTGAGGCAGGAAGTTGAAACTACTTAACTTAAAATTAGGTTTGGAGATTACCTGAGGTCTTCAAATATTCATACGAATTGTACTCTTCATTGTCACGGGTAAATAGGAGAGACTGTGCAGTGTGTGTGAATTTATTGCTGAGCATGGCAACAGGAAAGCCTCCAGGATCATCAATCCATAGATTTATGGGTTTGGAATACGAATGTTTGCCATAGATTGCACGCTTGCCACGATGGGGAGTTGCTTAGGCAGAGTGGTGTGAGACGAGAAAGGCTCGCTGAGATGAGGAGAGGTAGACAGCGAAGTGTGGTTGGGAAACAGCGCCATGCCACTTGATACCCTGCTTTCCCAGCCTGTATGGAGGTCCCAAAGCCTAGACCGGCCCCCAGGATAGATGGGACCTCCCAGAATAGCTCAGCCTCCTGGTGGAGCCTGCCTCCCTGCCAGCCAGCCTTAGCCCTACCTGGTTATTTCCATCAACACTAGACCTCCAATCAAAGACTCACTCCAGACCTAAACTGGAATGTCACCGTGGGCGTCTGTCTGTTTAGGCATATGGCTTACTTCCTTTTCTCTTACTTGGAGTTCGTTTCTTCTTTTAGGATTGTTTATAATTATGCAGAACATTATCTAAAGTGGAGTGAGGCTTTTCATGGTAGGATCCGATTCTTGCTTTCAAGGGCTACTGAATGACAACTAATGCTTCTGGCTACCAACTAGTTCCTTTTAGTCTTTGCTTTCAAATCAGAATTTGAGGACTGTCACCTAATTCTAATGCTCAGTAAGCTTCATATGTGGGATGTGGGACTAAACATCAGAAACCCAGAATTTTAGAAACAGTTCTGCGACTAATCAGCACCATAAGCTTGAGCAATCTTGGGATCCAGGACTCTTGTCGTGGTTAATTTTAGGTGACAAATTGGCTGAAGCAAGGCACCCAGATAGGTGGTCAATCATTACTGTAGGGGTTGATGTTTGGTCCAGCAGTTAAGATGCCACTTGGGAGGCCAGCATATCAGAGTTCCTGGGTTCAAGTCCCAGCTCTGCTTTGGATTCTAGCTTCCTGCTAAAAGGCCCCATGGAAGGCAGCAGGTGATGTCTCAAGAACTTGGGTTCCTGATACCCAAGCAGGAGACCTGGATTGAGGTCTGGGCTCCTGGTTTCAGCTTGGGCAAGCCTCAGCTGTCATAGGCATTTGGGAAGTGACCCAGAAAGATTTCTCTCTCTCTCCTTTTCAAATAAATAGATAGAAGTTCTTTTAAGTTAAAAAAAATTTAGAGGCCAGCACCGTGGTATAGTAGGCTAAGCTTCCCCCTGAGGTGCCAGCATCCCATGTGTGTGTTGGTTCTGGAGTCCAGCTGCTCCTCTTCAGATCCAGCTCTCTGCTATGGCCTGGGAAAGCTGTGGAAGATGGCCCAAGGGCTTGGGCCCTTGCATCTGTATAGGAGACCCAGAAGGAGCTCCAGGCTCCTGGCTTCGGGTGGGCCCAGCTCTAGCTGTTGCAGCCATTTGAGGAGTGAACCAGTGGATGGAAGATCTCTGTCTCTCCCTCTCTCTCTAACTCTACCTCTCAAATAAATAAATAAATCATCAGAAAACAAAAACCCCTCTGGATGTTTCTGAAAGGGTTTTTTAGATCAGTGAACTTCGAGTACAGCAGGCTATCCTCTGTAATGTGGCTGGACCCCATCCAATCAGCTGATGCCCTGAAAAGACCGGAAAGACTCACTTCCCCAACTGAGTGAGTTCTGCAGCACCTAGGGGGCCTGTAGACTTGACCCACAACATCAACTCATCCCCAGTCATGTGCCACCTTACCTATGTCGGTGTGGCCAGCCACTGTAATCACACAAGCCCCAATTCCTTACGTCTCAATCTCTCCCACCTCTCCCGCGACTCCCTTCTCTCTGTGAGTGTGTGTGTGTGTGTGTGTGTGTGTGTGTTCTGTTTCTCTAAAGAACACTGACCATTACAATCCTGTTCCTTGCCCTCCCGATCAGGAGAGAAATTGAATTCTTTCTGCAGAGCTAAAGAAGCAGCAGGCACCAAAGAAATGTGGTAAGTAAAGAACTATACAAAATAGAAGGTGTTAGTTCAATGAACCCTAAACTTAAGAATATACAGTGAAAATCAACAATTTACTTAAGGAGTAATTGGAAGTGTATTCTGCCGGAAACAGCCCTTCCATCAATTCCTCTCCTCTGGTGAAGACTCCACCTGTGGGCTCCGACAAGTTCACTGCAGTCTGAACCAAGTGTGGCCCCTTAGGCCTCTGTTTCAAGGTGAATGTCAAGGCTGTTCTCCCTGCGTCTCTTACCAAGGTCTGGGCACGGAGGGCTCTGACATCTTTCACAGGCCCCTTCCTATTCCCCAGAGTGACTTCTGATGCTCACGAACACTTTGCCCACCAAGACCATGTGGATAACATGACAATCTTTTTGTTCATTCCATGTTTTTTAACCCATTCCTCCATAGGCTTTACAGAAAACCTGCTGTATGCCAGACACTGAGGGTCCAAAGATGGGGAAGACCCCATCTTTGTCTGAAGTTATACAGCACAGATCCTTAAAACCCCCAACTTCCCTAAAATCAGAAATAGGAAAATTATCTATAGGTCTCCTGGGTTTTCTCCTGAATTGTATTTTTTGCTCAGAGCCATACATAACCTATGAATATGTTCATACAATGAGTTAATCACCTTTCCAGCCTCGCTCAAGCTTGATCTCTTTCACAGAGAAATCATGTTTTCCTCAGGCACACAAACATTTTTTGTCATGGATTAGCTCCTTTTCCCAGAGATGTAACACCATAAGTGATGAGTATGAGGCCAGTAGAGTCTGTGGGTCAAGAGCCTCACCCATACACTTGATAACAAGCCTTACACCTGAAAAACAGCCTCGCAGCTCAAACCATTGAGCTGCTCCTGCAGCTGACAAAGTGTGTGCTAAAGAGTTAACTACAAAATGCACCTTTGTTCTCTCCCTCCCACCCCCACCTTGGCTGTCTGGCTGCTAAGGCCTCTCAGTTGGCTGACACTCCACACCCAGTGAGATCATTCTTTTATGCTAACCCTTGACCCCCACCCACTACCATTGGCCTCCATTCATAGGCCCGTCTCCACACCCTGCTTCTTCCCCACCCCCGCCTCAAATGTAGAAGCCTTACAGATTTGCCAGGCTCCATCAGCCTCTTTCAGGGATCCACTTTAGACTAATTTCAATCCCTGACGAGGACCTAGGTCAACTGTTTTCTTTTTATTATGTGTGAATTACTTGCATTTCCAGCAAGCTTTCTGATATTTTCTATAATGTTAAAACCTTCAATATTATTTTCCGTTTGAGTTCAGTGTTAATATTAAATAATACAGAAAAGTACATACTCATAAGTCTAGTGCTTAATGAAATTTCATGAGGTGAACATACCTGATGCACAGGCAGCACCCAGATTAACAAATAGAATGTTATCGGCACCCTAGAAGCCCTCCTTGTCTTCCTTCTTACCTCACCCTGAGAGTAACCACTGTCTCAATGTGCCTGTTTCTCTCCTGGCTGTAAACTCTGCAGTGGTCCCTATAGGCAGAACTCAAATATGAGGACAGCAGTCATGGATGTGTGCAGCAGGCATGGAGCGAGCCTGCAGCAAGGAGCCCAGCGAGCCCCCAGCCTCAGCTATTGCATTGCCAGGGTCCTCTGCACTGTACAGCAAGACCGTGTTCTAGCTAGGCTGCCCCAGAAAATGTCTGAGCATGGGGGTGGGGCTGGAACACAGGGGGAAGCTATTGCTGACCAGTGCAGGACTCTCTAAGGGACAGACCTTGCACTTTGGGTCCTTGTAATCTTGGGGAAGGCTTTCTCAGAGTTGCACTGCCATCCGAGAGTCTGCTCATCCTGGCCTCCTTGCTTTTCCCTCTCCTCTCCCAGAGCTCACACTGACACTGTCCCAAGACCATTCTCCCGCCCTGGCTTCTTCCTCTCCTCGCCAGAGATCTCACTGACACAGCCCCATGATCCCTCCCGCCCTCCAGCTCCTTCTCCTCCCCTTCCTTTTTCATAATGCATCTCTTGGACTTCACCTTCATCCCAGGATCTGCTTCCTGGAGGACGAATTGGGTTTTGTGACTAACTACTTGCATTGAAACATATATATGACATTCAGCTGTGAGCCAGCCTTTTATCCAAAAGTCTAACTTAGGGCTGGCATTGTGATGCAGTGGTTAAGCCGCCGCTTGTGACACCAGCATACCATATGGTTGCCAGTTCAAGTCCCATCTGCTCCACTTCCATTCCCTGCTGATGTGCCTGGAAAGCAGCAGAAGATGGCTGGTGTCCTTGGGCTCCTCCAGCCACATGGGAGACCTGGAAGAAGCTCCTGGCTCCTGGCTCCTGCCTGGCTGTTGCAGCCATCTGGGGAGTAAATCCCAGCAGACAGAAGATATCTCTCTCTCTCTCTCTCTCTCTCTCTCTCCTTGTATGTGTGTGTGTCTCCCTCTCTGTAACTCTGCCTTTCAAATAAATAAGTCAATAAAGTCTAACTATTCACCAGCACGGCTATTAAAAATCTGTTTGATGAATGTGCTGGAACTCCATTACTCATCATAATCTCTTTTTCATTTTGTGAGTGAATCCATTCTCCCAACTACCAGGCTCCTTGAGCTGCAATCAAGTCTTCACTTAAAGCCTACGAGACTGAAGTGCAGCATCCAATGAGAATGTGTTCCAGGACAGATGGAAAACTACCCTCAGCTCACTTATTCATATAGCAGATAGCATACATGAAACCTACCCTGGGCTAGGTATCAGGAGGGGGAGCCGTTGGCATGTCAAATAAATTCCAAAGTCAGCAGTCTGGCGTGGGAAACCCCACAAGCTACAGCCTTCAGGGTAGTTGGTCTCCAGTTCCAAGGATTCCTTACGGTTTCACGTTTGCATCAGTCTGAACATCAAGGCAGATTCGGGCAAGTCTGGAACCCCTCCCTATTGCCCCTTCAAAGTCAGAGCCAAGGTTTGACAGCAACCCTCACCTGGCATCTATGATGCCAGTAACACTGGAGAAAAAGGCCTTAGGATATAGGAGGGAAAGCACTTTACTCAGAACCTGGGGAGCGGAATTCAAGAGCCTGCTCCCGCCTCACCCCACAACTCCACTTACTCTTGGTGATTTAAACAAGCCCTTGAACCTTTATGAGCCTCATTTGCCCAATAAAAAAGATCAAACTAGACTAACCTAAAGTCTCTCATGGCCCTTTTGAAGACTCTGACCTAAATGATCAAACCAAGAAGGCAAGACGGTACCAGTGCATTTGGCGGCATCACAAAGCACTGCACATGTGCAGTGGTCCAGTAACCTCCATGTTGCCATTTGCTAGGTATAATCTAGGCTGCCTTGCCCCAGGTACTGTGGAGCCCTGTTTGCCATCTGGTACCCATTCTGTGGGCATTCGGGGGAATTTCATTTCCTGTACTGGAATATGGAATCTTTGAGACCCCCCTATTTTCAAGTTGGAACAGGATGGAATTGGTCCTGCCTTTCTGAATTTAGAGAAGCTGAACATTCTGTTACCCATTTGTGTCATAAACATGCTCACACACACATACACACACACACACTCCAGACAATGTCATTAATATGTAACAGCTGCCATGCTTGATAATAACTTTGATTTTCATTTAGATGTTTGTATCATTGAATCTTTATATAATATATATGGATCTAAATGTTTTAATTGTAAGAAACAATGTATTTAGAATTCCAGGGCTGCAGAATTACTCATTTCAAATACACTTTTGGTTTGGAGTTTCTGCCAATGAGCTAAAAATAGTTAAAGAAGTTCTTTTGCTTTTATTTTAAATATGAATTCCATTTGACTTGATCATCTGTCATCTGAGGCTCTTACATTCCCTCTGAGTTGAATCCTGTGCCTGAATTTGTAATGCCTGAAAATAGTAGTGTAAAAGTGTAAAAGTTCCAGTGAATAAAGGTGTAAGCACTGGCAACATACGCACAACTACACTCAAGTTAAAACGCTTACTATTAATGTGCATGATTATGTAATGCTTTAAGCACTTAATAGCACTTAAAAGATTTTTGTCTTCACATAGTTCTAATTTTCCCTGGAGTCTGAATTCCATTTTTCAAGAATATTTACTTGTTGCTTTACAAATGGTTGGAGAAAACCTCCATAAATATGTGGCAAGAAATTTCGTAAGTCTCTAAGTTTATTACAGGGCAGAGAGAGAAAGGAAACTAATATTTATTATGTGTATATGAGCCTATGCCAACTTCTGCGTGCTAGGTACTTTCATATATATTCTTTCATTTAATTATATATTTTAAAAACTTATAATGAAACAAAGGAAAAGTATAATAAAACAAAAGTATACATTAACCCTGAGAGTTTAGCAGAAGTGTGATGATGTTACTGAATTCATGCAGATTCTTTCCATTACCTGATTGAAGTTCAAATTGATAATGTGCATTTATTTGAACTCCCTAAAGATATCACCTCTGATATATAATTAAAATGAAACCTCCTGAGCTTACCTTAGTAACTAAAAATGTGTTCAGTATTTGACCCTTCTATTTCTCCTCTTTTGTCGTGTTAGCATAATATTAAAAGTGCATTTTACTCAGTCCCTCCTTCTTTGTTCAGCTTATTTTCTAGGAAATCCAAGAACAGATTTGCATTAGGTGTGAGTGTTCACACAGAGTGTTGCAAAAATGTACTTCATTTGTATTTAGTAGACTCCATTGACATAAAGTAAGACATTTTTAGTTTCCATCTAATTGAAGCTTTGAATTGCTAATGAATATGTAGCAAAAGTAGTAATTTAAAAAATAATAGCACTTAAAAATACCCATTGTACCTCTAAAGGGTACTGAAATTGTCCAAGCATATTATAGTAAAATACAAATTTACTGGATGGGCAAAAGATCTTTTACCCTGATTGACAATGAATGGTTACCAAGATAAAATACTTTAAATCCACACACACACACACACACACACACACGTGTCTTCCCCTTTTGGGAGCAATCTATAGAACGGATAGTTTAAGAAGACAGTCAGACATTCTTCAGCTGTGTACACATTGAAAATCATGGATGAAGGCATTTTGAGGGAGTTGTCACATACTGTTTTAGTTCACTTAAAGTAGAAATGTAACAAGCGAGACCCAAGTAACTTAAAATAGTCGCATTACTGAGACTACTTCTTGACATTTGGAAGCAAAGAATCATCGCCTTAGTTTATCTTTGACTGGCACAACAGCCCAGTAAGTTCTCTATCATTATCAGCAACCCTTTCTACTGGTAATGTTGATGTTAAGAGACAGGCCACGATAAAAATATTCTTAGTAATTGATTCAGAAATCCCTGTTGACCCCCGTTTCCAAGTACAATATAAAGTACATGATTGTACACTTTTTTCATACCTCACCTACATTCAACTCCTGCCGGCTCTGAGCCAAACTCAAGGGATTACATCAATTACAGACCAGTGCTTCTCAAACTTTATTCTGAATAAGATTACCTAGAGGGATTGTTAAAATGTAGACTCTTGGGCTCAAACCCCAAAGATTCTGAATCACTACATCTTGAAGAAATGCAGAATTTGTATTTAAACAAGTTCTCAGGTGATGTTCATGTAGCCAATCCACAGTCTACTTTCTGAGTAATGTGTTTATAAGCTACAATTTTATTTAGTGTAGTACCTAATTAAGAAATAGATGAGTAGGATCAGAAGGCAATAGCCAGTAACTTAGCATTAATGACTTTAATGCCAACAGGACCACCTGGCATGATATTTAGGTGCATAACATAGTCTACAACCTGCACAACTGTCCACTGATTCATTGTGTATTGTTCCAAGAGTAGGAGTGGGAGAGCAAGAGACAGAGAAGGAAAGAAAACATTGATTTATCCATTGGGTTTAGGGGATTTTCATAGCCTGCCTAGTCAGGCTGATTTTGAATCAGAAAGTTTTTTGAAGAGAAAATCTGAGATCTGCTTTGAAGTCCAAAGATCTGTGGTGAATCGAAGCTTAGGTAGTACTACCTAGGATCCAGAGAACAAAGGACATCACACAGTTAGGGGGAAGTGCATCTGATCTATTTCTTCACAGAATAGTCAATGACTTTGGTGACACACGCCCTTGGAAGCACCAGGGAACAGCTTAAAGGTACTATTAGCAAAGATACTGGCAGCACAGGCAGTGCAAAAACGTGTCAGTAAAATGGTTGGTAAATAAGGGGCTCTCCCCCCAAGGCATGGTCAGAAGATCTGAGCAACTACAAGATACCATGTGGGGATGCCAGAGGTAATGCAGGGACCCCCCCCCCCCGCAATGGGGTGCAGGACTGAACCTGGGAGCAGTGCAGATGGGGAATAGGAGGCTTCCAGGACATTAGCGATAATGTAATCTCTTTCATGATCACAGGCTGGTGAGTACTGAGAACATCCTGAGGAGGGAATGCCAGAAATCATAAGAATACAGATTGCAAGCATTCCTTTTTGTGATGGGAATAACTTTATTATTTTACTATTCATCACACACATCATGAGTAATTCACTTTTCTAGTTGATCTCTGATGCTTGCAAACAACCCCTTCAACTTCTATAGTTCAGTTTGTCATCGGGTTCTGCCACAAACCCAACATTTCTGTGAGTGTTGGAGTAGCAGATGATCAACCTATGCTAAGCTCTGTCTATGGAGTTGTAGAGCCCATTCTCTCCTCCTCCCAACTTTCATTCCATGGCCTTTGGGGTAGGAATATTTAGCTCTTTGGAAGTAACAAGAAGAGTGTGTGTGTTTTCATTCTACTTCACCACTCCCTTAGGAAAGAATTATTTATCTGATGGATTTAGGCAAAGAAATGGAATTGTTCTTAGTTTAGCTCTTTCTGCTTTTGATACAGCCAGAACTTGGAGGCCTAAAATTCTCCTTTATGTCAACAATGGATTCATCCTTCATGGGAGAATTCTATAGTTGTGCAGTGACAGCTTAATGGTTAATCTAGTTCAAAACCATTGGGCCACTATTTTAAGCCACATTTGCTCATCAGGGTCCCAACAAGAAACATATCTCATTCAAATTAGGATAATTCGAGGAGAATATATTTACAAAGGAACTGTTTGCAAAATGGGAGCAGAGAGTAGGGAAAGCCCAAGGGATAATGCCTGGGCAGGGTTGTCAAAAGCAGAGGGCAAGGGAAGAATACTACAACCTAGAAGGAGCAAATCATATAATCATTTTGAGAGGAGTTGTGATCTTCACAATGCAGATTAGTGACCTTTGGTCAAAGGAGAAGGTCAGCCTGAGGCAGTCCCATAGGAAGAAAGTCAAGAAGATAAATACCCTCACATCACTATTCTCCAGTCTTCTCTTCTCCCACCAGGGCTCCCTATTGACTGAATCCAACCAGAAGCCAAGGGCAAGGGAATTCATTGATGTTATTGCACAATGCAATATGTCCCTGTGGCACAACCCATGACCATATGTGCCTACTCAATGACTTCTAAATGAAAGCACTCACAGCTCTTTCCCTGATGGATTTCTCAATCCAAAGGAATCCACATAAAGAATAGCTCAAAGGCGTGAACATGAAAGTGAGATACTGGAGGCCAAACTTGATCTACAAATCTGAAAAGGGAGCTACAACTGCATCTAACAGCCCATCCAAATGAGAAAGTCGAACAGAGTGACATTTTATTGATTACTGGTCCTGAAGGAGTGAATGAACCTTAAAGGAAATAGAAAAATATTCATGATATCAGGGAGCAAATTGGAGAGAATCAATCCCTTGAGAGAATTCAGAAGCAAGAAGTACTGAGCTACATTCTCTCTCTTTTTTCTAAGTTTTTAAGCATTTTATTCAGTGGGAGAAAAGCATAAAAGAGTGATGGCCCTATCTAAAAGAGAGAAATCTGGATTCACACCAAGTACCAGGAGCCAGCCACATGGAGGAGCATGTAGGCCAGGAAGCATGGAGCAAGTGACCAAAAGACCACACACCCTGGAGGTGCAGGGCAGCAAGGGCCCACAATAGCAAAAGGTCAAAAAGAAGGGCTGGGCTCACCATGTTCCAGGCCTTTAACCCACTTCCAAAGGGGAGTGGTTTATCAGCCTGATCGGCTGGTGGGCACACAGGTGTGGCCAGGCAAGGACATGAGGTCACACAGGGGTGTGGTGACGGTGTGGTCTTCCAGCTCACACCTGCCTACAGCATTCCCCCCTCAGAGACTCTATTCCCTTAATCTTAAGGAATGTTGAAGGGTGTAGGGTCATCATATCTTCTATAGCTGCTTCCTGCTTATGAGGGGCATAGTGCAAGCCCTGCTTGTCCTGAGTCTGGAAGTCTCTATCTTATCTAATGAATTTCACTTTGTGAGCTGGAGCAGACTAGGTCACCACCAATGTCTCTGTCCCCTGTATGGTCAGCTATTCCCAGAAGTTGCTGAGTTCTGAAACATATAAGTTTGTAATTAGCATAGGGAAAACTGGAACAAAACCAGTTGAGAATAGAGTGCCCCACAAGATGGAAAGAACATATCATACAGTCTCCTAGATAGTGGTTGGTGATTGGCTACCCTTATGTAGATTATAAACCCAATTAGCTTGAGCGTGATGAATTATAATAGAAGAACCCGTTAGGAATTTTATTATCAATAACAGTACCCAGAGAGAATCAAGAGAGGAGGCGGGTACAGCATGTTTGCCTTAAGGTGAGCTTCATTCTCTTAAAGCCAAGTAGGATGCCCATAAAAATACAAACTGGGAAGTACATTGTGGAGAATGAAATGGCTCTATGAAGTAGAAACAGAAGACTGGTCAGCTTTTAGAGGGAATGATGCAGATTAGCATAGACTACCCAAAATTTTATTCGGTGGGTGAATTTCATTAGTGATCAAGTTATTGCAGCCCCAGAAATCTAAATATTGCCTCTGAGACAATACATTCCAAAAATTTATAAAATCAAGACATTTTATTTGTAGGGATGGCCAAATAAACTTCTTTTAAATGAGGTAGCAACTATCAATTCCAGGAAAATATAGTAACAGGACATTTTGAAGGCACAGAGAGTAAATAAATAAAGCATATGTTGAAAGAGAGCAGCATTAGGAAGGAGGGGATGGTGTGCTGTGGGTTTCCTCCTGTTAGGACTTTAGCCCAAGGCTGTAGTTGGCATCATGCAGAGCAGTTAAACTGAGAAAAAAAACCCACAGACATTCTACCCTGAAGAACCAGAAGGCAGAAGGTGGGGAAAATCCAACTGCAAGAAAATCAGAGAATTATTCCAGAAGGTAGTTAGAAAGATGGAGCTCCAAATAACTGCATGAATCTTTGGCTCCTGAAGTCCAGAACTGGATTGAAATTTGTACTGCCACACAAGAAATAGATGTTTGTGCATAACCAAACCCAAGTGAGGAAAATAAAATGGTCGTCACTCCGCAGAAGAATTTAACACATCTATTCTATTTACCATAACAATCACAATGTCTAGCATATAATTCAAAATAACCAACATATAAAAACTAGGAAATAGTGACTCACTCTAAAGAGAAAAAAGAATCAATGTAGACCAAACACAAAATAACTCAGACATTAACATTAGCTGGAAGGAGTTTTATAGCAACTATTAAACTATGGTAAGTCGGATAGTGGAAAAAAAAGTGTTCAGAATGAATGAAAAGACAGGAAATTAAAAGAAAAACAGAGCCTACTTTTTACAAATCCAATGGAGATTCTATAACTGAAAAGAAATGCTTGCAATAAAAATTTTACTGGATGGAGCATAATGAAGATGACAGAGGAAAAAACAAATTTGAAAATGGATCAATATAAATTATTGAGCCTAAGGAATAGATGTGAGAGAGAGAGAGAGAGAGAGCGAGCAGAATAGAAACTCAGGAACCTGAGAAACAATATTATCAAAACATCTAATGCATTTATAACTGGAGTCCTAGCAGAATAGTTACAAGAATGGGGAATAAAAGAATATTTCTAGAAATCATGGTTAAAATATTTCCAATTTGGTATAAGCCCAAAATTTACAGATTGAAGAAGCTCAACAAAACCCAAGTGGAATAAAAATGAAAAAATCCATACCTATCATGTAATAATCAAAGTAGTAGAAACAAAAATGAAGAAAAAACTTAAAAGCAGTTGAAAAAAATACATTTCTTCTAGGTTACTGCTAACTTTTTATCTGAAACAATTGAGGCCAGAATACAATATATTTAAAATTCTGAAAGAAATATAGCTGTATCTCCTGAGAAAACATTCTTCAGGAATGATGATGAAATGCAGATATTTTCAATTTTTTAAAAAGAGACTAGTAAAAGAATTCATCATCAAAAACTTTGTAGTATGAGAAATACAAAGAATTTCTTCAGACTAGAAGGAAATAATACTGAATAAAAATTTTAATCTTCAGGAAGGTATAAAAAGCATTGCAAATGATAAAGATCTGAATAATTTATATAAATTATTTTTTCTTCAACATCTAAAATATATATCCATAACATATGGAGAGACAACTAATGTGGCAACTATAGCATAAAGGACAAATAATATAAATGAATCTAGGGGCAAAGTTTCTACATTTTTCTCAAGTGACAAATAATGACTCTGTGTGGGCCATAAAAAGCCAAGGATAGATACTGAAATTGCTACAGTAATTAGTGAAATGTGTAATACAAAGAAGTCTAGCTAAACAGCAAATACATAGATTGAAGTGGGATTCTGAAACATATTCAGTTTATACAAAACAATGCATAAAGGAAGAAAGAGTGGAACAAGTCATCAGAAGAGACAAACAGAAACAAATACCAACTGGCAGAAATAAAACCAACCATATCAATAAATCAATTCAAAATCAAAAGGAGTCTCTCCAACAAATGGCATTGAATAGCTGGATATCTGTATAGGGAAATAAAAAGCCCTTGACTCATATTGTATATAACTCACATTGTCCATAATAATAAATTTGCAGTGACAGGGATTTAAATATGAAAATTAACACCATAATGCTTTCGGAAAAGAACCTAGGAGGATAGCTTCATGACTTGGGGATAGGCAGCATTTTCTTAGGTCACAAAACAGAAGCTGATTTTGAAAAAATGCTGAATTAGACTTCACCAAAATGAAGAGGACTGTTTGTAATGGTGTACTCAGGATGCAGTAGAACCCAAAGAGACAGTGCCAGACTAGATTTAGTGTAACAGAAGCCAAGGGCAGATTACTAGAACCTGGGAGCAGAGAGTCATATGGAAAAGTGACCCCGAGAGCAGTTGTGGTTTTCAGAATGCAGCCAATGTCCTTTAGTCAGGTACTCAGCCAGCCTGAGAAAATGCTACAGAAAGAATCCATGGGAGTAAATAGCCCAACGTCAATTCTCCTCCATCTCTCCCATCTCTCACTAGGGCTCCTTCTCAAATGAATCCAACAAGAAGTGGAACCTGGTTGATACAGTTTTACGAGACAATGTAGAGGACCCTATTCAACATTTCCATTCCCATGTTATATTTGTCAAAATTGCCTTATAACAATAAAAATTATTTTCTTTATTTACTTATCCATCCATTCATTGTGGGAGGTGGGGGAGAGACTGAGAAGGAAATATTTCATTCACTGGTTCATTCTCCAAATGCCTACAACAGTCAGGGCTGGGCCACAGTGAAGCCAGGAACTGGGAATGCAATCCTGGTCTCCAACATCGGTGGCAGGAACTCAATTACTTAAGCCAACACTGCTGCCTCCCCTAGGGTCCACATCAGTAGAAAGCTGGAATCAGGAATTGAACCTAGATAGATACTCCAGTATGGAATAAGAGTGTCTCAACTGCTAGGCTAAACACTGGCTCCCTTTGAACATGTTAATATATAATTATATCAGAACTGCCAACAGCATCATTCCAGTAGTTCCTATAGACGTACATTCAGACAGCCAACACTGAGCTTCCTAGGTCTTTCGGATTGCAAGAGGGCTTACTGTCTCAGACTGCCTATACATGGTGCCCAACAGACTCCCTTCTGAGAAAGTTCTTCAGCGACTTCCACACCACAATCCACTGCCAAAGACTTCCTTATCCCTAATCACCACACTTTTTAATACTTGGTCTTCTTACTCTAATTAGGGTAGAGTGGACCAGGAAGACAACCAGGTGCTTATCTCTGATGTTTGACTGGGGATTGTCCAGCTCAGATCTTTTCCCCTGGAATTGTAAGACACTGATGGAACCAAATTTTGAATGCAAGATAGAGTGGCAGACAGTCAGGTAACTGGTAGGATTTTGGATCACAGAGTAGCCAAATTGCCAACATAGAAGGGTCCTAAAATAAGATTAGATACTAATTTCTGAGGAGATTCAGTTGAGCTAAAATTCAGTTCTGTCTTGAGCACATTTTTTATTTTTGGTGAGACCTACAGAGGCCATCTGATCTATCCTGGCAAATCTGAGGAGACCAGATCAGATCTCATTCCCTTGCAACCTTAAAAAGCCCAACTGTGGATGTCTTTCATTTAAGTGATGGGCATAAAAGAAAAAGTAAATTTATTCCCTCTCATAATTGAACAACCCTGAAGTATCAAGTGAAGTTTGATCCAGCAGTTCAAGGGCATCATTAAGACCTGTTCTCATTGTCTATCCCTTTCACCACCTGCAATGTCAGCTTCATCTCCAAATCCGAAATAGAAGCTCTCCTTTCACAGTGGCAGCAGTCACAATGGCACAATTACATTTTTGCAAAGCACCATTGGGAAGAATAGCAAAGAAACTCCTGATAGTTTCTGCACAAGTCTTAAAATTCACACTTACAGAGTCAGCATAGGACACATTCCCATCCATGAACCAATTAGAGGGACCAGAAGCATTGAAATAGCTAATTTGTCAATGTGCCACCCGTGAAGCTAGATTTTGGCTCAGCTTTTACGGAACTACTCGGGTTTTCACAGCTGTTGGGGGAAGTTACGGGCTATGGAGAATGGGGTGGTAAAGGAATGCTTGGAGGGACACAAACGTCCATGTGTATCCCTCCTTCGGCCTGAAGGGCTACCAAAGAACATCCCTCTGACAGCACTAATTTACACTTGCAAGCCACTTTTATAACTTGGTTAAGATTTGATCCTTCCCTAACGTGTCAATATCCCTGTTGGAATAACACATTTAGACATAACCATCACTCCTGGGAGAGGTTGCATTTGAGGAAGGAAGAGAGCAATTGAAAGCAGGAAGTTTTGTATACCTATGAGGAGATCTAACTAGGAGACGGAATGAAGACAAGAAGGGACTCAGAATGCTAATGACAAGCTATGTCTCATTTCAAAATTTGTCAAGCATGGATATTTCCCAGTGCTGAGCTAGCTGAGGGTGTCCGTCTGTCTTCGTTGGTCTAAGAGCAGCTTCAGCACCTCACAGTCCGTTCCAGACATCTGAGATGTTTAAAATTAAACTGAAATGTGTTCCTCCAAAGGGGAAAGGTGGGTTTATCCTGGGACTGCCTTTTCTTGTGACTTGAAATAAACAAAATCTGCAGTCAGTCCTCCTCTTCTTGCTTTCTAATAAAATGCATAGACATACACATTCTGCTAAAGGCATTCTATTCTTGCCAAGGTCAACATCTATACAGAAAAGAAGGTTCATGCACTAATACTGGAAATTCCTTAATGTGCCAATTCAGACTTGTGAGCATTTTAAGGAGACATCAATCAGGCACATTTATTCATGCCTCCCATTATGACTAACCCCCACCCCCACCCCATAAGGCTCAGGAACTAACTGGATGAAAGCAAGTTTACAGAGCTAAAATTTGATAAGCATATCAGTCAATGAATCGGGAGACAAATTAAAAAAAAACTGATTTTTTTCTTTTACCATAAAAATAAGAAATTTAATGAATATGTTTTAAAAGTTAGACAAGCAATTTTTGGACTGTTGGCATATTATCTTGAATACAAAACTTTAAAGTTCAGATTTCCAACAATTCAAGATGTGCCTACATATGCACCTATTTACTGGATATTTAAAAGAAATGTTAATGGATTTAAAGGGAGACAAAGACTCCAATACAAAAGTAATGAGTAACTTCAATACCTCACTTTCAGCAATGGACAGATCAACCAGAAGGAAAATCAGCAGGAAACAAGAGAGGTAATCAACACTATAGATCAAATGTACCTAATAGGTATCTACACAACTCTTCATCCTACAGTTGAAGAATACATGTGCTTCTCAGCAGTGCATGGAACTTTCTCTAAGATAGACCACATGCAAGGCCATAAAGGAAGTCTCAGAAAATTAAAAAAAAATCAAAATCATAGTGTGCATCTTCTCTGACCACAATGGATTGAAGTTGGAAATCAACAACTCAAGAATCTCTATAACCTATGCAAACACATGGAGAAGGAAACCTATGCAAACACATGGAGACGGAACAACATGCTTTTGAATAAACAGTGGGTCATTGAAGAAATCAAAAGAGAAATCAAAAAATTTCTGGAAATAAATGGAGATGACAATACAACGTATCAAACTTACAGGATACAGTAAAAACAGTGTTAATAGGAACGTTTATAGCAAGTGGTGCCTACATCAAGAAATTGGAAAGGCACCAAATAAATGAGCTATCAGTGCATCTCAAGATCTAGATAAACAACAGCAATCCAAACCCAAAACTAGTAGAAAAGAAATAATTAAAATCAGAGAAGAAATAAGCAAAATTGAAACAAATAAATATGACAAAAAATAAGCAAAATGAAGAGCTGTTTTTTGAAAAAAAAAAAAAAAAACAAAATTGACATACCTTTGGCCCAACTAACAAAAAAAAAGGGAGAAACCCAAATCAATAAAATTAAAAATGAAAAAAGAAATGTAGCAACAGACACCACAGAAATAAAAAGAATCATCAGAAATTACTACAAAGTGCTGTATGCTAACAAATTGGGAAACCTAAAAGAAATGGGTAGATACCTGGACACATACAACATACCCGAATTGAGCCATGAAGACACAGAAAACCTAAACAGACTAATAATACCAATAACCAAGACAGAAATTGAATCAGTAATAAAGACCCCCCCAACAAAGAAAAGCCCAGGACCAGATGACTTCATGGCTGAATTCTACAAGACATTTGAAGAACTAACTCTAATGCTTCTCAAGCTATCCAAAACAATCAGAAGAGAGGGAATCCTCCCAAACTCCTTCTATGAAGCCAGCATCACCTTAATTCCTAAACCTGAAAAAGAGAAAGAGAACTACAGACTAATTTCCCTGATGAACATAGATGCAAAAATCCTCAACAAAATACTAACCAATCAAATCCAGCAACATATCAGCAATATCATTCACCAGGACAAAGTGGGATTTATCCCTAGTATGCAGAGGTGATTTAATATCTGCAAATCAGTTAATGTGATACATCACATTAACAAATTGAAAAATAAAAACCACATGATTATCTGAATAGATGCAAAGAAAGCATTTGATAAAATGACACCCTTTGATGAACAAAACTTTAAGCAAATTGGGTAAGGAAGGAACGTTCCTCAACACAATTGAGGCAATTTGAGACCAATCCACGACCAGTGTACTACTGAATAGGAAAAAGTTGGAAGCATTCCAACTAAGATCTGGAACCAGATAAGGATGCCCACTCTCACCATTGCTATTCATTATAGTCCTGGAAGTTTTAGCCAAAGACATTAGGCAAGAAAAAGAAGTTAAAGAGATATAAATTGGGAAGGAGGAAGTCAAACTATCCCTATTTGCAGATGACATGATTCTACATAGGTAATCCAAAAGATTCCACTAAGAGACTTTTGGAACTCATAGAAGAGTTTAGTAAACTTCCAGGACATAAAATCAACACACAAAAATCAATAGCCTACACAGTCAATGCCACAGCTGAGAAAGAACTTCTAAGATCAATCCCATTCACAATAGCTAGGGAAAAAAAATCAAATGCCTTGGAATAAATTTAACCAACTACATCAAATATCTCTACAATGAGAATTAAAAAAACATTAAAGAAAGAAATATAAAAAGACACAAAAAATGAAAAAATCTCCCATGTTCATGGATTGGAAGAATCATTATAATCAAAATGATCATACTACCAAAAGCAATATGCTGATTCCAGGCAACCCATCAAAATACTAAGGGCATTCTTCTCAGATATAGAAAAAATGATGCTGAAATTCATATGGCACATAAAAAGGTGAGAAGCGTAACTAGTCATTAGGAAAAAGACAGATTATAATCTCAATGAGATCTCATTTAACACCTATCATAATGGCTAAAGATAACACAACTGGCTATATCAAAGTTTGGTGAGGATGCAGAGAATGTAATGTTTGTAGATTTGAGGTGTGAATATAACATAGGCTTACAACTTTGGAAAAAGTTTGGTAGTTTCTTATGAAGTTATATATACACTTACCATATGCACTCCAATAATTCAATTCTCATTTGTTCACCCAAGAGAAATGAAAACATATATTCACACAAAAATTTTTTTCACAAATGTTCGTAACATCTTTATCTGTAATAGCTAAAAGTGGAAACAACACAAGTGTCCATTGAAAGGTGAGTGAATAAACAAACTTGTGTATCAAGGCAATAGAATGCTACTCCACATGAAAATGAATGGACTATTATTATATATTATTTTAACATATTTTAATAATATTAATATATTATATTTAATATTAAATATATTTGCTATTGATGGCTCTTTTTAAAAATTATTTATTTATTTATTTATTTGAGAGGTAGAGTTATAGACAGAGAGAGGGAGAGCCAAAGAGAGAAAGGTCTTTATCCACTGGCTTACTCCCCAAATGGCTGCAATGGCCGGAGCTGAGCCAATCCAAACCCAGCAGCCAGGAGCTTCTTCCTGGCCTCCCATGTGGGTGCAGGGGCCTATTTGGGACATCTTCCACTGCTTTCCCAAGCCAAAAGCTGAGAGCTGGACTGGAAGATGAGCAGCCAGGACACAAACCAGAGCCCATATGGGATGCCAGTACTACAGACAGAAGCCCAGCCCACTATGCCACAGAGTCAGCCCCAAAAACAATATAGATGAATCATAAAATAATTATACTGAGTAAAAGAAGCCAATCCCAATGAGAAAGTGAGAGAGTGAGTGAACACATAGTATATGAGATATGACTATTTACACAAAATTGTAGAAAACAGACAGAAATCTGTTGTGAGAGAAATTAGTGGTTTTCTACGGCTGGGCAGGGAAGTATGTAAAAAGGGATTTGGAAGGGTCTTGAAGCAGAGAGGGGTTCTGAGTATGTTCCTTATCTTGCGTTTGGTGAAAGCTTAAAAGGTATACATATGTCAAAGCTTACCAGCTGCACAATTTATGTCTGTGTGATTTATTTTATGTCAATTATACCTCAGTAAAATATTAAACAAAAAATGAAATTATTTTTTGGAAATATTCAGCAAAGTTTGTCATTTGACAATACGTGCTGCATGCTCCCATGTACCGGAGGAATTAAAAACAGATGTGAGCTATCAACCCTACACTGCAAAGTCTTCCTAGGTCTTTGGGGAGTTCTAATTGTGGACTCAAAGGGTGGGAGCTGGGTGGGAGGTTAATAACATAGATTGAAGATGTCGACAGTTAATGTTAAGCATAGATTTGTGAATTATAGACAGAGATTCTGGAGTTATCAGGATGTGCAGAGTTCAGGAAATACTTTGCAGGAAAGAGGTGGTCTGGAAATAGAGTGAAAAGAACACTGGGATCACCCCCATTGAAGAGGCAGGAGAAGGAAGATGAGCTGGTGTGAGACTCGCAAGAGATGACTGAGAACTTGGATGAGAACTCAGAGAGTCAGCATGGAGTAGAGCATTCTCAAGATGAGGATGGGGTAGAGAGGAGGCCTAGCAGCTAAGATGTCCACGTCTGGTATTACTTTTTTAAAGCTGTAAGCCCATTTTACATTCACACCATCAATCTGACTTCCTGCTAATGCAGCTTCCTGCTAATGCAGACCCTGGAAGTGGTTAATGGCTCAAGTATTTGGGTCCTGGCTTCCACACTGGCCGTTGTAACATTTAGGGAATGAGCTGGAAGATGGGAGATTCTCTCTCTCTCCCTCTCTCTCTCTCCTCCCTCCCTCCCCTGCCTCCCTCCCTCCCTCTCTTGCAAACAAATACTATTTTAAAAACATGTGTAAAAGGGAGGACTGTGTTGAATGTCTCCAGGAGGCCATGGAAGATACGGAATGGACAGTGTCAACTGAAACTGGCGGTTCCATCTCCAGCAAGCTTGTTGAGAGCAGTTTTTGTGTCGTTTAGAGAGGAAGCCATAGCTGAGTCTTCTTGCTTATGTCTTGGTTATTATAAAGGACACAGAACAGAAGCAGCTGGAGATTTGAACCCTTTCTTCTCAGACAGGACCTTTATCACAACGCAGTGTTACATGGATGACGTCCATGTGTCCAGACTCTCTCACTTCTCTGCTCTTTCTTTTCTCCAGGTGAATACAAACGTGATCTTGATCTTGATCAGAATTCGTGGCAGCCATCACTTCGTTAATCTTTTTCTCCTTCACTCAAGTCCTTGGGCCTCTTTATTTTTGTCTGGTTTCATCACTACCCTTCAAGCTACCGGAAGACAAGGCCATGGCATCACCTTCCTCTTCCTCACACCCTGTCTTCTCTTCACTTGTCTCAGGCATCCAGAGAGGGTGGGGGAGTTCAGAGTGCCAGGTCAGGAGTAGCCCAGAGAGTTGATCAGCAGCCCAGTGCTGACTGGGTCTCCAGATAACAGCTACACAGAAATGGCTCTGAAATCTTGGCTTCTCCATACCCACAGCTGCTGATGCACTTTGCTCTTTAGCCTACCCACCTAGCCAGTCCCCTACCCTGAGACGTCCCTTTTCTGCTCACAGTTGCCAGCACTAGGCTGCTAATTGTAGGCCAGGCACCATCATGCCTGCAGCTTACAGTTGAAAGCGAATGCTTGATGAGAGGCTTTGGGATTTGGATTTTAGGAACTCTGTCTTTCAGAGAACTGGACCTCAAGTAGTATTGCTAGTCTGGATTCCATCGTATGCTCTAGTCATAGTAACCATGTACCTCCCTTCTTCCTGCCTCATACTAGAGTTCTTTTTTTCAAGGATTTATTTTATTTATTTGAGTTGCAGAGTTATATATAGAGAGGGAGAGAGAGAGAGAGAGCGAGCGAGCTTCTATCCACTGGTTCACTCTCCAAATAGCCTCAACGGCCAGGGCTGGGCCAAACCAAAACCAAGGACCAGGAGTTTCACTCAGGTCTCCCACATGGGTGGTGGAGGCCCAAGCACTTAGATCATATTCTGCTGTTTTCCCAGGTACATTAGCAGGGAGCTGGATCGGAAGTGGAGCAGCCGGCCATATGTGATGTTGGCGTTGCTGGGAGCAGCTTTACTTGTTATGCCACAACGTTGGCCTGAACTGAAATTCTTGAAACAAAGGCCCCATCTCTGTTTCCTGTTCCTAACAGCCTGACTTGTTAGCTGGCTGTATCAGACAGGAATTTCAATTGACTGCTTGTGAGCAAAGTAGAGAATAAAAATGGCTTAAGTAAGATAGACGTTTTTCTCTTCCAACATAAGCATGCGTAGGTAGACAGCTCTCTGCTATATAAGCTGCTATGGTGACTCCTCAAGGGACCAAGATTCTGACTTTCTAGAACAGGATCTTTAGCACTGGATTCTATTTTCAGAGTTGCCCCATGGCCCAAAGTGTCTACTGAAACCTCAGCCATCACTATTGTTTGTCAAGGGAAAAGCAGAAGAAAGAGTTGATGTAGGGCGATGGGGAGGGGCAAACCAGCCATCTCTGAAGTAACTGCTTAGTTTAGAAACGCCATTTTCATTAGCTTGACCCCTTTCCCTGTAACGGGGACCTATTTTATCTCTCTGATCTTAATGTCGGTCAGTGGGCTTCTAGAGATCTGACTGTCTGCTGACCATCTCCAAATATTGACCGAGCTAGAATTTCTATAGCTACACTGAATCAACCTAATTGTTCCAACTGCTTGAAGACTCCTTATAGGCCTCCCGTGTTGTTGACACGAGGCTCAGACTACTTGTCTGTGAACTCCTGGTAGACAGTATTACCCAGGAAGCCCAACGATGCTTGCCGATCTCTTTGGGAGAGGAAGGTGAGCATGTTGCTCAAGAGGCAACTTTGGAAAGGGGGCACTGACGATTGGTCATGGGGCCAGAGAGAAGCACATGTGGCCTGGGGAAAGCAGACATTTACCCTGCTTGAATGGCATCTTCCTTCTGTGTCTCATCAGTCACCATTTCTAGACTTTGCTGTGTATCCAATGCCTTCATTCCAGGTTTGATGGCCAGATGGCTACCTTCCGATACTTCTCCTCTTTACAGCCTCCTTGGCTCTGGATCATTTTCTGGCTACAAATCTTCAGTCTTCTGCTTCATCCTGGGAATTATGAGTTCTCTTGGCCTTCTTCATCTGCCTTGTCAGACACCCATTTGCATTAACAACGTCTCCAGGTTCTGCTGTGAGACTGCTGATAAGCAAGTTTGTTTATTTCCAGGGGTTTCCTGGACCAGGTTCATGTTGGCTTGGGAGAGCTGACTGTTTAAATAAATATATAACTTATTAAACTGTTGGGAGCTTAAAATTGGCCATGGTAGAAGTATTTACAACATGGAAATTGGCAAACACTACTAATCAGGGTGCTCCTTTCTCCTGAAAGCTGGTTTCACTGACACCATTACTTGTTCCTCCCCATAACTGCGTCCTTTGCATGCACACACACACGGTGCAGAGTTCTCATCCCAGATCCTCAACTCTACATTACCCGAGCCTCCTGCTGCAGGTAAGCCTTCCACACTCAGCTTCATCCATTGATTCGACATTTTGGCTTCTGCCTTAAAACATTCATGTTTTTGATTAACTGAATATATTTTGAAAATACATTCTGGATTCCAAAACCGGTGATGACACTATTTGAAAACTACTAGTGTAGTCCATCTGTCTGTCTTCAGAACACATGCAACTACGTGGAGGAATCATTTGTGGGAGGAACCTATGTATGTGAAGTGGTAGAGAATTCCTCTACCAGGGCCACAGGTGATTCATCACAGAATATTAACTTCTGGGAAGTTAAAATTGACAAAAAGAGGAGCAATTAATTATTATAGGTATTTCAGAAGGCCTGGCACAAACTGTGCAGTGATAAAACTGCATGAGCTCACCAAAATGCCAGTGGCTTTGTCTTTGGCAGGAATTAGATCAATTCAGATCATGCCGTTCTCTCCTGTTGATTGGGAGCTGTTACATATGCCTTTGATTAATAACAATGGAAAATGATTTAATCTTTACTTATTGTTGCAGAATTTAGTAAATACACCCATTCCTAATATGGAAAGAAAATAATAAAAAGAATGATGAAAGCCTAGGAACCATGAGATTATGACCTTTTTTTTTTTAATTTCTTTACTTGAGAGATAGAGTAACAGAGAAGAAGAGACAGAGAGAAAGATCTTCCACTTGCTGGTTCATCCCCCAGATGGTCGCAACAGCCAAAGCTGAGCTGATCCAAAGCCAGGAGCCAGGAGCTTCTTCCAGGTCTCCCACATGGGTGCAGGGGCCCAAACACTTGGGCCATATTTAACTACTTTCCCAGGCCATAGCAGAGAGCTGGATCAGAAGAGGAGGGGCCAGGACTTGAACCAGTGCCCATATGGGACAACAGTTCCCCAGGCAGAGGCTTAGCCTACTACAACATCGTGCCAGCCCAAGACTGTGAATTTTTAGAGTATGGCAATTGTTGATTATATAAGCACTAATATTCCTTTGTTTATAAACATACTGAGATTACTAATATTATAGTGACCTGAAGCTCATAACAGGGAGACAGACTATCTCATTATGTATTAGAGCAATGCCACTTAGTAGGACTATCAGTTGGGAGCAAGTTACTTAATCAGTCTGTGCCTTAGTCTTATCTAAAAAGTGGAAATGAAAGCACCTACCTCAATTACTATAAAACTAACAAGCTGCTTAGAATGATGGTTGACATTTAATAAGTAACAAATATTTGCTCTCATTTTCATTCTTGATGTTGTTTTGGGGCACTTAAAATGTGCCGGGAACTATGTTGTGAGCTTTTATAAAAAAAATTATTTATTTATTTACTTGAAAGGCAGAGTTGCAGAGAGAGAGAGAGAGAGAGAGAGAATGCGAGAGAGAGAGAGAGGTCTTCCGTCCACTGGTTCACCCCCGAGATGGCAGCAATGGTCAGAGCTGAGCCGATCTGAAGCCAGAAGCCGGGATCTTCCTCCAGGTCTCCCACGCAGGTGCAGGGGCCCAAGGAGTTAGGCCGTCTTTCACTACTTTCCCAAGCCATAGCAGGGAGCTGGATCAGAAGTGGAGCAGCCGGGACACATATGGTATGCCGGCACTGCAGGTGCCCGTGTCGTAAGCTTTACATTCACTCTCCAGTAGCTCTATGAGGTAGGTATTGACGTTAAGCCCACTGACCACCAGTGAAATGATGTAATTATTCCAAGATCTCATGGCTACTTAAATGTGAAAGAAGATTTCATCTAACTGATAGGAAGATGTAGAACCACCGCCTATCTTGAAAAAGTCATCCTGATACTTAGTATTCTGCTGGGAAATTCGCCCTTCATAGTCAACTGAGCCCTTGCATGCTGTAGCATAAACTATGCTTGTTCCGTCTGCAGCAGAGACAGAAAAGCTCATCAACATATCTGTGTTTTCCCTTAAAGACTGTTTGTAGGTTGCCCTTCTGATTTGTCTTCCCTGCATTTTCAAGACTCACAGTTCCCACAGGCCTTTCCTGTGAATCCTATTTCCTAATCATAGAATAATCTCTGCAGAATTCCTCCTGCTTTCTCTGGTAGTGATTTTTAAATTAGACTTTAAATTTGAAGTTCATTGTTCATGTAAGTAGAGCACAGGATTCTCCAGCTGAATTCGCTTCATTGATGAAAAAAGCTGAATTGTAAGGATCGTTTTCCCATGTTTTGAACTTCCTTGTTCCACCTTTCAATCTAAAAGTCACTGCCTATGATAAACCACAACAGATTTAATAAAGATTTAAAAATGTGCGAGTTTGTATGTCATTTTGTTTCACAAGAATGAGTCTCAACTCACTTTTATTGAGTTGTACAATCAGAAGGACAAATGGTAGTGTGGACTTGTGTTTCTTGGTCCAAATATTGTATCACTGTCAGCCACTCATTTGCCTTGTCAGGGGACCAGGTACTGTGCTTGACCATAGGAACAAATGACACGGTCCCTGTTCACAGGGAGTGCTTAAGTCTCATGAAGGAAATGCATGTGCAATTGCCTAAGACAGAGCAATGAACAGGAATCAGCAAGACCGTGGGGCGGAGGGGCAATGAAAGTACCCAGGAATGTGAGGAAAAGGGTCTGATCGCGAATCCTAGATGACCGGTCAGATGCTTTGGCTCAAATCCCACTCTAACTAGTAATTATTATTCCATCTGTTATAGGTTGAATGGTGCCCTCCCCAAAGATTTATTGGAGTTCTAATCCCCAATACTTGAGAATATGATCTCATTTGGAGATAAGGCCTTTAAAATGAGGTCATTAGGGTGGGCTCAATTCTTATATGACTAGTATCCTTAAAAATGGGAAATTCAGACACAGACAGAGACATGTATGGAGGCCATCTACAACCAAGGAGAGAGGCCAGGGACAGACTCTTCCTCACAGCCCTGAGAAGGAACCTGCCCTGCTAACCCCTCTGTCTTGGACTTCCAGCCTCTGTAACAGTGAGACAAAACATCCCATTAAGTCATCCAGTCTGTGGTCTGCTGTTATGACAGTCCCCCTGAGCTAATATGCTATCTCAGTGTTGCGTTGCAGCCTGGACCCCTGGCAAGGGTGGTCCCATGCTGGGAAGATGTGAGCAAGAGCAGAGAGAGCACCTCCCACCAGACACAGGCCCCGTGCCTGCCGTTGGCCATGCTCGTGCTGTGACCCAGAGGAGTCTAACAGCTTCCTTTTTACATAATGAAGTTGGGTCTACAAAGAAGATTCTTTACATCTCTGTACCGTGCATCCAAAGGCAACAGCACCAGTCCACTGTTTTTAAGGTAAATAATATGCAAAAACAACATGGAGAATTTTAGGGTACAAGCTGCCATCAATAAATAAAAACATGTTAAATAACAAATCACCATGGCACTGCTTAGTGCAAATTGTGACAAAACAGAAGATGTTTTACCTCGGTGGTAATCAGACATGTGGCAAAAGTGCACTTGGTGTGACAGACGTCTGGTGTGGCAGTTAAGATGCTTAGGATGCACACATCCCATATCTGAGTGCCTAAGCTCAAATCCCAATTCCTCTCCTGCTTCCAGCTTCCTGTCAACGTACACCCTTGGAGGCAGCAGGTAATGGTTCAAATAGTAGGGTCCCTGACATCCCCATGGGAGATCCAGGTTCAGTGTCTGGCTCCTAGCTTGGCCGTTGTCCAGCCCCCTGCTAAGCTGCAGGCATTTGGGGAGTGAACCAGTGAATGGAAACATGTTTGCTCTCCTTCCGCCTCCCTTCCCCACCCCCCGACCTTTCTCTTTCTCTCTCTCTCATCTTCAAATAAACAGAAATAAGTAGATAAAACTTCATTTGGTAAACAGAATATGCTAATACACATCAGAAAATGAATGCAGGCATCCTAAATGAATGACAGCCTACTCATCTATGACACACAACAGGTGTCATTTATCTTTCTGCTGGCACAACTAAGGTAGACTGAATTTAGAATTATCTTCCTAAAATACGCAGTGGCATGTAACTTTTTTATTTTATTTTAACTTTTATTTAATGAATATAAATTTCCAAAGTACAGCTTATGGATTACAATGGCTTCCCCCCCCATAACTTCTCTCCCACCCGCAACCCTCCCCTTTCCCTCTCCCTCCCCCCTTCCATTCACATCAAGATTTATTTTCAATTCTCTTTATATACAGAAGATCAGTTTAGCATATATTAAGTAAAGATTTCAACAGTTTGCACCCACATAGAAACACAAAGTGAAAAATACTGTTTGAGTACTAGTTATAGCATTAAATCACAATGTACAGCACATTAAGGACAGAGATCCTACATGAGGAGTAAGTGCACAGTGACTCCTGTTGTTGACTTAACAAATTGACACTCTTGTTTATGGCATCAGTAATCACCCTAGGCTCTTGTCATGAGTTGCCAAGGCTATGGAAGCCTTTTGAGTTCACCAACTCTGATCATGATCATATTTAGACAAGGTTGTAGTCAGAGTGGAAGTTCTCTCCTCCCTTCAGAGAAAGGTACCTCCTTCTTTGAAGACCTGTTCTTTCCACTGGGATCTCACTCACAGAGATCTTTCATTTAGGGTTTGTTTGTTGTTGTTTGTTTGTGTTTTTTTTTTTTTTTTTTTTTGCCAGAGTGTCTTGGCTTTCCATGCCTGAAATACTCTCATGGGCTTTTCAGCCAGATCTGAATGCCTTAAGGGCTGATTCTGAGGCCAGAGTGCTGTTTAGGCCATCTGCCATTCTATGAGTCTGCTGTGTATCTCACTTCCCATGTTGGATCGTTCTCTCCCTTTTTTATTCTATCAGTTAGTATTTGCAGACACTAGTCTTGTTTATGTGATCCCTTTGACTCTTAGTCCTATCATTATGAACAATTGTGAACAGAAATTGATCACCGGGACTAGTGAGATGGCATTGGTACATGCCACCTTGATGGGATTGAATTGGAATCCTCTGGTATGTTTCTAACTCTACCGTTTGAGGTAAGTCAGCTTGAGGGCATGTAACTTTTAAAACCAAAACCAAGGCAGGCATTTAGGCTAGCAGCTAAGATGCCCACATTCCATATCCCAGTGCCTGGGTTCAAATCCTGGCTCCACTCTCAATTCCAGCATCCTGCTAGCGTGTACCCTGGGAGACAGCAGATGACAACTCGAATACTTGAGTCTCTACCACATGGGAGACTCAGACTGCAATCCAGGCTCCAGGATTTTCCCAGGCCCAACCACGACTATACCAAGCATTTGGAAAGTGAGCCAGAAGTTGGGAGCTCTCTGTCTGTCTGCCTTTCATATAAATAAATGAAAATAAAAATAGCCTGTGGCATCTTGAAAAAAAAAAAACCTATCTTCTATTAGGTATATGATCATTTGAGAAACAACTTGTGAGAAGAGTGAGTAGGCTTTTAACCACCCCCACACCCCCGCCAAAAAAAAAGAATAGTCTGAAGCCATGAAAAGACAACCTAACAAGATCGGCCAAGGAACATTGTTTTGTTTCCAACATGTTTTGCCCTCAGGACAGCAAGCTTGTGCTTTCTTTTCTCACCCGAAGTCTTCATCTTTCCTGGAAAATTTCCAATTTCCAAGAAGGATCCTGGGTCCAACATCATAATAGCTCCATTAGCCTCACTGAAACACTGTGGAGTGACTCATTCCTTTGGATTTGCCTCAGTGAGTCTTTAACACATCTTTGTCTCTTAGCCATCCACCCCTCAAGCCTTTGGCCTTGGCCAATGGCACTGGGCTCCTCTTTCATCCTCTTTTGCCTTTTGTCCTTTTATTTACTTATTTTTTTTTAAAGATAAATTGTCAGTTGGCTTTTTTTTAAAGATTTTTTAAAATTTATTTGAAATGTAGAGACGGAGAGAGAGAGAGATAGGGAGAGACAAAGAGTGAGAGATCCTCCACCTGCTGGCTCACCCCCCAAATCGCCTCACCTGCTAAAGCTGCCAGGCCAAAGCCAGGAGCTTCTTCTGGGTCTCCCACACAGAAGCCTAGGGACTTAGGCCATCTGCTGCTGCTTTTTCCAGGCCATTAGCTGGGAGCTGGCTCGTAAGTGGAGCAGCCAGGACTCAAACTGGTGCCCATTTGGGATATCACCATTGCAGGCAGTGGTTTAACTCACTATGCCACAGCACCCGCCCTTCTCCTTTTACTTTTAAAAATATAAGAATTAGGCCAGCGCCGTGGCTCACTAGGCTAATCCTCCTCCTTGCGGCGCCAGCACACCAGGTTCTAGTCCCAGTCAGGGCGCCGGATTCTGTCCCGGTTGCCCCTTTTCCAGGCCAGCTCTCTGCTGTGGCCAGGGAGTGCAGTGGAGGATGGCCCAAGTGCTTGGGCCCTGCACCCCATGGGAGACCAGGAGAAGCACCTGGCTCCTGCCATCGGATCAGCGCGGTGCGCCGGCCGCAGCGCACCAGCCGCGGCGGCCATTGGAGGGTGAACCAGCGGCAACGGAAGACCTTTCTCTGTCTCTCTCTCTCTCACTGTCCACTCTGCCTGTCAAATATATATATATATATATATATATATATATAAGAATTATATGCAAAGGGAAGAAAATGAAGCATACAAAATCAAAGGTGGAAATTACCCTCGCCCTAAGAGTTAACAGTGTTTCTGCCACCATCCCCCCTCGCTAGAGCTCTCACTATACATAGTGTTCTGACTCGCTCTTATCACTCAAAAATATATCATGCACACTCTTCCGTGTCAACACATATGTATCTTCCTCACTCTTAAACACTTATTTATTACCCCACAGTGTAGATGTACCCAATTTATTAAATCATTCCTTTACTCATAAACATTAAGGTGTGGTCAACATTTTTTGGCTCTTACAAATACTACAATAGACATGCGTAAAAGTATTTTTGCAGACTTCATATTTCTGCAGGAGCGATTACTTTTCATGGAAGTGTATGATCAAAGGATATACTTGTGTGCATGTTTAATATTTATAGGTGCTGCAAGTTGGCTTCCCCAAATTTTTATCAATGCACACTGCAGTCAGTGAAGTGTGGAAGTTCCTATTTCCTATCTATACTCACAAACGCTTGATATTACTTTTGCCAATCTGTTATGAAAAAATGCTAGCATATTTTTCTTTACATTTTAATCATTGATGAGGTTGGATATCTTTTCATAGTCTTATTATTTTCAGAATTGCATTTTTTCTATCCAATGTCCATTTTCTTATTTTGCTGTTTTTTTTGTGTGTGTGTTGATTCCTAGAAACTGTTATTATCCATAACCTTTTCTTGCTGTGCATGTATGTTCCATATATTTTCCTCCATTAGATACCATTGTTTATGGAAACTTTCACTGTATGGAAACATTAACTTTGTTGTAGTCATATCTGTTTAACCTTTTCTTGGAGCATCTGGGATTTTTGTCATATTTCTAGACAGTATTATAAACACAACCAACATTGTAAAAGATTGTCCTATATTTTAATCTTTTACAGTTTTAAAATGTTTGGATTATTAATCCATATGGAATTTTTTTCTGGGATAGGAAGTGAGATAGTGCGTTAGTGATGCTTAACTCAATGGGAGGTTTATTTATTTGTTTTAAATTCAGGTAACAATTCACTGTGGGTATTCCACAAGGAGACATTGCCACAGGCTGACTCAGCACTTTCCCTCCTGGTTCTGCCCTTCTTCAGGTAAGGAGTCAGCAAACTACTGCCCACCGACCAGGTCCAACCCACTGCCTGTTTCGTAAATAAAGTCTTAGTGGAATGTAGCCTATGTGTTGATTTAGTGTCCCTGGCTGCTGTCCTGTAAAACAGCAGAGCTGGGTAGTTGTGGTAGAGACCATGTGACCTAGAAGCCTAAACTCTTTCTACACAGCCTTTGTAGCAGTTTGCTGACTCCTGCTCTGAAGTCTGAGTACCTTACTCTGCACCCAGCAGGTAAGGAAGGCAGAAAGAACACGCAGGGAGTTTTCCGTGGGTGGGTCCTGAACATTCGGCACCGAGCTCTCACCTGCATCCCCCTGGTCGGAATTCATTCCACGGCTTCACCTAACAACCTAGGAAGCTGAGAAATGTGAATTCTTTGTGTGCCCAGAAGGAAAGGAAGTGATTAGCTATTCGCTGCCATAATGTACCCTGCAAGTGTTTGTTTCTTTCTTCCATCCTATTTTTAATCAGAATAGACTAGCATATACCTCAGAAAGAGCCAATCTGCAAATCTCCGTGGCTGAGGACAAAGGTTCACGTCTCCTGCTTACTACGTGTTTGCCAAGCATCTGCAGAGGTGGCACTGCTTTTTGGTTGTCTCACTCCAGGCTGATGGAGCAGCCACTGCCATGCACCTTGCTGTCTGCAGTTCTGGAAGGAAAAGAGTAGGTGGTGACCCTACGCAGCGGTTCTGAACTTCTGCCCGCAGTGATCTTTATCTTCCACTCGCCTCTCATTGGCTGAGCAAGTTGCCGGGCTATGGTCTGGTTGGGGAATGCAGTCTCGTCCTGTGCTTTGAAGGAAGCATAGGAATATCTGCAAACGGCTCGAAGGAATTCAACACTCACATAGCAGAACACACTCATCTCTCCCTTAGTGAGTTAACCCAGATTCCACCCGGTGAATGAACCCTGTCAAACATTCAGGAGCTCTAGAAGGCAGACAACCCTATGAGGCCTGAATATTGCCCGGCAATCAGGAACCTAGCAACTAGAATCACTCTCGCCTCCCCCCACCCCACCACTTCTGCAGCTATCGGTTCCTATACATACACAATTAATCGTGGTCTGTAGCTGGTTTCCTGGATCTGAGCTACCTTCATGAAAGAGATCCTTGCTCTGAGTGAGCATGCCTGCAGAATCAGGGGCCCATGGACAGTGGCAAGCAGGGAATGTGGCATTTTGCTGAAATCAATGCCGTTATGAAACAACACAGCCTTACTGAAGGATATGGCATTGCTCCTCCACGCTTACAGTGTGGGTGACAATACGGATACAGCAGTAGATACCGATTTTAAAATACCTACTTGGAAACACTAGAAAACAGAAGCTAACAGAATTTGTTCATCCTTCATCTTGTTTGTTCACTTAAGACCTTTACTTTTGGATCTCTGTGAGTGAGATCCCAGCGGAAAGTATGGGCCATCAAAGAAGGAGGTACCTTTCTCTGAAGGGAGGAGACAGCTTCCACTTTGACTATGGCCTTGTCTAAATAAGGTCGGAGTTGGTGAACTCAAGAGGTTTCCATAGCCTTGGTAGCTCAGGACAAGAGCCTTGGGTGATTACTGACGTCATAAATAAGAGTGTCAATTGTTAAATCAACAATGGGAGTCACTGTGCACCTACTCCCTATGTAGGATCTCTGTCCTTAATGTGTTGTACTATGCGAATTAACAGTAAAACTCCTACTCAAACAGTACTTTGTGTTTCTGTGGGGGGTGCAAACTGTTGAAATCTTTACTTAGTATATACTAAATTGATCTGTATATAAAGATAATTGGAAATGAATCTTGATGTGAATGGGATGGGAGAGGGAGTGGGAGGTGGGATGGTTGTGGGTGGGAGGGAGGTTATAGGGGGGAAAAGCCGCTATAATCCCAAAGTTGTATTTTGGAAATTTATATTTATTAAATAAAATTTTTAAAAAAAGATCTTTACTTTCAAAAATAGTGAAATGAGGGGCTGGCTCTGTAGTGTAGTGAGTGAAGCTGCCTCCTGCAGTGCCGGCATCCCATATGGGCACCAGCTCGAGACCCGGCTGCTCCACTTCCGATCCAGCACTCTGTTAAGGCCTGGGAAAGTAGTGGAAGATGGCCCAAGCCCTTGGGCCCCTGTACCCATGTGGGAGACCTAGAAGAAGTTCCTGGCTCCTGGCTTTGGATCTGTGCAGCTCTGGCCATTGCAGCCATCTAGGGAGTGAGCCACAGGATGGAAGACTCCCTCTCTGTGTCTCTACCTCTGCCTCTCCATAACTCTGACTTTCAAATAAATGAATACACCTTAAAGAAATTAGTGAGATGAGATTCTTGGATTATACCATTGGTCCTCTGGACATGCGGGTTCTGAATTCACATTCAACCAACTGTGTTACTGAAAAAATTGGGGGGAAAATGGTGTCTGTACTAAACATGTATAAACCTTTCTCCCTTTGTCATTATTCCCTAGACAAGACAGTGTACTACTATTTATATAGTATCTACATCGCTAGTTATCATAAGTAATCTAGCGATGAATTGAAGTACATGGAAGACAGCAAAGTTTCTATGCACACACTACTACACCATTTTATATAAGAGAGTGGAACAGCTGAGGATTTTGGTCTTTGGGGGGTCAGAATGGGAGTCTGGGAACCCATCCTTTGCAGATACTGAAAGATCACAGAGAATCATTTTGATTGAGTAATGCTAGATACAGAATCTGTCCAATAATGTAACTTTTGAAACAAAATTTCAATATACGATGAAAAATCCATCATCTCTCTTTCTCATATTCTGTTTTTCTTGGATTTTTAATATCCTCATTCAATAATAGGAATGTAATTCAAATGTTTTTTTAAAATCATCTATACTGGCTGGTGCAGGGGCTCAATTGGCTAATCCTCCGCCTGTGGCGCTGGCACCCCGGGTTCTAGTGCCGGTTGGGGCACCGGATTCTGTCCTGGTTGCTCCTCTTCCAGTCCAGCTCTCTGCTGTGACCCGAGAAGGCAGTGGAGGATG
The DNA here is from genome assembly GCF_051225735.1 of Oryctolagus cuniculus. Classification (NCBI taxonomy): domain Eukaryota; kingdom Metazoa; phylum Chordata; class Mammalia; order Lagomorpha; family Leporidae; genus Oryctolagus; species Oryctolagus cuniculus. The sequence goes on along the minus strand of NC_142869.1, from coordinate 39,817,246 downwards.
GCCCAAGTGCTTGGGCCCTGCACCCGCATGGGAGACCAGGAAGAAGGACCTGGCTCCTGGCTTCGGATCGGCGCAGCGTGCCGGCCATAGCAGCCATTTGGGGGGTGAACCAATGGAAAAGGAAGACCTTTCTCTCTGTCTCTCTCTCTCACTGCCTAACTCTGCCTGTCAAAAAAAAAATCACCTATACCTAATTCAACAAAATACTTTTAGCTATGTGATGTGCAAGAAGCTTTCACTCATGTTTCCATTTTAAACTCTTTCCCAGAAACAAAAAATTTCCATATTTTCCTGAGTAAATTTATTTAAACAGCCAAAGGGTTAGGATTATTTGAAACGCATTCTCTATAAAACCTTTAAGAGTCTGATTTCTTTTGCTGTGTCTCTTAGCTAACGATTGAGCCAAGTAATTGTATTCTTCGGAGTTATGTTGCACTTACTTTTTAATGGGCTGGGCCTCCATTCCCAGTGGTAGTCTAGTTGGGGGAATAGTGGCTGCCACCACGTTCCTCTGCTCCACCTGTTTTTTTTCCTATCCACTCAGTGCTTTTACACCTTCACTCCCAGTACACACGGCAGTTCCTCTCAAAGCTACTACCCGCCCACTGGCAAACAGCCCTCAAGTACACCCTGGATGAGCTTTCGAAAACCCTTTTTTTCCTCCGGTTATGCTCAGTTCTTGGAAGTATTTTTTGTTCCAAACCCCAGTACTTTCTGAAGACAGCTCCGAATAGGCTTACTTTGTTTACATTTCTTGATGAGTTAGATTTGGAGCTCTGGGAGGATTAAGAAGTGGCAGAAGGAAGGAGTGAAGAGTGAATTCAATGTTATCTCCAGTACTTCCCAGGAAAGTAATATTTCATTATTCATTTTAGAAATCTAATTATGGAGATGGAGGAACTCCTCCCTCCCTCAAACTTAAATGAATTATTTTGTCCAAGGATCTCAAAAGTGCATCTGATTGTTACAAGTCACCTCTTCTACCTAAATTTAACAGACAACAGGATGATGTTTGTCCTTCCTGTGTAGTTTGGCTTCCAGAACCTAGTATTCCCACCTGTACCACAGGTGGTGCAGACCTACAGGTTCAAATTCTTCCTCCATCAATTACTAAGCCAAAAATGTAGGTAAAGTTTTTAGTTTCTCTGTGCCTCAAAGGACAAAAACAAAACAAAACAAAAACAAACAAACAAAAAAACTAACTGATGGGGTTGCTTGAAGAATTAAATGAGCTAATACTTACTAAGCACTTGCAAATATTTGTTAGCTAAATTACAAGATCCACACATCAAACCAGTATGACTATGAAGTAGCAATCGCAGCTTGTCACACGGGAAAATGAGTTCCTTTCCTGCAGGCTCCTCTTGCTCTCAACGGTTGTACTTCATCAGCAGGGGCACGCTCTGTGAGAAGATCTGAACTCTACCCCCAACGGTGTATTTTATTTCAAATTGTGAATTTCTGAACATCGCACGATACACGATTCTGCTGTACACCCGGAAGCCCGTTAGAGCCTGCAGCTGGAGAGGCATAACCAACTCAAGTCCGTTGTTTGTAGTGGACTTCGACGTCCACAGAAGCTGCTGAGCAACAGTTACTGGTGTTGAGAAAAAAGGAGGTAAGAAGTCACCCTCCAAAAATAAACAAACAAACGGCACTGGCACTGGAGCGCAGCCTGCATTTCACTCTGCCGCCTCTGGAAGAGGCGCGGTACCTAAAGTGCTTCCATCATGAATAACGATTGAGAAACTGCCTCACTCGGCCGAGGACCGCGCTCCCGGGCAGAACCCCCGGGGCTGATGCCATCGCTTCCAGCTGTCACTCGGCTGTCGCACGCGTGCAGAGCCCAGCGCGAGGACCAGCGGCCAGGACACCCCGGCTCTGCCGGCGTTCCAAGGTCAGACCCGAGAGTCCCAGCACTTCCTCCGAGCCTGATGGCTGAGCACATCTCCGAAGAAGCTGCCTTTGTTTACATTTTCTTCGAGCTTGGCTCCTCACCAGAAAGCATTACTACCTTCTAGAAGGAGTAGCATCTTGCATTTGTAGACAGCGCCGCGGGGAGCAAAGTTCATTTTCCCGGGTAGGGGAGGATGATTTCTCTTGCAACACGTGCGGGCTGCGACCAAATCTTTGAATACCAGGGGGCGTCTCCCGAAGGTGGAGGTTTGGGGAAAGGCGAGGAGGGCTGCTGCGGGGCAAGCAAAGTGCGGAAGCTGTGTGGGGATTCTTCTAGAAAGTGGGGTGGGAAAGCAGCTAGGGAGGGCGTGTGGAGGGAAGGGATCTGTGTCGGAACGTGCGTGCGAGCGGATACAAAACCCCAGAGAGGCGTGAGCAGCGCCGCGTGTGCGAGCCGAGCGAGGGGCGCCGGCCGGGGTGTGTGCGCCTGGTGAGTGACACCGAGGGGCGGGCTGGCCGGCGGGCCGGCGGGCGGGGGCAGCCGGCGAGGGGCGGGAGCGGCCCTACCGGAGCCGGCCGAGCCGGAGTTGTGTCAGTGAAGGAATCCAGTCCGGGGCCGAGCCGGCTGCGCCCTCCGCCGCGAGCGCCGGCAGCGCGGGGCGAGCTCGGGACGGCGCGCGGCCCAGGCAGCGGCTCCGCTTGGCCCGCCCTCCGCGCCGCAGGGGCCGCCACCGCCGCGTCGCCTCCCCCGCCCCCCATCCCACGGGCGACCGCGCCCCCGGTCCTCGGCCCCGACCCGCGACGGAGCGGCCGGCGCCCGCCACTGAGGTAAGCCCGGGACCCCAGGCCGCCGCCGCCCGAGACCCCCCCCCCCCTCACCCGGCAGCCCGGGCCGACACGCGGGACGCGAACGGGCGGGCGGGCGGACGCGGCGGGGCCTGCGCGGCGGCGGGGCTGGAGGCTCGGCTCGGCCCGGGCCGAGCGTTCCGCAGCCGGGGCCGCCCAGCCCCCGCCGCCTCCCGGGGCGCTGGGTGTGGCCCGCGCTCGGCGACGCCGCGGGCTGGCGGCGCGGACCGGACGCGGAGGTCGCCGCGCTGCTTTCCGTGGCTGGCGCGGGCGAGCGGGAGGAGGCACTGACCCCGGCGCACCCTCGCGCGCCCGGGGCGAGCGTGCCGCGCTCCGACGTGGACCCGCCCGCCCCGGATCTGAATCGCCCACGGCCGCGGTCCCTCGCCTGCCCCTTCTCCCGCGCGGGCGCCCCCTTCCAGTCCCGAGCGGGAGTGAGACCCACCCCCGCCCGGCGCCTTCTCGCTCCCAGCCGCCGAGCTTGCCCGCATCTGCGGGACCATCCCGGCCAAGAGCGGGCGCCGCGGGTCTCCTCGCTGTCCGCCCCCCGCGCGTAGTCTGGTCCCCACGCGTTCGCATCCCCGCCGCCGGGGCAGGCGGGGGTGACAAGGGTAGCCGCCGAGCGCCCTGGCTGGGCGATGGAGCGGGAGCAGGCGGGCGGCCGCAGGCGGCGGGCCGGAGCCGCAGACCAGGGGTGTTTTCCTGCGCGCGGACGGGGTCCTTCGCGCTCCCCTATGCTCTTGGCTGCGTGTCGGGGCAGGCTGACTGCAGGCGTCCGGGCGAGGGGCCGAGAGACTTCGCTGGATGAGATGCGACCCGAGCTTTGCATCTTGGCGAGTGGAGCTCTCTGGTGCTCCAGGGATTGGTGTTTGTGTGTGTGTGTGTGTGTGTGTGTGAGAGAGAGAGAGAGAGAGAGAGAGAGAGAGAGAGAGAACTTAAGGAGCTTTTTCAGTACCCTGCGTGCCCTGGCTTTAGCGGATGCCAAGGCTTTGGAGACCTGACACTTTGATTACGGATTCTTTCTGTACAGCGTTTTCCTTTGAGTGGAGTTCGGGGAATGTAGCTTGAGAACTAGCGAAACCCCTTGAAGTTCAACCACCACCTTTTTCTTTACATGCCACGTTCACTTGCTTATTGAAGCGTTTTCAAAACATCGTATTATTTACCACACCCCCAGTGGGTCACAACAGAAAAATGACTGAAATTTTAGAACCTGTGCAGAGAAAGAGGTTTGATGCCAGGGTGAGAAAGAGTAAGATGGTGTGACCTTTATAGCGTCGCTTTAGTTTGTCTGCCAGGAGGGATTCATTGCCACCGTGATTGATTTTGTTTTCCAGAGACTAAGCAGATGTGCAACATGGCAGGGAAAGGAAAGGACAGGAAGTCGGGAATCGCTTGGGGGGGGGGCTATTCAAGTAACAAGACCCATTATTTTGGAAGATGTTCTGAAAATAAAGCATAAAGTTGCCTTGTGGATAGAGTATTTTATGTCGCTCATGAAATTGTGCTACCTAACCAGAAAGCATTGCGTTGTGTAGATTTTATCAAATAACTAGTATTTAAAAACAGGGGTGTATGAGAAAAATTTGTTGGATCTAACTGGGGATAAAAAGAACTTCAGGAAATTTTTTTTAGGTTTTTTTTTTAACTTTTATTTAATGAATATAAATTTCCAAAGTACGACTTATGGATTACAATGGCTTCCCCCCCATACCGTCCCTCCCACCGGCAACCCTCCCCTTTTCCACTCCCTCTCCCCTTCCATTCACATCAAGATTCATTTTCGATTATCTTAATATACAGAAGATCAGCTTAGTATACATTAAGTAAGGATTTCAACAGTTTGCTCCCACACAGAAACATAAAGTGAAAAATAATAGATGATTTTTTTTGTATTTGGTTAATCTTTTTTTTTTTAAACTTTTATTTAATGAATATAAGGAAATTTTTTTTTCTATTTGAACAAGGCAAATAGTACTGCAAAGAGAGTTTTGGAATCAACTCAGGCTGGGTTACAAACCTTTATTATGGAGGAGCAGAACGGAAATGCCCAGATTCTATCTGTGGCTTTAAACACACACACATACACACACACACACAGGCACACGCTACTGACCCCCACAAAGAAAATTTGCATGAAAATACAATCACTTGAATGCAGAGAAAGTTTAAAAGGTTAGTAAAAACCAAACATCTGGAAAAGAAGTGTATTAATTGGCAATTTTCTTTCTTCCTTAATCCCTGGAAATATTAAATGACTTCCTAAGAATCAACTTAGTGGAATGCGCTCATGTAGCCGGCACAGCCATCGGGACTCTTTTGTATTCATCCTGTTTTATGGAGCCCCCTAATGAAAGTGTGCAGTTAGCGGTTGCCCGGCTCGCTCGCACTGGTTTTCAGGTGGCCATTGTGGAGGGAGACCACTGTGGGCTCGTGAAGCCGCTCTGCCAGATCAGTAATGATCAGGGAACGAAAACACGGAGGCCACCTCCTGCGGTCTGTGAGGCACTGCCAATTTGGAGCGTTTTCTAGATCACCTTTGCCATGTAAATGGTGAATACTGGCCTCCAGAAATGAAGCTCCCTTCTGGTTCTGGTCTTTCCTGGGTTCTCGGTCTGCAGTCAGCTAACAGTGCTGGCAGAATGAGTGTTCATTAATGGCAGTGTGGACTGCGTCGGTGGTCTTGAGTCTGTTGTCTCTGCAGAGTTTGGATGAGCATCTTGGGAGATGAGGCAGAACAAGAACTTCAGGTTACAGTTTTGATAAGGTGAAGAAGGTGAGCTTGCTCTTGGTACAAGCTAGGCTGCTGTCACCTGTCTCAACATGTGACAAGAGCGCAGTGTGTTTTATATGCACAAGGCCGGCACTGCTTAGTCACTGCTCCGTAGTACTATTTCCCAGGCACCTTCTGTGGTGTTGTTACTGTTATTTGAATGTGATGATTGAATCCTGTGGTTACTATGATTCCCATGCATAGGACAGTAACTTTTAAAAGCATTGCACAGGATATGTGGGCAGTTACATTGTATGGACAGGCTTAAATGATGGGGTCTGTTTATTGATCTCTGAATGGTTGTACATTCTTCTTCTAGTTATTTCCATCACTGTTCCACCTTAGAGTGTAATCACACCGTTAAAATAGGATTTTCGTGATACATATAGTTAAAGACCCAGTAAACATAATTATAGAAGAAAAACAAACCTTCCTTGTTTGTCTTCCCTTTCTGAAGTAGTCTTCTATGAAGGTGTTATTTCCTTGACACATCAAAATGGCTAATTTGGAGTTGGCGGTGCTTGTTATGTAAATAGGCCATATGTTGACTTTTTATAGAAGTTTTATTTGCTTAGTGTTGTGGCAGTGGATAGGATCCCCTAAGTACCATAGCTGAGAACAAGTCTGTGAAGTGGAGTTCTCTTTACTAGTTATATCATTTCATCATTTTTTTAACTTTTATTTAATGAATATAAATTTCCAAAGTACAGCTTATGGATTACAATGGCTTCCCCCCCCAATAACTTCTCTCCCACCCGCAACCCTCCCCTTTCCCTCTCCCTCCCCCCTTCCATTCACATCAAGATTCATTTTCAATTCTCTTTATATACAGAAGATCAGTTTAGCATACATTAAGTAAAGATTTCAACAGTTTGCACCCACATAGAAACACAAAGTGAACAATACTGTTTGAGTACTAGTTATAGCATTAAATCTCAATGTACAGCACATTAAGGACAGAGATCCTACATGAGGAGTAAGTGCACAGTGACTCCTGTTGTTGACTTAACAATTTGACACTCTTGTTTATGGCATCAGTAATCACCCTAGGCTCTTGTCATGAGTTGCCAAGGCTATGGAAGCCTTTTGAGTTCACCAACTCTGATCATATTTAGACAAGGTTGTAGTCAGAGTGGAAGTTCTCTCCTCCCTTCAGAGAAAGGTACCTCCTTCTTTGATGACCTGTTCTTTTCACTGGGATCTCACGGAGATCTTTCATTTAGGTTTTTTTTTTTTTTTTTTTTCCCCAGAGTGTCTTGGCTTTCCATGCCTGAAATACTCTCATGGGCTTTTCAGCTGGATTCGCATGCCTTAAGGGCTGATTCTGAGGCCAGAGTGCTGTTTAGGACATTTGCCATTCTATGGGTCTGCTGTGTATCTCACTTCCCATGTTGGATCATTCTCTCTCTTTTTTATTCTATAGGTTAGTATTTGCAGACACTAGTCTTGTTTTATCGGTTAGTATTTGCAGACACTAGTCTTGTTTATGTGCTCCCTTTGGCTCTTAGTCCTATCATTGTGATCAATTGTGAACAGAAATTGATCACTTGGACTAGTGAGATGGCATTGGTACATGCCACCTTGAGGGATTGAATTGGAATCCCCTGGTATGTTTCTAACTCTACCGTTTGGGGCAAGTCAGCTTGAGCATGTCCCAAATTGCACATCTCTTCCCTCTCTTATTCCCACTCTTATATTTAACAGGGATCACTTTTCAGTTAAGTTGCAACATTTCATCATTTTAATAACCTGTATTCTAATATAAATTGTTAAATGTGATGGTGGTTATTTCTCCTTACATCATACAAATCTTTATCTCTATTACTGCTCCAAACTCCATTCCCATTTGTCTTGATTAATAGACTTTCTTGGTGGATGTCTGGCTGTCAGGCTACAGGCTACATGGTAGCAGGCTTTTCCTATTTTCTGATGAACACACACCTTTTACGTTGGAAAGACTTTGCTTGTCCTGATCATTTTAGCGTTCTTGCCATCACGCAGCCTGGAGATCTAAGTTCTAGCTCCTCTGTCTCACCTGTTCTCTGAAATTGTGTCCAGGCTCCTTTACCCTTCCTCTGCAATGGTTTCTCCCGGCCACCCCTGGATTTTCTTTTCGTTCCCACTCTCCCACTCAGAGCCCGAGGCGCCAGCCATTGCTGTTCTCTAAGGATGATTATAGTCTCCTCCTTCCCAGTCTCTCTGTAATTGAGTTTCCCCCTTTTGCCCATGGCCGCCACATTGGCCTTCCTAAACATCTTCACTATAGAACTTTCCAAGGACTGTCTCCAGAGGAAACTGTGCCGAACTCAGCTTTATCTGATTTTAAAGCTAGGGCTTTTTGCATTACAGATGGTCCTTAACTCCGGATGTTTGATTTACTATTTTTCAACTTTACAATGGTGTGAAAGCCGCACGAATTCTGTAGAAACTTAGAATTTTGAGTTTTGATCATTTTCAGGCTGGTAGTATACAGTGCCATCTTCTCTTGTGATGCTGGGCAGCAGTAGCAGCTGCAGCTCCAGTCAACCCTGAAGTTGCGATCACAAGGGGAAACAACCCTTCTTCTTCTTCTTCTTCTTTTTTAAAGGTTTTATTTATTTATTTGAATGTCAGAGTTACATAGAGAGAGAAGGAGAGGCAGAAAGAGGTCTTCCATCTACTGGTTCACTCCTCAGATGGCCACAATGGCCGGAGCTGCACCAATCCAAAGCCAGGAGCCAGGAGCTTCTTCCAGGTCTCCCATGTGGGTACAGGAGCCCCAGCACTCGGGCCGTCTTCCGCTGCTTTCCCAGGCCATAGCAGAGAGCTGGATCAGAAGTGGAGCGGCCGGGGCTTGAACTGGTGCCCATATGGGATGCCAGCACTGCAGGTGGCAGCTTTACTCTCTATGCCACAGTGCCGGCCTCAAAACAACCCTTCTTCAACGTGCTGTGCTGCCAGTGTTTGGGATGCAGATATTCAGTAAGTCACGTGAGACATCCAGCGTGGTGTTACGAGCTAGACTTTCCCTTAGTTGAATTTTCCCAGCTGTAGGCTAACACAATCATTCTGAACACAGTGGTGGTAGGCTATCTATATTAAATGCATTTTTGAATTACAGTGTCTTACTTTCAAATTACAGTGGCTTTATAAGAATATAACCCCATGGTAAGTAGAGGAGCAACTCTAGCACAAATATTTTCTGTGGGCTTCCCCACCTCCATTGTCCTTGGCATAAAGTCTAACTTCTCAACTTGATTTTTTTTCTCTAAAAATGTATTTATTTATTTTCATTTTATTTGAAAGGCAGAGCGAACAAGTGAGAGAGAGAGAGAGAGAGATCTTCCATCTCTGTGATTCGCTCTACAAATGCCTACAACAGCGAATGCTAGGGCAGTCTGAAGCCAGGAGCTTGGAACTCCATCTGGGTCTCCCACAGGGTGGCAGGGACCCAGGTACTTGAATCATCGTCTTCTGCCTCTCAGGATGTTGATCAGCAGAAAGCTGGATCAGAAGCAGAGTAGCCAGGATTCAAAGCAGGCACCCGGACTTGGAATACAGTCATCCCAAGTGATAACTTAAGCTACAAACACCTTCCCCTGACCTAGTTTTAATGCAGCTCACAATTTGTAACTCCCCTTAGTTTTTTCTTGTGTCCAACATGAACCTTCTGTTCCTCCCTGTTGAAGCCCACTGCCCTTCTGAGGACCCCGTTGTTCACGCTCTAGAATGACTACTCTGTGGTTCTCTGGCCCAACCACATTCTTCTGGATCAGCTGTGCAGCCCCGTCACCTCACTCTCACTGGGTTCTTCCTCTTGTGTGGGTGTCGTTCTTTTAGACCCTTAGATCCGCATATACCATTGTGATCTTCATCCTTGCTTTCTCAACAAGACTTCAGGCTCAGTGAGGGCATTCGGGGACCTTGTGCCCTACCTCTGACCCATCTGCAGCCCCTTGGTCATCGTAAGCGCATGACAGGTTTACCCACAGAATGAATAAACCAAGGGTTAATTTGTTCTTAATGATGAGTTTTGCTGTTGCATCTCTACTGCTCACCATTCTATTTCCAGAGCCTAGCTCATAGCCTGACACATAGCCATGACCCCAATAAATATTTGGTAACGTAGAAATGACTGTTGACATTAGATTAAAGGGACAGGCACTTGAAGGAGACATCTGTCAAGGAGTTTTTTTTTTTTTTTTTTTTTTTTTTTTTTTACATTTTTCTACAGTGGTTCTAATCAACTTCTCCATTCATCAGCTGTGAGGATTCTGAGGACTCGGCATTTCCCAGCGTTGAGATAATGATGGAGTCTGGCAGTTGTGAGATGGAATTAAGAAGGCTGGAGTTATTTTAAGGTGGAATGATGGGTCCCAGTAGTGAGCAGAAATAAAAGCATTCAGGCTTTATGCCAGTATTTTATACATAAAACAATTAGGCTAAAGTTGTCAGTTATATAAAAGTTCATCAGCTCCAAAATTCCAGACTGTTGCAGGGCTGCCCAGTCTTTTCCTTTACAGACATCCACATAACTTAAAAAACAAATTCATCAGGGGGACCCAGCTGAGGGAGAAGGTGATGTTGGGAAGAGTTTGCCACATGCATCATGTTGTATTTGGGATAAAAATAAAATCCATAAACTTCAGTAAGACTCTTTTTGTGCAAGGTACCACTTCTGCTGGGAAGCAGTGTCTGCATCCCAGAAACAAAGGCCTAAGATTGCCCAGAGGGGGAATTCCCTTCTGCTGAGTGGGTGAGGGCGGGGTGGAGTTGGGGGAAGCGTCCTGGAGTGACAGTTGTTTGAGTTGGTGATTGGCAGGATTTGTGTAAGATTTCCGTAGCTATTACTGGGTATATAAGGATAGAGGAAGGGAGACAGGTGAGAATGGAGACCTGAATGTCAGGGCTTTGACTATAGTACTCCACTACAGTACTACTTCTTCTTCTTTTCTTCTTTTTAAGAAGATTTTTTATTTATTTGAAAGGCAGAGTTACAGGGAGACAGAGAAAGAGAGATCTTCCATCTCCTGGTTCACTCCCCAAATGGCTGCAATGCCTGGGGCTGGACCAGGCCGAAGTCAGGAGCCTGGAGCTTCTTCCAGGTCTTCCACATGGGTGTGGGGGCACAGTTACTTGGGTCATCTTCGGCTGCTTTCCCAGGCACATCAGCAGGAATGTGGGTTGGAAGTGGAGCAACCTGGACCTAAACCCATACAGTGCCCATACAGGGTGCCAAGCGCTGCAGGTGGCAGTTAACCCACTATACCTCAGCGTCGGCCCCACTGCTGCTGCCTCTGAGCTGAAGCCCCATGAGGGCACGCCTAGGCATTGATGGTCTGCAGTATTAAATAATGGAAATTTATAGATACCTGCATTAATTAGTTGTGATGCCAAGTAATGACTTGACCATGATGGAAAGTACAAAATAAATCTTCTAGGCAGTAACCAGTGTGTTCCTGGGTAGTATCCAGCTCACTGAGAATGCTCCAAAGGTCTCCTGCACCACGGAAATGCCACTGAAAGGTGACACTTTCACAGTAATGTAAATAATGAGAGGTCTGCCGCAGCTGTCTGTAGGACACTGCACAGTGCAGCAAGCAAAATTTGTGAATAAAATGATGGTTAGCATAGAACCCTCATTCTGATTGTGTAGAATTACCCCCTGGGGACTGAAAACTGAAGCAGCCAGGGTCGGTGGATGAAGGCCTGCTTGGGGTCAGTATAAGGAAGGTGACTTTGTTGTACATTGTGCTTTTTCAGTAGGTGATAAGTCCCCAGTAACTAAATGTGTGCCAGCCCAGGCTGTGGCACAGAATGTCTTATTTAATCGCATGGATCACCTCCTTTCATCCTCAAACAGTGCTATGTAGCACATGCTTTTATTGCCCCCATTTTATTGACGGGCAAAACCGAAGCCTAGGAAGGTGGTGTCACTAGTAACTGGTGGGACAGGTGTTGCACCCAGGCAGTCTGGGTGTGGTATCTAAATGCGGAGAGAATGCAGGACTGCATATGTACTATGGTGTGGAAAGGACACCAACATCAGATTCCCATTTGCATTTTTAAGGTCCCTTCCTGATACTGAGATTGATTCTCTAGTTCTCCTTAGGAATCAAGATTCTGATTGTTGCAAAGCACTCATTAATGGGTAGCAGCACCCAGTTTCTAGAGATGGCAGAACAAAGTTAATGCATCCATCATCATCATCATCGTCAAAGTTTCCCCTCGTTGATAATCTCAGTTAAGCCTCACAGAGATCTCACAAGGCAGAGGTGATGAACCCTTTTAAGAAGGGGACTCAGAAGCTCAGGGAAGTTATATAACTTGATCAACTCTGCAAAGTTGGTAGGTGGCAGATGAATTAGTTTGGTGTCTGACCCTGAAAACCCCTGCTTCTTCTTCCATCCCCTGTGAGGTAATGCACAGTGATATTGGCAGTATTTACCTATCATCCTGCATAGACACAGACCCATCACAGAGGCCACCAGCTATAAACAATCACTGTGGCTGTCTGGAAGATGAATATCACCCGACATGATGTTTATGTGAAGTCCAAAGGTATGTTCAAGTCTTGGTAATATACCAGGCTCACAGACCTGGAACTCCAGGAAATGAGTGACTTCTTGCTGTGTCTAGCCTTTATCTGATTTTATTCTTGCTACGTCAGTACTTTTTAAAAAAGAAAGCCTCCATGTATAATTATATTGTGTTTATTTTCTAATAAAGGAAAAACAGTTTTGCACTGGAAGAGTTCTGTCTTCCTTATAACTGGCAGGATCTTTCCCCTTCCGGTTCTTCCTCTTCCCTTCGCCCAGTCTGTGGCCACTCCTTCTGGAAGCCACACACCCCCCAAGCTCCCCCAGGGACCCACTCCACGGCCTTTCTTCAGGGTCTCAGCCATCCTTGTCTTCAGCACACAAGCCTGTGTATGTCTTTCTCACCCTTTATAAAGACAGAAGACAAAGCAAACAAGATCCCCTTGGCCCTTCTCTCTGCCCGTCTCACTCTTAGTGTTCAATGGCAGCTCCTTAAAAGGCAGGGCCTCCTGTGTTCCTCGCACCTCCTTCCCTACCCTTCACCTCATCCCTTCTCTTGAGCAGGTATGGAACTGGCCTCTGTAGCTTCTGCCTGGCCTGCCTCCAATCCATTCCCCACACGGCTGCCTTTCTACACAGCAAACCTGACCGTGACTCTTCGCTGCTTAAAACCTTTCAGCTTAGTCGCTGCATCTTTAGGATAAACTCTGAACTCGCTAGCATGGCGCAGAAGCTCCCTGGTGACCCGGGCCCTGCCTTCAGGTGTGCAGCAAAGTCTCCTCTAATGCTGGTCCCCACTGGCTACCACAGCCTGTAGCATCCCTACTAAATGCGTTGCTACAGCAAAGGAGAGACAGAAGGACAGGAACAGAGGAGAGATGAAACCATGCTGCCCAGCACCAGAGCCATTGTGTGTGTGACTGTTGAGCACTGGAAATATAGCTAATGGCAAATTGAGATATGCTGTAAGTGCTAAAATGTACCATGTATTTGAAGATTTTCTGTGAAAAAACACAATGTAAAATAACTCATTAAAATTTTTTAAAATTTTGATTCCATGTAGAAGCAGTGATATTTTAGATATAGCAGGTAAAATAAAATACATTATTCATCTCACATTGATTTTTCACACAGCTAGTGGAAAGGCTGGAATTACCCGTGTGGGTCACGTTATCGTTCCACTGGACAGAACCTCTCCTCATCCCCAGGAGAGGAGCCTTGTAGAGCCACGCCCAGGAGCTTTTTGAATGATTCGGTTGGACTTCCTGCTGTAGAGAGGCAGCCGTTGTTCCGTTTCTTAAATCCAGCGGTATCAAGTGCTTTACGTGAGATCCAGAATCACAGTGAGAGGTTGTGAAAGTGCAGCCAGGAGCCGTACACACAGTGCGCGCAGTGTGGAAAGCAGTGCTGACGCCTCTCTGTCTCCCCAGGTCTACTCAGTCACCCTCAGAGGCGGGAAGCAGGAATCCTGTGGTTCCAGGATTGGAGATAGGAGGAGAAAGGCGGGGCAAAGAAGTCACAGTCCCTGGAAGACTTCCACCTGCGGGTCACCAGGCAGAACCTTGCCAGCCATGTCTCTGAGACACCCCCCTCTGGCTCCCCATCATTGACCCTTTCCAGCGGGCTCAGGCCCGGCTCCCCAACCTAGAACCTCGTTCTGAGATCCTGAGCCAGTTCATGAATCAGTGAGTTGCAAGTCTCAGTAATAAGCACATCAGACAGTAGGGTGCATCAAGCAAAATGCTGTGCCCAAGGCGCCTTACAGAAGTGAGGGCAGCATGTGAATCCATTGCTCCAAAAGGCTCTGAGGGAAGTGTACGTGGTCCATCAGAAAGACCCAGCAAGTAGTGTGTTGTGTCCTAAGAGAAATACAGAGCTTTATACGTTCACATATAAAAGCCATCTAGTGGATGGAAGGCAGAGCTTACCAGGTTGTACGGGAGGTAAAAACCCAGGACGATCAAGAGGCCAATTGGGCAGGATTAGATTCCAGTGAAGTGTGATGGGCAGGCGATGTGACTCAGTGTCTCCTCCAGTGGTGGTTTGCATGCCGAGCTCTGCTGAGCTATTGGGGTTCCGAGAATCTCTCTTCTGGGTTTCAGCCTGGGTAGCTGATTTTAGTTGCTTTACATAGTGGGCAAAATGTTCTAGACCAACAAAAAAAAGTTTGAAAGTCACACATCTACAGAAAATGGCCTGAGAGGAGTGGTGTCCACGCTTGTGTGGTTAGTTTTCCCTTCGTTTCAGGAGCTGGGACGGTTTAGCCCTTTGCAGGGGAAGCACAGCTGCCTTGCATCTGGGTGCTAGGGACTCAGCCTTGGATTGACTATGCTGTCTACCTACAGCCATAATTCAGCCTTGTTCTCAAATGCCCACACTTTCACTTGTGCACCAGCTTCCTCTTTACCTCCCACATTCCCAAGTCCCTGCTTTGAGTCCTTGTGGGAGAATGCCAAATTGTCTTGGGTAAGGTTCTTGTGCTGCCTCTCCCAGCCTTCTCGGGACAAAGAGCCTCTGAGCTAGGCTCCCGGGCAGGTGCTCCTTCCAGGGCTCTTCAGTGCTGCCACCCCACCAGGTCTTGTCAGAACCGAATACTTCACCTCATTGTCAGCCAGTCCCTGGTTCCAGATGCCTGGCGTCAAACACTGCTTGCTAAGTGGCTGCCCTGCTGGCCGCTACGTCCCATCTGACTGTATGTGCAACGTGGGAGGCGAAGGGGAAGGCAAGGATAGAGCTGATTCTCGTGAATTAGGAAACATCTGGGTCCTCATCTACAGTGTGGACCAGAAAAAGACCCTTCAAATATCAAGGTTCTCTTTTCCTGCCCTCTAATATGGGAAGCATACATTATTAAACCTCTCTTCTCTTTCCTAAGACCACTATGGAAAGGAAGACAAGCGATGGCATTTCAAAGAACTGGCTTTGACTCATGGGATTGGCTACCCATAGGAAGTAAATTATTGAACCTTCCTGGATCTCAGTTTTCTAAAGTGTGAAGTGAAATTAATAACATCTACTGTTGTGTTATTATTTTGTTATGACTAAATAAGACAAGATATCAAAGCCCACCACCAGGGCCTAAAATACACTTTATTATGGAGCAAATACTAAACTTCTTAGACATATGCTCCTTTCGTTGGATAATTTTACAGACCCTCCCTGACACCACTAAAGAAATAAGGAAGAGGGCCTGGCACTGTGCCGTAGCAGGTAAAGCTGACGCCTGCAGTGCCGGCATCCCATATGGACACCAATTCAAGCCATAGCTGCTCCACTTCCTATCCAGCTCTCTGCTATGGTCTGGGAAAGCGGTGATCCGAGTCCTTGGGCCCCTGCACCCACGTGGGAAACCCAGAAGAAGCTCCTGGTTCCTGGCTTTGGATCGGCTCAGTTCTGGCCATTGGCAGCCATTTGGGGAGTGAACCAGCAGATGTAAGACCTCCCTCTTCTCTGACTGTGACTCTGCTTTTCAAATAGGTAAATAAATAAATAAATCTTTTTTTCCTTTTTTAAAGAAGTAACAACTCTGCGTCAGGGGACCCAGATTTCACCCATCCAGTGGTGAGAAAGCACCAGGAGGAAGTTGCTGTCACATTTTGCTTAAGTCCAATACTGCATAATGGTTTGCATTTGTGTAAATATTCACCTGGGATTAGGAAGCCACGGGGCGGGCGGGGGGGGGGGGGGGGGGTTACATCCTCTGCCAGGATAACAAAACAATAGGCAAAGCAGTTCTTAGAATCTGAGTCTGAGTCGTCAGGTGTACTGCCATCACAATCAACTTTTATTTCTATTCTTTGCTGATAAATTGCAAATAAGGGAGGCTGCTGAAATACTGAAAAGGACTCATTTACAATTAGTCGCAGGGGCTGATTTTTTACACTTAATTTGTTGGAGCCATTCTTTCCTTAACTGCACGTAGCTGGGAAGTTCTTTTGTTATAGCCTTTGTTACTGACAAGAAGGAAAAGCTTTAGTATACTAAAGAAAGAATGATTTCCTGGCCAGCACTTGTGGCACAGTGAGTGGGTAAAGCTGCCACCTGTGGCACTGGCATCCCATATGGGCACCAGTTTGAGTCCCAGCTGCTCCTCTTCTGATCCAGCTCCCTCCTGATACATCTGGGAAGGCAGTAGAGGAAGGCCCAAGTGCATGGGGCCCCACACCCACAGCGGGGGGTGGGGGAAGGGACCTGGAGAAAGCTCCTGGCTCCTGGCTTGGGATAAGCCCAGCCCGGCTGTTGCAGCCATTTGGAGTGTGAACCAGCGGATGGAAGATTGCTCTATTTCTGCTTCTCTCTCTCTGTGCCTCTGCCTTTCAAGTAAATTAATTAATGTAAAAAAAGAGAAAGTGATTTTGATTCGAGGCATTATTATTGTCAGTGTGAGCTGATTTTCATATAGTGATTACTAATATATAACCAAGAAAACCCTTTTATTGAAGTGCTGTGAACAGCAGTAAAATAGTCTGATCTCACATACCATCACTTTGGCTAATTTTTTAAAATTTATTTTGCTTATTTGAAAGTCAAAGAGAGACAGAGCTTTTCTGTCTGCTGGCTCACTCCCCATATGCCTGCCACTTCCAGGCCAAAGGCAGGAGCCCAGAACTCTATCTGGGTCTCCCACAAGGGGATCAGGGACCCAACTAATTGAGCCATCCCTGCTGCTTCAAAGGGTGTGAGTTAGCAGGAACCTGAAGCCAGCACTTGAACTCCAGAACTCCAACACGAAATGTGGGTGTCTCAAGCAGTGTCTTAATTGCTATGCCAAATGCCTGTCCGACATACTTCTCATCGACAGATATTTATTATAATACTATGGGCAGGCCTGTGATGGGTACAGGGAGAAGTGACTGCTAATGTCCTGGTCTGGCAGGTCTTTGTGCTTTCTCTCTGAGACCTCTTCCCTCATGAAGTCTGAATGGTAGATAGGATTTGGAACATGGACTGGACTTCTGGTGACTTCCTCAGCTCTTGATGTAATTGGTCACTCTACTGTAATTCCATTGCCCCAGTATGGAGTCATTCACGATCATGAACACTCAAAGAGAAAATGCAAATCTGTTGACTCCAAAATTAAAAATAAAGGCATTTAAACATGTCATTAAGTGCTGGCTTGTGCTATTGAATATATAAATTCATTTATGCTCTTAATAAGCCCTGAGCAAGAACTGTTCGTGTTGCAATGGATGATACCAACCAGGGTTACCATGACAACATTAATTTATTATTTCTAAACTTTTGTATAATTTCACCTTCTGGACTCTTCTGGTGTGCATTAAATTTACAGGTTGTTTTCTCATTAAGGCAAGGCATATTTAGATACTGCTTATATGAATGAACTAGAATGTCTACATTAAAGTCACATTGAGAAATTGGGGGTAGCAGGCACTTAGCCTAGTAGTTAAGGCATTGGTTGGGACACTGTGTTTAGTATCCAAGTGCCTGGGTTCATTACCCACCTCTGACTCTCCGGACTCCAGCTTCCTGCTGATGCAGACCCTGGGGGGCAGCAGTGATGGCTCAAGTAATTGGCTTCCTATTGCCCACATAGGAGACCTGGATTGTATTCCTGGCTCCATCCCTAGCTTAGCTTTGGCTGTTGTGGGCATTTGAAGAGTGAACCCAGAGATAGTCTCTCTCTCTCTCTCTCTCTCTCTCTCTCTCTCTCTGTGTGTGTGTGTGTGTGTGTGCACGCGCGCGTGCGTGTGTTCCTCTCAAATAAATAAATAAGGGAAATTAGAAGCATGGATGTGGACATTGGAAGGGAATGCTGGGTACTGTGACCTAATGCCCCTCCAAATGCAGTCAGCCCTTCTACATCCAGCCAGTTGCCATTTGAGTAAGTTGACTATTTTATGATGTGAAGGAATTCTAATGACAAGCAGCTGCTGTGCCTCTAGATCTTAAGCCTCTTCCTATTGAGCCGTGTCTTTTTAGGGTGGGACCGATACTTATTATCAAACACAGGCAGACAAAAATATTTTAGCCCCCTTCCCCGAAGAGTGCCGAAATCGGGGTCCCTGAAGCTTCCCCTTTGGTTTTCCCTTAACTCTTCGAAATGCCACAGAGTGAACACACACCTTCCATATGGGAGCTCTTAAGACCCTTGGCCATAGCTGTTGCTACTCTCCCTTTGGGGCGTGGTCACAGTTCTTGCCGCTGTTATTTCTACTGTTAACATTCTACTCTGTCCCTGCAACTCTTAAAATGAGAATCTTTGACTTCCCATACTACCCCTGTGTGTTCTGAGCAGTAGGAAGCACAGGACTGCTGTTACCGCTTCAGACCAGGGCACCCTTCTCTTATTAATCTAGTCAGATACTTTGTTGGCCTCCTTTACAAATGAGGGCAGCATGTTGCTGGTGTATATTCAAAGTCAAATAAGACTGCCAAGTCTGTTTTCTTCTCAACCGCTACCAAGCCAGGTCTCTCTTGTTCTACATGTGAGCTACATTGTGTGTGTCTCCTTAGAGGCCTTTACATTTATCCATCAAATTTTGTCTCTTTCTGGGAAATTATTTTTCCTCTTTATCAAGACATTTTTGAATTCTAAGTGTCTAATTCAGTCACTTAGTGATACTGTCACTTACTTATTAATTACACATTTGAAAATACTGCTTACTCTGCCACCGATACATTGTTGAACAAGACTGGCCAAAGACAGAGCCCTGTAACTCTACAAGAGACTTTTTGACATCAATATGTGGATTTTGTTGGCCTTTTGAAAGCTAGTTTGGTAACCTTTGCTTTTATTTACTTTCTTGATTAAGAGGCTACAGGCAGGGAAAGACTTAGATGCCTCAGTAACATGATCATTGTTGGTCCACTTATTGCCCATCAGAGAACCCTTATGGTGAAGTGAAACAAAATTATTTGGAGTAACTTTCCAATTGCACTTATTTTTCGCTTGAAGAATTTACTAGAAATCCTATCTAAAGAACCTCATGTTAAGTTTATCTTAAAAAACAAGTTAGTAAAAGCGAATCACACCTCCCCTATCATTTCAATTCATATGAACTTGTTTCGTTCAAAGGAATTGCTTGTACACCATTCACTTCTCTTTACAGATCGTTGCTCTTAAAATGAATCGGTGGGGTGACAGGAAATTATTCCTTGGGAGTCCCTGCAGCACACTGTCACAGTCACACCTCCTAGGACAGACAGTAATCAGGAGGAAGCATGCCCAAACACTGTGCTGGCGCCTACTTAAATGGCTCCATGACAGTATCACTGACATGACCATGACAAAGAATGCACTGATGGCGTTATGTCATTAATGGATGCGTTTTCTCTAACCAGAAAATTCTGTATTATTTGAGAAGAGTTTTTTTTTACTTTGTTTACACAAATTCTTTGACTTTTTGTATTAGTAGTGAAATAAAAAACACATATGGTGCTTTCTGTACTCTGTTTTGTAGTGTTCTTGAACAAATCTTTTTTTCAACATGCTTTTTGTGTTGGACTAGATACAAAGCAGTCTGCAATAATAACCATAAGAAACCCATATCTATAAGGCAAAGAGTAAACTATTGCTTTATAAAAATGCTAGCATTTGTGTAACACTTTTTATTTTTCAGAATACTCCCACAGTTTTCTTTTATGAAACACAAATTATTCTGATTGTAAAAATAAAATGTACTCATTGAATTTGGAGATACAGAAATGGATAAAAAATAAAAGGCACTAAAATTTCACCACTTATAGATTGTCACTGTTAGCATTTAGTGTGTTTCCTGCCATGTGTGTGTTTTATGTGACCATGTGAGTGTGTGTGTTTTCAGCTAGCCTTATGGTGCACACAGGAAGATTGTACTGCAGAATCAGGATAACACAGTAGTTAAGAGAGCTTTGAAATCAGACACTTAGAGTTTCTAGTCCTGGCTATCCCACTTCTGTCATGACTGTAAGTTGCTTAAACTGTCTAAGCTTCTAAGCTTCAGTTTCTACTTCTACAAAATGGGGACAATGGTAGTATGCACCTTTTAAGTTTATTGTAGAAATAGGATAATGCAAGTTAATAAAGTATGTAGCCTGGCACTTGGCCCATAGCATATGCTCAGCAAATGTGAGCTATTATTATTATACCAGTTTTCTCTACTACTTTCTTAATTTATATTGTGGGGTAAAAATTTCCTTATCATAAAATATTATTTGAGAAATATTTGAGATGACTCCATACATTTCAATATCTGAGTATAGCACAATGTTATCATTTCCTGACAGTTAAATTTTCCAATTCTTTGCAATCATAAAGAAACTGCAGTTAATATTCTGTACATTATTGTTTTGTGCATAGACAACAGATTCGAATTGAATTGCTAATGGCATTTTCCGAAGAGGCAGAAAAAAAACCCTAGCAATTCTTCAGTGTCTACCGATGTGCCAGGTTATAGTCTAGTTTCTTCACAGAAAAAAATTGTCATTTAACTTGTGCACAGCCCCTGAGAGGCAAGCCTTGTTACCCCCGTTTTTCAGATGAGAAAGCTCTGAAGACAGATAAGTAGTTTGCCCAAGGTCACAGAGATAGGGTGGTGGAGCTGGTGCTGGAAGCCAGCTGTCTGGTTTCAAAGCTTAAGCTTTTCCCATTCTGGCATGCATTCATGCCTATCTCTTTGAGGCTGGCAGAATGAATAGTAACCATTGTGCTCTCTACAAAATGTCACTTGGTGCCACGTCAAAGATAGGACACTTGGCTGGGACTCTTGGCTTACTCAGTATGGTACCTCTTGTTTGTGTATGTTCTTCTATGTTTTGGAACCAAGCCTCATTAAAATGAGGTGTTAACTGAAGGAGAGGAAGCAGTGATATGATTATTTGATGAATGAAAACCTCAGGGGAGAAAAAAAATTTAGTCAATAATAAAAAAAAAAAACCCTCTTTGTTTTAGTTGTTTGGCCACAATAACTTATCTCCCCAAGAATCACAGTGTTTCACATAAATCAGATTAGGAATGAAGCAATAACAACACCCAAAGTAAATTGATGCCATCTAAAGGAATTGTACATTTTGTTGCTTGCATGTGAGGGGTTGAAAGGAAGAAAGGCTTTTTGCCTCAGCTAGAAGAAGACTTTTGGAAGGATCTGTAATAATTACTATAGGTCTAAGTATAGGTATAGGGGAAATATGAAAGTATACTGGGATAAACCCCCAGAGAATTATCTGGTGAACTGACAGGTTGTCTTTAAAAAGTCAGCTTTTTGGAACATTTATCTTGGCAGCTCTCAAATCTGACTTACAGCATGTAGTGTGGCAGCCAATTTTGTCAGAAAAATGCATAATTAATATTAAGATGAAGGTGCAGGGATTGCCAGTCAGTACCGAACACACACTTTCTTAGAACAAAGGAACAATTGAACTTGTCCTTTAATAGGGTAATCCTGGCTTGTCATCTTGTAGGTTTCTGTTCTTAGTAAAAATGAAAAAAAAAATCTACGCTAGTAGTAGTATTTCCTATGCAAGAGTGCTTTGTTGCAGAGTTTATAACCAACTATTGTCTAGTCAAGAAAGTTATCTTTGATTTCTTCAATTTGTATGACCCTTGAGCTTTGCATATTAGGGGGCTGTTCTTTTCCTTCAATTGTTTTAATTCTGGTAACAGAGAAGAATTACACACAGTCCTTCACCTCAGTGATAATCACTACTAAAATGTCAATGTCGCTCATAAGCCACCAGCCCTAAAGGTTTTGGTTGCTGACAGAACATAGCCACCAACATAACCTGTCAGCAGTGTTTTCCCCACGTTGCAGGTGGGTAGAGCCCAACAAGTTATTTTTGAGTAAGCAGTTAGAATAGAACAGAGAATGAAGCCTAGAATCTACAGATTTCAGTTGAAGACATGGATCCCACGTTTAGTAGCTGTCTAATGCTGGACAAAGAACCGCTGTCCCTGACCCTCAGCTCCCACAGCTCTCCAGTAGAGATGGGAATGTTACATAGTCAAAGGTCGTTTGGAGGATCAAATGGGTTCAACAGACTCTGTGGTGAACTCAGAGTTTTTCAGGATTTCTAAGTTGTTAATCAGTGGGCAGGTACAGGCCATCCCTCTTGAGGAGGAGCTAGTCTACCATTTACAATACCATTTAAAAATGGGAGCATATGTAAAATTATACTACTCTGGGGGTAAACCGCCTCATGAGACCTGGCTGGCTCTTTGCTTATACTTTATCCAGTAATAGTGGGGTTCATCCCGTCTCTGCCTGGAAATCCCCAGTGCCACGCTTGGAATCTCTCAGAGCCGGGTGCTCACTCCCAAGGCATGTTCCTGTGATGACAAAGGGGTGCCCTCTGGCTTCAACAGGTGGTTCCATTGAACACAATGATGACTTCCACAAAAGTAGGCATTTAGATCTATTAAACTGTTCTCGCTCGCTCTCTTTTTTTTTTTTTTTTTTTAAAGATTTATTTATTTATTTGAAAGCCAGAGTTACACAGAGAGGAGAGGCGGGGAGGGGGGGAGTCTTCCATCTGCTGCTTCACTCCCCGGTTGGCCACAGTGGCTGGAGCTGCACTGATCTGAAGCCAGGAGCCAGGAACTTCTTCTGGGTCTCCCATGTAGGTGCAGGGACCCAAGGGCTTGGGCCATCTTCCACTGCTTTCCCAGGCCATAGCAGAGAGCTGGATTGGAAGTGGAGCAGCCAGGTCTCGAACTGGTGCCCTAATGGGATGGATGCTGGCACTGGAGGTGGCGGCTTTACCTGCTATGCCACAGCTCTGGCCCCTAAACTGTTCTAAAATAGAAGCACAACTGGTGGATTTGATGCATATTTTAGCTTTCAATTTAAAAAAAGGCACAAAAAAAGAGGCCTTAAAGTAGAGGAATATATTCCAACATGATCACATTGTAGAATCTCTTTGATTATCAAAGTAGCCATGCTGCTGGAGGGGAAAAGGGAAGAGAACAGTAGGTTAGGAACTTTGACACTGGGTGATGCTCATGCAGGCTTTTTGGAAGTCTTTTGATTCTTCCTCTCAGCCCTGCTTACGGAGGTAAGAGCTAAGAGACTGTTTCTGGTCCAGCTGCAAGATAGTGAATTCCAGCCCTGGGGATGTTCTTACTCCCTTTGCCTAGGCTTCTATTGGCTAGCCTCCCTGGCTTTGTTGTGCTCAGACTACCATGACAGGTGGCCCTTTCCCTCAGTCCTTGAGGAAGACAAGATTGGTCTGTTTGCCACTCTTTCTTGGGATGTACTATAGGACCCTTAAGAAGATGCTTTGGGTTCGGCACTGTGACATAATGGATAAAGGCACGCCTGCAGCGCTGGCATCCCATATGGGTGCAGGTCTGGGTCCCAGCTGTTCCACTTTCAATCCAGCTCTCTGCTGTGGCCTGGGAAAGCAGTAGAAGATGGCCCAGGTCCTTGGGCCCCTGCACTCATGTGGGAGACCCGTAAGAAGCTCCTGGCTCCTGGCTTTCAATCTCTGTAACTCTGCCTTTCAAATAACTAAATAAATTTTTAAATTTTTTTAAAAAATAAGATGTTTTGGCAATTACTGATTGAACTCTGTCCCTGGAGTTTCCCAGGGATGGGGGATGTGAGCTAAGTGCTGGATGTTGTGGACAAGCGTCTGTGATCACTTAGCAGTAGGGAGCCAGCTGAAGGCCCACTGATCCCACTGAGCATGCCAGGCGATGATGGCTAAACTTGTTTGCTACTTTCAGTTTGAATTAGTTTCTGAGTTTCATTTCTCCTGCACAGGGAACTATTATGAATTTCCTTCCTGTCATTTGGTACCATTTCTCCATCAGCCATTTCCCCAGTGTCTGCTCTGTGATAGGCACTGGAAGAGGGACAGAGAGAAAGCAGATGATAGAAAGGAAATAGTGTGCATCCCTTAGGTGGAAAGCAAGGTACGCCCCTGGAGTTGAGAGATGAGGAAGGTTAAGTATGTAATGATTATTTTTCTGCTGTATTTTCTACAATAAATTGTACTACATAAAAATCTATACCAATATTCATCTATGTAGCAAATCCCATTACAATGAAAACCCCTGTTATCTGTGACTTGAGCAAGTAGCCATCGAACAAAAATTCCAGTGCAGCATAGGACTTTGGACATCCCTTGGAGTCAGCGGAAATGGGATTTGACCCATATATCAAGCTTTTCATGACTTTGATGTTTTTCATTTCAACCTGTCAACAAATACCTGACTTGATATTAAAGCCAGTTAAATCAATATTTCTTGCTGTAGTCAAGGTACAGCCACATATATCCAAGGGCAATATATCCCCATCAGCCATATTTTCTTTAGTACCTATATTTTATCATAAACCTGATTGAACTACCTTCAGATGAACCAGATGGAAATATCAACATAACTGCCATAAGAAAAGTCAGAGAATCTGTAACCTTGTCCCTCACCTCTTTGTTTAAGCTCTACTGTAATGTGTTTGGCTCATTTTAATCGAAAGGGGTAGGAATGACAACATGGATGATCTTGATCATGGTAGCTGTGGTTTCTTTCCCTGCCCTTTAGTGGGTCTGCTTTACCCCTCCTCCAACTCCTGCCCCAGTGAGAGAATTTCTGAGAAGGTACAGGTGATTAAGCTAGTGAGTACAGGTGAACCCAAGAGTCTTGGACTATAGGAGTCTGATCATTGTTATGGAAAAAAAAGAAGAGTGGGATGGAAATCTATTCTGACTCACTCTGTTTCTGAACTTTTAACTGTTGGATTTCTGAAAGTTACCTGTTCTAAACTCACAGTATTTCTATAAACAAATAGCCCGATGCATCAGTTGTAAACACCAACAAATTTATTTACTGCTTGTTACCAGTAAAGCCCGACATGTCTTCCATGTGCTTCAAGGCATGTGCTGTTATGCCCATTTTAGAAGTAAAAGTGTGTAACTCTTGAGCTGCTGAGTAACTTTTCAAAGAACACAAGGGCAGAAATGATGCAGGCAAGGATACAAACCTAAGTTTGTTTTATTCTAAAGCTTTTTGTTTTTTACTACAGTAGACTCTTCTGTAATATATCATGAGGCTGGAGACTTTTTTTTTCAAAGTTTTGTACTAAAACATACTCATTATAGAAAGATCAGAAAGCAAATCATACAGAAGAAAAATTACCCATAATTCTCTGCCTCAGGGATCACCACTAACATTTCAATTATATTCTTTTCAACCTTTAAGAAAGCTGTAATTTATATCTGCAAATGAATATTATTGCTTGAAGTTGTCATCTTTGAAGTTCTGCATGTACTACACCAATGTTGTCATTGCGTCGGACATTTTTGACATCCCTCTCAGGGACAAATTAGGAACCAAATTCAATGTAGACTTCCATGGGCAGGACAGCACTTTGGTAGAACCAGAGCAAAGACTGTGTTTCCATTACCTGAATACATATCAAAATAATGCATGATGTGTTGGACTTTAAAAAAAAAAAGGATTTATTTATTTATTTATTTGAAAGGCAGAGTTACAGAGAAGTAGAGAGAGAGAGAGAGAGAGAGAGAGAGAGAAATCTTTCATCCAGTGGTTCAGTCTCCAAATGGCCACAAGGACTGGAGCTTGGCCAATATGAAGCCAGGAGCCTGGAGCTTCTTCCAGGTCTCCCACGTGGGTGCAGGGGCCCAAGCACTTGGGCCATCTTCTGCTTTCCCAGGCCATAGCAGAGAGCTGGATCAGAAGTGGAGCAGCTAAGACTTGAGCTGGCACCCAAATGGGAAGCTGGCACTGCAGGCGGCGGCTTTACCCGCTACGACACAGCGCCAGCCCTGTGGTGGACTATTTTGTGCTTTCTAAAACTATCTACTGCAAATCTTAAACCATTCCATAAAAAATTCCATTGTTGCCCTTTATGGGAACCATAAACATTGTGTGCTGACTTCTATTATAATGAGGGAAAGAATTTACTAAAGTCCTGCTTCTTCCCATGTCAAAGATTGATGGATAATTTGGGGTGTGTTTAGAAGCCTTATTAAAAATTAAATCTATCAATGTTTAATATTTTATTTGACAACTCATTTATTACATTGTCAACACAACAATGTTTACCTTTTGTGGTACATAGAGAAAATCAGAAAATAGTATTTTTTAGCATTTGCAAAGCATATGTTAAAATCAATTTTTTTTAAGGGAAGTGTGCTCACCAGATTATTCCCCTCCAAGGAGTTTTTGTGAAAGAAAATGTATCTTAGTGTGATGCACCAACTAATCTTTAAATAAGGCAGTTGCATCTTGTATGGAAGTAAATGTTTCCCAAAGAAGGAGTCACACAGGGGTGCACATGGGCACACACGCACAGATGCTGCCAAAATGAGGATTGCTTTATTTTATTGTTAAAGGCAAGAGGGGCTAACGTTGTGGCCCAGCGTGTTAAGCTGGCGCTGGAGACTGTGGCATCCCATTCGGGAGTGCTGGTTCCTCAAGTCCAGGCTGCTCTGCCTCCAAGCCAGCTTCCTGCTACTGTACCTGGAAGGCCGGTAGAAGATGGCCCAAGTGTTTGGGCTCCTGCCAGCCATGTGGGAGATCTGGATGGAGTTCCTGGCTCCTGGCTTCTCTCTGGCCCAGACCTGTCTGTTACAGCCATTTGGGGAGAATCGGTGGATGGAAGACCTGTGTGTGTATGTGTGTATGTGTGTCTCCCTCCCTTTCTATAAATCCCTTTCAGATAAATCTTTTTTAAGAAGTCAAAGTCAAATACTTAAGTACCAGCTGAATTCACATACATATAATTTTATTGCATATGACACTATTACTGTTAGACAACAAACCCAAATTCTAGCTGAAACATCTGCTTGCTGTCCAGTTTCTGCTTTATTTTTGATAGACACTCTTACCCACCCCCACCAGCTTACCATGGCACTCAGCCTCCTCGCAGACTGCTGTGCACCTGGGGCAGCAGAGCCAGGATTGGTGTAGAATTCCCAGGGCCACTCCAAGGCTTCAGATTGGGGCAAACTGGATTATGTCCAGTTGTCCTTAGGGCTGCATTGCTGCCTTGTCTTCTGACTGCCAGGATTTCCTGTGACCAGACTTCATCATGCATCCAGAGCTAGGTACGAATCATAGGCCATGTCTTGTATTGATAGCTGTGGCCCTGTTCACAGCATCTGACATTGTGTTTAGTCAGTGTTTATTGGTTAAATGAAGGATTATAATATATTCCCCCCAAAATAGACTTTGGGGAGAAAAAGTCTGGCTGGGAGAAAGTTGGAATTGTAGGTAAGAATCTCTGCACCTGGGGGCTTCCAGGTCCCTCCTCTCACTTAAATAGGCAGCCCAGCGGTCACCTGACTCAGAGAAGGGCCAGGGAGCTGGTGTCAGAGCCGGGCACAGCAGCCTTTCCCGAGGACTTCCTGCTGTTTCCGGTGCCTCCCTTGCCGTTGTTGTCTGGTGGTTTCGCGGAGGAGGGTCTTCTGACTCTGTAGGATCAGCGAGCAGAGTGTTTGAATCCACACAGCGCTCAAGAGAGCACTGGCGACATAAGGATTCTCAAGAAGCACCTGAAGCGATGGTTGAGTGGGTGAGCGGTGGGTCGGCCTCTGGGCCGGATGGCCACAGTTAGAGTCCCAGCTCAGCAGCACGCCTGGTGTGCTTTTGTGAGACCTGTCTGTGCCTTGTTTTCTGAAATTTGTGCAATGACAATGATAACAGTGCCTGCTTCCAAGTATCAAAGTAGTTGACCTATGTGAGTCTCCAGAACAGTGCTAGCCACTTTCTAAGTAAGTGGTGATGTTAGCTAGTGTTGTTACTTACGTGTGGTACGCTGAATGATTGTGTATATTATATATCTCCAGTCAACAAGTTTATGAGGAAGGTACTAGGATTATCCCCACTTTACAGTTGAGCATACTGAGGCTCAGGGGTTACTCTGTATACCAAAGGTCTCATAACTATGGATGAGGCCCAATTTCCCATCTGCTTGACTTCAGATCCTTCGTTTCAAGGCAGGTGTGACGGGAAGTGGGTAGTGTGTCTACTAACCTGAGCCCTGCCTGACCTCCAAAATTCCCTTTTTTCCTAGAACACTCCAGAACCCAGGCTGGTTTCTTGAACATCTCTGCGGATTCCCAGGTAAGTAGAAATGGTCTTTTCCTTCTTCATGACCTCCTGCTACCTACCTGGCCGACCGTCCTCGCACCTGCAGCTGACTCCCGGAGGCCCCATCAAGTCTTGGATAGCTCTACTGCTTCTTGGGGTCTCAGAGCAAGTTCTTGTTCATAGTACGTAGGCTGCAGTCACTTCTGGAGGGATGTGGGGGTGAGACACTTCTACCGCACTCACATCTCTCTCCCCATGTGCTTTGAAATTGGCTCACTTTGGAGTAGTTTCATTCATGTGAAAAACTTTAGAGTGCCTTCCCCCACCCCTACCTTTGCAAATCTTCTGTGGACATCCTTGTAATTTAGAAAAGAAGTATGGCTAAGGGTGTAGGCTCTGGGGCCAGACTGCCTTTCTATCCATTCTTGCAAAGCGAGCCATTTTTGTCACTGTCACTGTTGCTCGACTCCAGTGATGTGACCTGGCTTCAGTTTGCTCTGTTGGTGTTGAGTAGGAGAGGGCTGGGCAAGAGCTTCTGAGTCGGTAGCCGGGCATGGTTACTTGTGTCCCCTGCCTCCTAACCCTGCAGTCTTCGCTGGGCGCTCCTTTCTCACAGCCTCCACCTCCTCTTCTCTAAGAAAGGGATAATCGTACCTGCCTTGCAGAGCTGTTGCCATGTGCAGGCTCATGTATGTAAGGTGAACTTGCGCAAGGGTGACGTTCAATAAATGGCTTGATATTCTTGCTGTCGGTTATTGGTACTGAATGAGTACATTGGAAATACTTGCTGCTGGTGTGTTGTTTTAGGTTCATACTTAACCTGAAATAGTTTTGCTTCCCCACCCCCCAGCAGTCTTGTTGAAATTAATTGGCTTAGCAGACCATATATTCCTTGTGAAAAGATCATCCGTGCTCTAGACCCTGTCAAATGTTCATAAATTCCAGGCTGAGGTAGTCCAAATTAATGAGGCCTTATTTTGCCTCCTGGATATTTCCATTAACACTTAATCCAGGCTTGATTCTTTTTCCATAAACCCAAAACTTTCGTAGTAATATGACTAACTTTTGGAAAAGAACCATTAACAGTGGGGGAAGGTGGTTATTTTCCATGAATGGAATAGGATATTTTACTACCTAATATCTGAATCACCAAGAAAACACTTTATGGATTTTCAAAGAGGATTATTATGGAAGCAAACTGATTTTCTCTCTCGCTGTCTCTCCTTCTCTCTGTCTTCACACACACACACACACACACACAGAGCCTAGTTTTGCTTTTGGTCGGGCAACTGAAGAGTTACTATGTAAATCCTGGCAGCCTTCTTCCCTTAGACAAGCAAGGGCACAGTCAATTCCTGTTTTCTTGGAACCAATACCAAATAATCAGAAACCCCAGTAATACTGCTGGAAAGCAGCAGCTTGATGTAGAGACGGGGCGATTGAAAACAATTCTGATCATATTTTCGTCAGGAGAGTGAGATGCCTCCAGCTGTCTGTCACTAATCGTATTAGAGGTGGAAAGCAGGGATGTTTTGGCATGCAAAAGATGACTCTAATCGCATGTCGGGATGCTGCTTGTACAGGCCGCTCGTCCCAGAACGGTGACATTCGACATCCCTTCCGTAGCTGGCCTTGCCAGTTGGTAGGAACCTAAAACATATGCCACAGGAGCACACTTAGGGAATCTTCTACTTACAGCTCAGAGGCTTTGTTTTTATCTTTTTGTGCTTGTAGTGCAGACGACAGTGATGGAAATGATTTCTCTGTCAGGATGAGCCTATTGCCAGCAGTTACACAAGGCTAGGAAGATGGCAGATGAAACCCACAGTGACTGAAGAGGTGTCCGAATTCAATTAAGAAGAGGCCTGTCCCATGCGGACACAGAAGTCATATAAATCCATTTTAATTGTGAGCTGTCATATTCTTCCGGTCACGTTTATTTTAGAAGCCAGTGCCAAAGCTGCATTTAGACCAGAATTCCAGACCTTTTAGCCCCTAATGACTAATTTGGGTATCTGTTGAATCCCTTAATTCATTTCTTGAATCCCTTAATTCATTTCTTAATTAGTTCTCCTAGAATTAGCAAGTTGCTGGGCTACAATTATTTTTCATAAATTTTTCATAAATCAAAACAGATGTACGTATGTACATCTTTCACCCCCATGGTTCACATATTCTCCCCCGTCTTAAAGAACTGCTTTTGTTATCAAAATAGTAATAACAATGCCAACATCCATGAGTCTAACATTTTGCAGGGTAATATCGTGGAATATAGATTGGTTCCAAGAGACATGGTTTTGAATCCCAAACCAGCTATCTGTAGCTTTGGTCAACTTACTTTCCCCCTGTGTGCCCCTGTTTTTTCTTGCAAAGTGGAAAGAATAATAGCACCACCTCATCAGGTTGTTTCAAGGCTTAAACAGCTAATATAGGTAAAGTATTGTCACATGAGTTGATGCGTAGTAGGTGCCTGGCACGGTAATAAATCTGAGTCATTATGTTGGTTGTCAACATGGGACAGGGACAGGCTGAGATTTTCCTGGTGCCATGCTATTGCTATCTAAGGATGTCCCATTTCTGCCCTGGGTTTGGAGAATACCAAATGGTAATGAGAACATTGGCAACTCTAGATTTGGAGTTCATCTCTTATTCGTGCTTACACGCCTTCATTTGGCCACAGAATAAACTGGCTTTTTAGCTTGAGCAATGTTAATTTGAAACTATTTTTGGAAAACTTGCTTTAAAATTTGAATGAACATTTTATCCTCAGCATACACAATGCTGTTCCTCATTAACAGGAAAAATATGAGTACAATGAGTTAAAAATATACGAGAAAGGGGGAGGAAGAGAGAAAAGGAAAGAATGGAAGAGAGATTTGGAGGAATCAGTTTCTGTAAATTTATTGGAAATTTTCAAACTACTTTTTAACAGAGTAAGATGCATTTAATGTCATGATTTAGATGTAATGAATGTGTCAGAATGAAAAACTATGGAAATAAAATATAGGAATTTAACAAACTTTCCTCATGGCTGCATAAAAGTTAGCTAATATTAAAATTGGTTGCCAAGAGATGAACTGGACTTACTCTCATTTATGTTTTCTTTTGTTTTTTTGACTGCTAGGTATTTGTGTGTATGTTTATGTGTGTGTAAATGGGTACATAGGTATTTCTCTCTCTGTCCACTCTCTGAGTGAAATATATACAGAGACCTGTGTAAAATGCTCTCTATCTGTAGTAAAATGGATGACTAAATGATGGTGCGATCGTGCGCTTTAAGATGATACAGCAATACGAAAATGAACTAGAGCTATACCCAATAACATGGATGTGTCCTACATACCCAATGTTGGAAGAAAGAAGCTATGAAAGAATGCTAGCAATCATCATATTTATATAAAGTATGAAAGCAGGTAAAACTCCATTGCTATATGTGCAAACCTGAGTGACTAAAACTATAAAGAAAAGCCAGAGCGTTATCGCCCCAAAAATCAGGTATGGGGATGGTAGTTACTCCCGAGGAAGGCAGGAGGAAGCAGCTGGAGGGCTTCCAGGGGTGTGGGAATGCTGTGCTCTCTGATGGGACTGGTAGTGAAGAGGGCAGTGCACAGCCAAGCCTGAATTGTTTTGTCCCCTTTTCTGGTTAGGGGTTACAGTCCGTCATTAAAAAATCTTTGAAAGGGAAACAAATGAAGCAATTCTGTCTTTGGGCTAAGTCCTTGTCCTGAAGTTTTTGGCCTGGAGAGCCCTGTGATTGAAGCTGGCTCTTGGAAGTGAACAGCTGCCTCACTGCACTGCAAAGTGGCCTCCCAAGTAGGATATATGCTGCAGGGGTTCTTAAGAAGATCCATTTGGGTGGGAAAATAAATTGATTAAAACTTGCATTTACATTCATTTTATTATCATGAAACCTTACGGAAACTGGTGATACCTCTGTTGACAGTGGCACCATTCCTAGGTCCACATGTCAGCTGGGCAGGTGTGACATGGAGCACAGGAGGGTAGAAATGCCAGCTCAGAGCTTCTTGCTGGCTTCTCCACTGGTTCCCGTGCCTTGGATATTTTGTGAGGTATATTCTGCCCTGGTTAACTGGATTTGCAAATACCATTTTTTTTTGTAGTTTTAGCAAACTCTCACAAGCTAGCAAAAGTTTTTTAAAACTCAGCAAAAAAATCCTATAAATTAAAGATAATTTTACTATTACAAACAGTTAGAGAATGACAAATCTTTGCATGAACCTTTGTCTACTGTAGTATGAGGTAATGACAGTGAACATCAAGTCACATCTGGCCAGAAGCTGGCCACCAAAAATTCCAAGTTATCTGGAAGGCATATGAATTTATATCCACTGTGGTTAATTATGTGTCTCATCCTGTGTGTATTTGCCTTGTGATACCATGATTAGCAAACAGTACATCAGTTTTGTCATCCTTCTTTTTCCTACTTTTGTTTGTTTTTTGTAAAGGTATACAGCATGCTAATATATATACACATATATAACTTGCAAACAAACAACTAAATATATATGGGGAATGCATGTTCAAAACATGTGAGATAAAAATGTCTCAGATACCCCTGTCATGGAGTTCAAAGGCTGCTTACTACTAATAGTAAAAATGTGTAGAAGACGGTAAACTTGTTACCACATCAAAAGGAAGCACATCTCAGCAGCATTTCTTTTTATTGACAAATATCAGTACTAAGGCATTAGCTTTGACATTTCAGAGTATTGAAACTTTTCCCAAGCCACTCGGCTGGTGTTGAAGTGGAAAAGATTGGGAAGATATATAATGAAGCTTCAGAAAGTTCATGGAAGGGGCTGGCATCGTGGCTCAGCAAGATAAGCTACAGCCTGTGATGCCAGCAACTCATCATCAGAGCACTGGTTCGAATCTGGCTGCTCCACTTCTGATTGAGCTCCCTGCTGACGCATCTGGGAAGGCAGCAGAACACGGTCCAAGTGCTTGGACCCTTGGCACGCATGTGGGAGACCAGGATGTAGTTCCAGACTCCTGGCTTCGCCTTGCCCAGTCCTAACCAATGTAGCCATTTGGAGAGTGAGCTGCAGATGGAAAATTCTCTCTCTCGCTGTGTGTGTGTGTGTGTGTGTGTGTGTGTGTATCCTTCTGCCTCTTACTCTGCCTTTGAAATAAATAAATCTTTAAAAAATTTTAAATGAATCATGGAAAAGGAAGATTATCTTTTTTGAAGATTTATTTTTTTATTTATTTGAAAGAGTCACAGAGGGGGTGGGGGGAGAGAGAGAAAGAGAGAAGAGAGAGAAATCTTAACATCTGCTGGTCACTCCCCAAATGGCTGCAATGGAAGCCAGGAACCTAGAGCTTCTTACAGTTCTCCCACGCGGATGCAGGAGCCCAAGCACTTGGATTATCTTCTGCTGCTTTCCTAGGCCATTAATAGGGATCTGGGTCAGAATTGGGGCTGCCATGACTTGAACTGATGCCCATATAGGATGCTGGCATCACAAGTGGAGGCTTAACCTGCTATGCCACAGTGCTGGCGCCTCAAACTCTCAGTTAATTCCATTTAAAAGAACTTTCTGAAGCTCCCTTGTGCATGTGTATATATATAATGTGTGTGTGTACACACACACGTGTGCACGCATGTTCAGAATAGCTGTGTTTCTGTTTTATTTTCCCTGTACGATTTCCTTCAACCCAGGATTCTGTATGGGGGGAAATGTCAAATACCATCAGGTAGGATTTCACAAGGCCAGAGAAGGAGAGCATATGAGATGGCATGTGCATCGTGGTCTGGAACCAGAGGACCTGTGTTCTAAGCCTGGTTCTGCCCCTTGTGGGGCACAGCCCTCTGGGTTGCTGCTGCCTCTTCTCTGTTGTGAAGGCAGCAATAGCCACCTATCCCCAGCTCTTACAGGGACCGCATGTGTGAGAGCACCTGCACAATGTGGAGTTCTCTGCAAATGTAAGGAATTATGATGATCTTTTATGACAATAACTTTTGATTTAAAAGTACATTGACTTTAACAAAATGTTGCTTTGTATTGAGTCCTGATATCTTAACCTAGGCTGATCTTTTGACTGGAAGCTACAGAACCTGAATGCACTACCTTAAAGCAAATAAGAACTCTTTTTAGATGTGTTTGTTGGGTGGATCCTGGAGTATCTCACAGAATTCAAGGACGAACTGAGTAGAACCACCAAGCTGCATGCAAGGGGGCAGCCAAGGAAGCACTGGGACCTCAGCAGAGGCACTGGTGGCCTCTCTTTCAGAGATGCTGCTGTGACTGTAGTTGAACACTGATGGCTTTCAGTCTCTGGGGCACAAGGTTCCAAGTCTGAGACTCTAGAAGAGAGAGTTCAATTGGTCCAGCATAGGTTGACCAGCCATCTTTGGACCAGTCAGCCTCGGTTGAGTGACAAGGTTACGTGGGCTGGACGTCATTCCCGGGAGCCCTAACCCTGCGGATCTTGGCCATCTCCGAAAATCAGAGATGCCTGTTGGCTTCTATCTAAAGTTTGTTTTAAAAGTTTCAATAGTTGCTAATGATCCAGCTTTCTTTAAGGATTTTTACTCAAAAAAGGATCAAAGAAATACAAGCACAGGTGTATTATGGGTGCTTCCTCCAGTGGATGTCCGTATCAAGTCATTGAGTCTGGGCTTCTGGTGTTCTTTAGGTGGATGCAGGGTTTAAATATGCTGTCACTCAATGTTGAACTGGTCTCCATGGCTCCCATGAGCCTGCCTCCTTCTTAGGGTGGCTTCTCTGAAGTTTGGCTTTGTTTCCACCTTTAGCTACTCCTTAACTCTTGTTAGAAAGACAGTTGTGGCCGGCGCCGCGGCTCACTAGGCTAATCTTCCGCCTAGCGGCGCCGGCACACCGGGTTCTAGTCCCGGTCGGGGCACCGGATTCTGTCCCGGTTGCCCCTCTTCCAGGCCAGCCCTCTGCTGTGGCCAGGGAGTGCAGTGGAGGATGGCCCAGGTGCTTGGGCCCTGCACCCCATGGGAGACCAGGAAAAGCACCTGGCTCCTGGCTCCTGCCATCGGATCAGCGCGGTGCGCCGGCCGCAGCGCGCCGGCCGCGGCGGCCATTGGAGGGTGAACCAACGGCAAAGGAAGACCTTTCTCTCTGTCTCTCTCTCACTGTCCACTCTGCCTGTCAAAAAAAAAAAAATAAAATAAAAAAAAAAGAAAGACAGTTGTGAAAGAAATATTAGCATTTACTAACGCTGACACTGTGTTCACCAATGGCCTGACTTGCCCTAAACTGTTATGTCAAGATGAAGAGAAGATAAGAGAGGTGCACCGTCTGAGTATCACAGGCAAGGCGTCATCCCAAAGAAGGACCTCAACTTGCACTCATTAAGGTGTATTTCATACTTTCATAGTCACTCCTAAACAAACGACTGCAGCCACTCCTCACAGCTGATGTATGCATCACACATAACTTGTGTGGTCCCAGGGCGAGGGCAGTTACTTCTAATATATCATCAAGAACAGAAATGATGCAAATATTCCTAAGTCTGAAAATCAATGACTATCTTCCAGAACAAGTTAAACACTGCTTTTACATATTGCTTTTGACAAGTTCTAAATAGGTTGTACCCTAAATTGTCCCTCTTGGCGTATTCATTATACAGCTATGAAAAGTACCAAAATTCTTTATATCTCAACACATGTACCTTTGAAATAACCACATTTTATATGGCTCACACTCAGTGAAATTTCCTTTCTGTAAAAAGAAAATGTTTTTCTCAGGGAAAACATACCACTGAAGAAGCAGATATGCTAATAACAATCATCGTTTTACTCAGCTTCTGTTTGCCCAAGTGCTGAGTTATAATGCAATCTATATTTCATATTTTAAAACTAACTCACAGTACATTATCAACCCAGTGCTTCACACTGCATAAATGGTGATTTATTATTCTCCGAATTTTAAGTGCTGACCCATGGAATGTTAAACTTCTATTGGCAGCTGTTGTCCAAAGGTTTGCAGGTGTCCTGGCTAATGCCTTGAAAGACCAGCATTAGCGATAAATCACAGCATACAGAATTTTTCAGTAAAGTAATGGGAAGGACTTTGCATTCCAGGACCCTCTAAGCTTTGGTATTTGGAAGTTACTTCCCTGGGAAATTAAAGTAAAGGGGTAAAACATTCTTGGGCTTTAGCCCTTGAACTTTGGGCCAGCCATAGTCAATAGCAAAAGCATCTTGGTAGCTTTGTTCTCCTAACCCTGAGATTTCTTGGCTATGGGAACTGACAGAGTGCCAAGTACAGGCCTAATTGCATTCCTTGTTACTGAGAAAAAAAAATTCTCAAAGGAATTTTCCTTTTCTTTTGTTCAAAGGGGTACCTGAGCATTAACATTTTCCAGGTTAGCAAAATTGTTTGTAAGGCTTTTGAAAAACTTTCTGAAAAGAGAACTTGAAGAGGCTCCAGCAGTCAATTAAAAAGCATTTTGTGTGGCTTACCTAGAGCAGTAAAGAGCTAGGGAGATGAAATATAAAAGGTAGGAGAGGTATGGCTGTGCCCTCTAAGAGTTTGCTCTCTGGCTAACAAGCTCATGGGCTTCTTTCTTCTTTCTCTATGGTCTGGTCAAAGATTTAGCAAAATAGATTTAGCAAAATCATGATATGTTTGGCTAGTCCCATGTGGACCCCCAACTGCCTGAGTGTAAGTTCTCTTCTGTTCACCAGTGTTGTGCCTACTGCCTTGTACATATGTGCAATGTTCGTTAGCATGTGTTGAGTGAATAAGTATATTCATGTAGATCTTTTTGTGATATCTATAGATACAAATATGGGTAAAGAGAGAGAGAGAGAAAAGACAGAGGTTGACTGAATTTATTGGGCCAGAGGTACTGTGGGCTAGATGAAATCCAATCACAGAATCTGTAGATAATTTTAGTAGACTGAAATCTTCCAGTACAGGGGGTTTGTGTTCTACTCGGGGAGCAGACAATGAAGAGAGAAGTGAACAGTGAATAAACACAATGGTTCTAGCTGGTGATAAGAGCTGCAAAAGACGTAAGCGAGCTAAAGGCTGTCATGCAGGATAAGGGCTTGGAGAAACCAAGACCTAGAACTATCTGATATCCAGAGACATAGAAGAAATTAATAGAAACTGTTCTGAAGGGTTAATTTACTCCAGATGTTAACACATCTAATGAAAGAGTTCATCTTATCATACCTTTTCTCGATGAAGATATGTTGCAGAATTCCTTTCAGACCCAACATATCATTTTCTAGTTAGTAGAATTTTGCCTTTTTTTTTTTTTTTTTTTTTTAACACATGTGCTGCTTCATGCCTGGTGCCAAGGCCAAGGGGGTAGCTCTCCACTTCACTTCCCTTTTTCTTCAACTGCAGCTTCTCTCCCAAAGCCAGGCAGCTGGTCTTCCAAATGTGCACTGTCAGTCACACAGGAGACCAGATGACCCAAAGAGGGTAGATCAGCACAAATTTATCATCAAAGCTCAGAGAAAGAAAGAAAGAACCTCAGAGTGAACGACCTGCTGACTGTGGGTCAAAAGGATTATCTTTGTACCTCAAGGACAGAGTGTTTCATCAAGATTTGGGTACAAAGTACACATCATCCCACAAGCATGCTGAACTGTGTCAGCCAGAAAACAGTTCCTTAGGGTTTACAACTTCCCCTGTTTCCCAAATTAAAAAATGCTAATGTGAACTGTTGACTCCCAGTGACACATGTTATTATTATATATAGGGCAAAGAGTAAATAAGACACTTGCCTAATGAAACAACAGTTCATTTTAACTCAGCAAGCTGGAAGTAATTTAGCTTTTTTCCCCCCTGTTTTCCATGCTTCTTTATGGAAATAGGCCACAATCATTTTTATTCCACTGTTCTTTATAACCTTATAGCACGGTTCCTGTTTATGCCTCTAAGAGCTGTTCTTAAAGACTCTTAAGGGATATCCTTTAATACATTCCTTTTAAAAATAATTATTCATCCATAGTGCTCCCCGTAGAATGTGTAAGGGCTTGGAAATACAGAAACTTCTTAATGAGATATGTTTAATGGTGTATGCAGAGTCTCACAATATTTACACCTGGTTTAGTTAACAAATTATATTTAATTAGTCATTCTGGAAATGAAGTAGATATTTTAAAATGGATTCAGTACCTAAAACCCACCATTTGCTTTTTATGTATAATAGTCCCAGATAAAATTCTATGAGTAGTATTTATGGATTGAAGCAACATGTTTGCAGTATAGTGAAGTCAATTCTTGGGAGATTTTTAGAAGAAATACAAAGAACTTGTCTTAGTGCGGCATGCAGGCTATCCACGTTAGGATGGAAGATCACTGTTATCAAAATGACAAATTTTAAAGAGCTACACAGATGTCGAGTAGTGGGGGTGGTGTGACTTTTACACGTGAGGCATGCAGAACTTCTGGGCTGAGTGACGATGTGTAACTTTTGGTTTTGCTGCTGAGTATGTTCCTGTGTAGGGTGGGA
Organism: Oryctolagus cuniculus; assembly: GCF_051225735.1. NCBI lineage: Eukaryota > Metazoa > Chordata > Mammalia > Lagomorpha > Leporidae > Oryctolagus > Oryctolagus cuniculus. The sequence goes on along the minus strand of NC_142869.1, from coordinate 39,778,755 downwards.
TTTCCTTTTCCGCATTTGATGCCCCAAGTTCCTTAGCAGGGCCCTTCTACCCTGCACTTGACTTCTGAGCCCTGGAGGCCACACTTGCACCTTCACACATACTTCATGTGATGTTTCAGAAGCAGGTGTCATTTCCAGGAAAGAGCCTTGACCCACATCATGTGGGCAGCCCGTACACCAAGGTGGCCGGCTCCTTTGTCTCTCGGGTGCCCCAGAATGGGCCTGAGAAGTCACTAGTCCCTGGCCCTGTGTGGCCCTCCCTCGTGGTCCTCCAGCATCTGCTGCATGGTCCAGAACATTTCTACTCTTGCTGCGTTGGTGTGTTCCTGCGACTGGAACTTGTCGGGTGGTTTTTCTGGCAACCTGGTGTTGTGGTGGCTCTCTCTGATCCTCCAGCACCACACCGTCCACATTCCCAGCTGCGTTTTTTGCTCCCAGTGCTACAGGAAGCCAAAACCTAGAGAAGGTGTCCTGGTGATACTCCTTGGCCGATCCCCCCTCCCCGGTCCCCGGTGAAGTGGTTCTTTTCCACGGCGCCCCAGAGGTGCCAGCTATGTCTTTGTTCTCCACTCTTCTCAGAAAGCTGTCGTGGAGGGGAGGGCCGGGGGGGCAGCAGGGCCCTTCTCTGAGTGTTCTCGGGAGGAGTGCCGCATTGTCCCCATCGAGGACCCAGCCCCAGGAAGCAGCCTCCTTGACAGTCACCACGGGTTACACAAATATGACTTCCATTTAGCTTGACCTCTCATTGTGCTCTACAGTGATTGAAAGTACTTAAGCCATGTACAGTATTTTTCTGGAAACAAAAATAAATGGGATTCTTTTAAGAAGCCACACTTGAACTTATGCCCTTGCTCTTCCTTTTTGAGTCATCATGTCCAATTCAAGGTTTCCTTTTATCGTGTGTTTTCCTTTTGTGAGAACCGGATAATTTCTCTACTGATAAAATTATGAATCATAGAGGCAGTGTCATTGTGAAAGATAAGTATACCTCATCTAGACCTAGCATTCTTGGCTCTGAGTATTAAAATACTTAGCGCTGGCTCCCATTTCCTGAGTGCTTACTCTGTGCAATTAAGTGTCACTGGCAGACTGACTTCTTGATTCTGTATCTGCTTAAATGCAGAAGCCTAACTCACCCGCACAGCAGCCCTTAGAGGTGGGTATGTTATCATTTGTCCACATTTTAAGGATGTCGACACACAGAGACTTAGTGATGTTAACTAACTTGCCTGAGATGGCACAGGTACCTGTAGACAGGACCTGGATTAAAACCTAGGCAGTCTGGCTTCAGTGCCCCTGTTGCTAACCACAAAGCTGCTTCAATGACTCTGTTGCATCGTGTAAGAGCCCAAGTGTTGGCATCGCTGAAATGAGAAGAGTAATATCTCCCCCACGCTGAGGGGATCAAATCTAATAATTATTGTAAGGGCTCAGTAAATTGTGAAGTGCCAACCCATAAGATTTAAGCCTAGGCTAAATGTTGGTATGAAATTTGATTAGTCAGGAGAGTCTTATTGTTGAGTTTGGCCCTAGCTGCTTGAATATCCTGTGAGTTCAGCTGAAAAACTGTATTTTTCCTGAGGTTGTCCTGAAATTACAGAATAGCTCATATTGTGCAGTGAAAAAGATCCTTTCCTTCTAAATGGCGGCATTTGGAAGCCGTTAGCGCATAGGAAGAATTCACTGTAACATTTGTAATATGCCAAGTAAGTTCACTGTTACTGTTTCCCCTTTAACCCCAGTCCCCCATTACTGTAGCAGTAAACCCTTTCCCTTTTTTGCCAAAGAGATGTGTGTCCAAGTGTTGGTTTAGCACATCTCATAGATTTGTCATTAACTGTGCCCTAGTGTGCAATAGTGGGTGTGGGACTTTGTCTCCTACTGCCAGCATGGGGCCCTAAAGCCCAAGAGATGTTGGGCAAGGCTAAGGCAATAGGAACAGAGCAGGGAAACAGGTCCAAAGATGAAGACCCAGAAGACCACGGCCTGAAAGAGCCGTACTTGAAGATGTGGGACAGGAAGCCGGAGCCAGCAGCTCAGAGGTCAGAGGGGTGGTGCTGGGTGAATGAGAGGGCCTGGGAAGGAGGGAGGACACACTGAGCAGGACGAGCCCAGCAGGAGCCGGTCACGTCCCTGTGGCTGGTTTACAGGAAAACTTCGCTGCTCTCCTTCTTCCATTGCTGGGTCTGCCTTCCCTGCTTTGGGCACCTCCATATTTTCATTCACTTCCTGTAACACTGTCACAAGTCAGGATATTGGGGGAAGTGAATAGCCCGAAGGTAAGCCCTGACTTTGTGTGGTTCTTTGGAGCTGGTACATCCTAGAAATGGAGTTTTCCGTGGCTTTTTATGGGACTGGTATTACATATCCAGGGACACCCCCTTTGTGGGGTCTTCCAAACGGAGTTTGTGATCATAGTGAGTTAGCTTTTTCTTCTTTCCTTTTCTGGTAAGAACAATATCCTTGCCCTTCAGTCTCTGAATATAGCAAGCAGTTATGCTAGAAGAATATCCTTATGTTAGGAAAGAAGTTGGCAGTCGTGATGATGTGAAAATGTCCAATTTAGAAAACACATTTAAAAGGAAAAGCTGTTGTGAGTCCTTTTTGAAGTCAGGTGGAATCTAAATCGATAAATAAAAGATTTCAGAGAAACTGTGTGGTCTGACAACACATTCCACTTTCTCTCTTTAGTCTTACAGGTACTTGTTGATTTTGCCCAAGCTTCAGATGTCGTTTCTATCTCCTCTATTAAAATGTCACACTGCAAACTGGTTCTGCCATCTAACTGGGAGCATTAGCTTGGATGAAGATTTTCCAGCCGATGTGTGTAATCAGAGCTCTACAATAATGTGGCTAGGGACTGGCCATTTAGAATGACTAAGAAAGTGAGTATTGATAAGTATATAAATGAATGCTTAGCACAAGAGAGGGGAGAAAAGACATTAAGTTCCCAAGAAAGAGCCAAATGGAACACATAGTGTCCCTATCTGTGGTGTAAGCCTGGTGCTTCCAAACATTCATGGAGATTACACCTTATGGAAAAACTATGTGTAAATTTAAAAAAAAAAATTGTACCAAAATAAATATCTTTTAATTCCATTTTCCCACAGACTTTCTGAAGCACTCCCCCCATATGTGCTGTTTTTCCCCTCTATCTGTGTATCCATGATAAAGCTTAATTTATAAACTAAGCACAGTAAGAGGTTAACAGTAACCAATAATAGAATAATTATAACCATATACCATAGTGAAAATTTTGTGAATCTCACTCTCAAAGCACTACATTCTCCTTGCCCTTCGCCTTGTGCTGTGAGCTAGGTAATATAAACCTGTGATGAAATGAAGTGAGGTGAGCGGCTCAGGCAGTGTGACATGGCTTTACTTACTTGAACACAGGTGCTCTGATAACACAGCAGGCAATTCGATAACCGGGATGACTACTAAGTGAAGAAAGGGATTGATTCCTGGACAGGGGGATAATTTACACCCTAGGAGGAACGGAACAAGTGGTATGGCATGGGATTTTGTCATGCTACTTGGAATGGTACACAGTTTAAAACTTATGCATTGCTTGTTTCTGGAATTTTCCATTTAATATGTTTGGACAGCAGTTGACTTCAGATTTCAATTGAAACCAGGAATAAGGGAGCAACTCATAAGTTAATCATGATTGGAGGTGTGTAAATAGGAAACATGTAGTTTAAAATGGTCTAATTGATTATGATGGTCGTAAGTATCATTCATCAGAGTTGTAGATATAAATACATCTGTTACACTTGACCAACTCAAGTGTGCTTACACAGTTTCTCTTCATGCAATGCTGAATCCATCATAAACTTGATATTTAGTACCTCAAGTGAATTAAAGTATACGACTCCCTTGATAGAGGTAGCCTGGAAATTCCTGTTTTTAAATCCTTTCAAATGTCTCCAATATTTTGTCACAAAATTTTATTTCTAAGAATTTAGGCTAAGGATAAGTGCAAAGGTTTTTTCCACAAAGATGTTCATTACAGCATTGCTTATAATAGGGTAAATAGAAAATCGCTTAAATGTGCACTGATAACAGATTAGATAAATATGCATATTTTGTTCTAGTCATACAATGAAATATTGTGCAGCCACTCTAGATGGTGTTATAGAAAAGCATTGATAAAGAAGTTTATGGCGTATTAAGTGATAAAATGTTTACAAAAAGCAAATGTGCATCGTATGATCACATTTTTGTTCAAATATGTATGTATTCTTAGAGAATGACCTGGAAATACATTTAAACGTTTTTAATGTAACTCTTGGGTGGTAAGATTGTAGGCATTTTAAATGTTCTTTTATGTGTTTCTTTTCACATTCCTGTAATGAGCATATTTTGATTTCTTAATAAGAAACAGCAAAGGTTATTTTTAATTGAAAATATATGTGAATCAAACTATAAGAAATCGACTGGCTCTGGGTAACTGAGAGACATTATATGATGCTTTTCAGCCGAGTGTATTTGTAAGCATATTTGGGCTGAGCATGGGTGAGGCGATGTGCAAACGGTAGCTGCTCTCTCCTACACTTGATTTAGCTGTGGGCATTAGCTTTCTTCGTAGTGCTGTGCCAGCCCTGGCCTTCTTCCTGCTCCTCAATCCCAGGCTTTCACTTTTAGATTTACTCCAAGGAACTTCTAAGTGGGGACTCTGTGCCTTTTTAATATTGACAAGTGCCAGCTGATGAAAATGTATTGCTAAGAGGACTCATCACGTTATGTTGTACACTCAAACCAACCCCCTCTGAAAAACTATCCTTGATCTTCTGGTCCTTTGAAGAGAGAGCTTCAAAAGATCTAGTTTTTCTATCATTTGTTGATTACTCTCGTCTTTCACTTTTTTTGAGGAGCTTATGATAGAGAGGTCACAGAGCTGAGAGCTCTGTGTTTCAGGGGGCTTTGCCGTAGGTAAGGAAGGAGTGGAAGCAAACTGTAACTAAAAACTCATTTTCACGAGAAAAATAAAATTCCTGCCAACAACCTCTCCGCCTGTCTTTCCACTTCTCCTGGACCTGGCTTACTTCAGCGGGGCAAGGTATCACCTGTATTTCCTTGTTAATCACCCTTGGCAGTCGTCGGGATGTTACAGCCAGTTTCAGAATGCCTTCGCGGTCCCCACGGAGGTGCCCTGCAGTGCGTTCCTGGCGGCCAGACTTCCCAGCTCCGAACCTCTGAGTGCGTGTCGGAGGGTAGAATTGCGCACCGCGAGTTAGGAGATCCGTACTCTGACCCTGGCTCTACCAGGAAGTTGTTGTGGAACATTTTAGACAGGACCCAGCTGCTGGAGGTCCCAGGTTTTGTCCTCACGCAGTGAGAGGGTTGAATTTGGGCATGTTCAGGCTTGCTCTCCGCTCTGAAATGATGCGACTGCCATCCGCAGAGGTGATTTGTTGTTGCCTGCATCACTCCAGACCGAAGGCGGAGCATCTGTTACTAGTCCATTCCCAGCATTCCCCTGCCACTTACCTGGCTTGGTCCAATGAACCATCATTTCCTTGTTTATCTCCCTTGTCATGCCACACCAGAGAATTTCAGAGAGAATCTCATTTTGCATTTTCTGTCTCTAATGTACAATGTGTCTTTGTGATGAGTGAAAAAACTCTTAAAAGCAGCTACTTCCATTATTCTTCAATTTTTAAAGCTATCCCCTGAGCACTAAATGTCAATTCAAAAATTTCTACCTTTGTTATCATCTCTAACTTAACCTGTAGAAGTCTAGGGCATACTTTGAAACAGAAAGATTCTTTGCCTGGAGACAATGGGCTTATCAATGTGGAGTTTGATTTATCACCATGGTTTAAGAAAAATTAGGATTTTTAACATTTTAGCCATACCTTTTCAGTCTCTAGAGTGAGACTATATGTGCTTGCAAATTCTGTGTTTTTAAGGGTAAATATGTTACAACTGAGAAATAATCTCAACTAAAGCTACTACAAAGTAAAAGTCTGATTATTGACTAATGAAATATTTTACAAGCAAAATTCTTATGTGTTTTTTAACTTAATATCCAATTTATAGACTCTGAAATTTGTCATTCTTCCTTTACATACATTGGATGCCCACCTGTTTCCTGTAATAAGCACAGGAAACCCAACCCATACAGGCCACAAAGGAGACCCCTGATTTCCCACCCAATACCCATTCTTTCCTCTTCCGTGGGCAAACACCCTGATTTTATTCAAGAGGGTGGTATTTCTAGCTGAAAGGTTGCGTTTCTCGGCCCCTCTTGCAGTTAGGGTTGGCTAACACAGCAATCATTAGGCGAAACTTTCAGGAAACCTCTTCAAGACTTAACTGGTCTATATATTTCTTGAACCTGTTTCCTTTATACTGGTGGTCCTGTCTGAGCTCCACACACTTACAAGATGGCCAAAGCAAGTTGAGCCCTGTCATCCTCTTTACTGAATCCCAGGAAGATGGAGACAGAAGTCTAGTTTTCTAATAGCCTAATCAAAGCCCCAGGTTTACTTGTTCTTGGCCTCATTGTCCATTTTAGGCTGCATTGAGCTTATAGGTGAGACACATAAAATGGTGTGTTGATGGGTTGGTTCATGTGGGGCCATATAACACAAGACACCCCAGAGCCTGGGTTAGAGGTAACTTCTCTGGGTCTTTCCAAAGAAAAGTGGGGCTTCTGCAGTTCGGAGTAGTGGGAATGAATGGAGACTGGATGATCATATCACAAATACCTATCCCACCAAGGATGCCAATTTTTTCTCAGAGTTTTTACCGTTCTGGGAATCTAGTAACCTAAGATTTGGTTTACAAAGTTACATGAACAATGATTTGGCCATTGGATAATGAAATTGAAGGCTCAAGGCCACACCATTAATTGGGAGTTAGATATCAAAATATATTTCTTTTAGTTTTTCAGAGTAATAAATTATGATAAGCCATGTAACTCCCTCTTTACCACTACTATCCTAGATATGGCCTTCTGAAAGGAAAAAGTCAAAAGTTTGCCTCCCCCAATTTTTTTTGAACCCACAGTAACTATTTTCTGATGTAGCTGATGTAGCAAAGGACATTGTTTCTGAACATAAAGTTGTATAATGAGTTAGAGCTAAATGAAATTTGAAACTACTTGTGATAAACTCTGAAAAAGTGGTGCTTTAAAATAGTAGTGTCAGCAGGCTGTCTGTTGTGTAACCATAATACCAGTGTTCTCAGTTGAGATGGAGGAGTTACAGGGCAATGACGGAAAAATACTGCTGTCTTCCCTTTGGCATGAGTGATCATGGAAAAGGGATCCTGTAGTGATTGACTGCAGATGCATGTTGGGACGTGGTAAGCACAAGGCAGGTGATTCCGACCACAGTTCTGAAAATGTTCAGATGGCCTTCAGTTAGCTCCGGGCAAGGCTGCTTCTTGCAGACACCAGTATTGATTTCTCAGAATGCCTCCCAGCTCTTCGGCACAAGGGCCGATCATGTCGGTTCTTTGAAGCCACGGGAAGCATCACTGGAGAGTGGACTGTGGTAAGTGTTCCTGCAGTGACCTGGAACTGGGCAGAGGACGGTGGAAACTGGGGCAAGGTGGGACAGCACAGTGGAGTGCAGGCAGCATGGACTCTACTGTGAGCATGCCCTCGGTCTGACGTTCTGACGTTGGCGTTCCCGCATGCAGCCTTCAGTCCTTTCAGCCTCACTTTCCACATCAGCAAAACGGGCTTCTGTTGGAGTCTAACAAGCGAAGGCACATGAAGTACCTACCTTGTCCTAAGTGTTCAGTAGCTGACAATGGTTATTCTGTTTCAGAGCTGAAGCTCGGAAAGAGAGAGAGTGTTGAGTTTTCAACTGTTCTTTTTCCTTGAGTCTCAATAAGTCAGAGAGAGAGAGAGAGAGAGAGAGAGAGAGTGTGAGTGTGACGAGGTTGAGTTTGGGTTAGCACCACTGCTGACAATGCTTTTACTTTCTTACATGGGAAAATGCAAAGTCAGTATTGGTGTATCAGGTGCTTTTAGCTACTTTGAGGTCTAGTCCAGCACTTTAGGAGGAAATTTGTTTGAAATAACCCCTATGGGAAGGATGATGCCATTACATCGCATCTCAGAATGGCAGCCACTTGCTACCTGCAGTGGGAGCGTAAGGACCCCAAGAAGTTGGCATAGCCTCAGACCTACAGATGGTACAGTGTCAAAGCCCACTGGTGTCTGTCTATCGTTTTAGTCCCGTCGGGAGGAGTGTCCCAGCGTCTCACAATAGCAGGACCCTTGGGCCTAACCCTTAAGTTTCCAAATGAAGAAATGGAGGTCTAGAAAGAAGTAGCTCAACGGCCACATCAAGAGTCAGTGTTGGTGCTGGCACTGTGTTGTAGCTGGTAAAGCTCCAGCCTGCAGCGCCAGAATCCCATATGGGTGCCAGTTCAAGTCCCAGATGAACCACTTCCAATCCAATTCCCTGCTAATATGCCTTGGAAAACAGTGGAAGATGGTCCAAATTCTTGGTCCCTTGCACACAGATGGGAGACCCAGTAGAAGCTCCTGGCTCCTGGCTTCAACCTAGCCCAGTCCTGGCTTTCGTGACTATCTGTGGAATGAACCAGCATTTGGAAGATCTTTATCTCTCTCTGCCTCTGCCTCCCCTTCTCTGTAACTGTCTTTCAAATAAATAAATCTTTTTTTTTTTTTAAGGGTCAGTCCATTGACAGGAACTAAACCAAGGTTCCTGATGCCCAGGTCAGGGAAAGTGATGACTGTACTGCCCATCGGTAAATCCTCTCCTGGCCTCCTGTCAGTCTCCTGTCTCACCCAACCACTGAAGGGTGAGCTTCACTCCTGTCAGTGAATTCAGTTTGTTAGAAGCTACCTCCTTTGGGCAGACGGTGGTGTGTCAGTTTAGGTGCTTCTTGGGTTACCCACAGTGCCTGGGTTTGAGTCCTGGCCCGGGCTTCCCATTGCAGCTTTCTTGGATGTGCACCCTTGGAGATAACAGGTGATGGCTGAAGTACTTAGGTCCTCACCACTCACATTGTAGATAAACTCTTAGTTCCTGGTTTTGACCTGGCCCAATACTGGCTGTTAAGGGCATTTGGGAGGGAACCAATGAATGGAAAATCTCCCTCTCCCTCTGTCTCTCTCAAATAAAGTAAATAAATATATTTTTTAAAGATTTATTTATTTATTTGAAAGAGTTACACAAAGAAAGAAGAAGAGGCAGAGAGAGAGAGAGAGAGGTCTTCCATCTGCTGGTTCACTCCCCAATTTTCCACAATGGCCAGAGCTGTGCCGATCCAAAGCCAGGATCCAGGAGCTTCTTCTGGGTCTCCCACATGGGCACATGGGTCCAAGGACTTGGGCCATCTTCCACTGCTTTCCCAGGCCATAGCAGAGAGCTGGATTGGAAGTGGAGCAGCCTGGACTTGAACCGGCACCCAGTAAATATTTTTAAAACCAGTCTCCTACTCCCCCAAATACCAATGTTTATATATCTTCCTCCTGCAACCTCAGTTTCCCAAAATGAATTCCACATTTGCCTAGGGGACAGGGGGCATCTAATATTAGCCTGGAGCCTTTAGCCTCTTGCCTAAAGACTTAAAACCACCCATGTCTCACAGAGGGGCATGGTAGCCTGGCTGCCTACTCTGACTGGGGTGGATCTGTCACCCTGTTGAGACTTCTTAGGGTTCTTTTGGGGCCAAATGGCAGGCCTCTCCTTTGTGTTCCTGACTGTGGGCTCCTGCGTCACAGTGGGCCCAGCTCTTCCAGCTGCCTTCTGGCTTTCTGAATGGCCCTGCCAAGTCTTCGCCGTCATTGTCTCCTCTCCTGTCCGGTGCCCCTTTGGATGTGTGCCTCTTTAACTTTCTCCACCGCAGAGGCTTCTGGACAGAAGCAAAGGTCAGCACAGTGATAACGGCCTTCCCCAGTGTCATAGCCATATTTGTATTTAGGGGAATTTCAGAAAGTTCATGGAAAGCAGAATTAAAAGATAAGTTTCTCGGTACCGGCCCTGTGGCACAGTGGGTTAATCCTCTGCCTGTGGTGCCAGCATCCTATGTGGGCACCAGTTAGAGTCCCAGGTGCTTCTCCTACAATCCAGCTCTCTGCTATGGCCCGAGAAAGCAGTGGAAGGAATGCTTGGGCCCTTGCACCTGCATAGGAGACCAGGAAGAAGCTCCTAGCTCTTGGCTTCAGATTGGCGCAGCAGCTCCAGCTGTTGCAGCCATTTGGGGAGTGAACCATTGGAAGGAAGACCTTTCTCTCTGTCTCGCCCTCTCTCCGTCTCTAACTCTACCTCTCAAATAAATAAATGAAATCTTTAAAAAAAAATTTTTTGGTGCAAAAAATTTTTGAAATGCATGCATAATGTCTTCATGATATGCATTTTCCATGAAGACCCCTATAGGGTCTAAAATTTATCTCACTGAAACAGATTTCTCACATAATGGATAGTGACCCTGGGCTGAGGGCAGTTCATTTTTTGTTGGAGTGTTGAAGATGTTGGCTGTCAGCAGTAGGGGGAATGGGAAATAAATGCCGATTCCCAGGTGTGAGGAATTACCCTCTGGGAAGAGCACACAGCACCTTAAGTCGCCAACAAGAGTCTTCTTAAGAACAGAGCTTGTCGGGTTTGGTGTTACCGCCAAAAATCAGCCTTACCGCGTGCTCCACCCTCCTGGTTAGGAGAGTGCTTGGAATCCAGAATGCACCATTAAGAAATCCACGGGCAGAGCGGCAGGGAAGTCTGAGGGAAAGGCAGATTTGTGTATTTCTGCGTGGTGGAGCGCTTGCTGGGAGCGAGTGCCAGGCATCGCTGTCAGTGTTTGTGATTTTAGATGCACTAACCAGCAACAGAAAGCACACACTAAGAACACAGAGGCATATACGTTTAAGTGAACAGACTTATCCTATGGAGATTTCACGACTACAGCAGCAGGTTAGCAGGAAAAGCATTTGAAGTCAAGACACTACTCTTCAAATTCCTTAGCCATTAAAATTAAATGAATGGCATATATTTTATTTTGCCAGGGGCTAAAAATTTCCATAAAAAGGACAGGCATCTGGCCCACCAGTGAAGCAGTCAGTTGAGATAGCCACATCTGTCATCATGAAGTACCTGAGTTTAGTTCCTCCCTCTGGCTCCTTTCTCCAGCTTCCTGCTGATGCAGACCCTGGGGAGCAGCAGTGATTGCTCAATGGTTGGTTTCCTATCACTCACATGGGAGATCTGAATTGCGTTCTCAGCACCCAGCTTCAGCCCCAGCTGCCATGCAGGCATTTGGGGGAATGAACCAGCAGATGGGAGTACTCAACCCTCCCTCCCTCCTTCCCTCCCTCCCTCTGTCCCTCTCTCCCTTTTATTTCTGTGCCTCTCAAAAAAAAAAAAAATCCATTAAAGGGGCCTGCACTGTGGCTTAGTGGTCTAAGCCTTTGCCTGCAGTGCTGATATTCCATATGAGTGCTGGTTCATGTCCTGGCTGCTCCTTTTCTGATGCCGCTCTCTACTATGGCCTGGGAAAGCAGTGGAGGATAGCCCAAGTTCTTGGGCCCCTGCACTCTCATGGGAGACCCAGAAGAAGCTCCTGGCTCCTGGCTCCGGATTGGCTCAACTCTGGCTGTTGCCGCCATTTGGGGAGTGAACCAACAGATGAAAGACTTTATCTTTGTCTCTCCCTGTCTCTGTCTGTAACTTTACCTTTCAGATGAATAAGTAAAATCTTTTTAAAAATCCATTAAAAATAAATATCCTACCTTGTCAGTAACTTTTCTCCAACACATGATGTATTTCAGGTAATACTACATTATTCCTTACATTCTGACATGCATAATTGTTACCAAAGGGATTCACCTAATACAGTATTCAGAACTGATGACTGATTTTCCTTGCCTTAAACTGCAGGATAGACAAGGCATTAAAATGTTTGTATTCACTCTTCCCCTCACTAGTGAGGGGTAATAGATTAAGTTTCTGTTTTGATACAACTACAATTCTTCCTTTAAAAACATGGCTAACAATAACATAGACTTTAGTATGTGGTGTTCATATATGGACTTCATTCCAGAAGTACTGGATTCTAGAAATATCTGAGTGGTTTGGTCAAATTTAAATTCCTTGCCCCTGGACATAGATGTTTAAAGGGGGTGGAAGTCCCATGTGCCATTGCAGTTTGTTGTTGTCTGTTTTTTGTCTGTCTTTTAATATTTTAAAATAGTATTTTATAAACTTTTTTCAAATTATCTATAGATCATTGCTTTAGAGACATTTATATGGAAGTTGGAAGAAAACATACTAAGCATGTTATTTGAAGATGTAATATTGTTTGACAATAAGTTAGTCCCATGTTTCTGACTTTTTTGGGCTAATAAACAAATTATTCCAGTTGTGTTGTGTTGCTCTGGCTCTGTATGGTTCCATCTCTGGCTGCTTTCTGTTGCCCTCTAATGAATTCCAGGAATGTTGTTCCATCCCCTCTCCAGTTTATTTGGCTACCTTGCTGGCTTCGGAGGTTTCCCATTTCAATGGAAATCTCAGTTTTGTGTTTATGTTCTTGAAGAAAGAGCCAGAGACGGATGGTTTTTTTGTGCCGATGTAACAGTGCCTCATGGTTTACAGCCCAAAGAGGTGTTTGTACCATTTGTATTCTGAGTTTGTTTTCCTTGGTGAGCAAAACTGATAATTTAAGGACTACTGAAGAGTATACACTTAAAAACAGAAAGTAAGTTTTTGCAAGCTCTGTGTGAACTATAAAACATTTTAGTTTTGAGGGCAACAGATAACCAGCTGAAATTTTTAAAAAGGCAAGTCGGTGGTATTTTTCCCCTCTCTTTTAAACATTATCCTGCATAACTGGCTTAGCTGGTGCGTTCCCCTGCTGTATTGATCAGTTGCTCTGGCCTTGTGCAGATGCAGCTCTGAATGCCCCCGTGAATCTACTGCTTGCTTTCTTTTTAATCCTTGGCTTTAAAATAGCTGGATTTAATGGCAGGGGGCCCCAGCCTCCGTTCCCGAAGGCCCTTTTCCTTCCACTCCCTTGGAGAGGGAAGCATGATTAATTTCTCCCCTTCCTTTTTGATTATAGGAAAAATCAGGTACAGGGTAGCTCAGTGCCAGCACACCTGAATTCAGGGTTCAGCAAACCAGACAATTGCTCTCTTGTTCCTTCGCCTCCTGAGCCTGGGGAGCAGAGAAGGTGGAAGGGCAATGAATTCCTCTAGGTGGTGATAAGAGCCACATTCCAAGAGGATTAGCAGAACAAAACCCTGCATGTATGAGCAGAAAAAATGAGAAACCCGGGGAGGGGAATACCCCCTCCTTGATGCACAGACAGGGCCACACAGTGAACCTCTTGGTGTGTTCTCAAAGCCACATTTCAATTTGAGCTGCCAAAATGCTCAGCTCCTTTGACAAGAGCATCTACATGCTGTACGTGACACGTTTATTCTTTCGAAGGCCTGGCAGCGTTCTTGCTGTTGTTCTAAAGAAGGACATGCCAGCGGTATCCTCTGCATGGCCCCCAGAATTCCATCTGGCATCTGCCAAGTGCCTCCTTTATCAAAACATGGAAAAACTTTCCGATACCTTGATTTCAGACTTTACAACATAGAGGAGCTCAGAAGAGGGGATGAAAGAGTCCATATAATATCTCTAACCACATCTGAGAACAGTCCTGGAAGTGGAAATTTGGCCCCCTTTAAACTTTTCCTAAAACAGCATGAGCGACTGTATTGAAATTTTGGATCTTGATTGTGCAACTCCAGTGGAGGCCCCTTGTCTGTGTTTTGACAGATACATTTGGTGAAACTTAAAGGCAGCGTCATTCCTGTCTGCTAATCAAGGGCCAGAAGCAACCCACACACATCTGTTTAGCTGTTCCTCACTGCCTGTTAAGAAAATAAACCTCACATTTTTTCAAAAGTCACTACCCCCGGAGGATACAACAAAAAAAGCAAATGCATGTGGCCGCTGAACGGTTCACCTTCTTTTCATCCTTTCCATTCTGCTACCCTGAAGAGCTGTGACACCCTGAATTTTGAACTGTAGATGTTAACCTCCCTTTGTGTTGCCACATCCCCACTTTCACAAAGAAATCTTAGTGTAGTTTTTATCCCTAGAGTTCTGACAGCGTTTGCCCCCTTAGACCTGTTGTCCTTGACAAATAAGAATGTAATCAACTCGTATTGAGGCGGTAGCTTTCAGAAGTGCTGTGCTGTAGTCTAAAATAGAAACATGCATCACTATTGTAGGCAACTACAGCTTTTACATTTTCTTGGCAGAACTCTGGTCTTCTCTTTAGTGAGGAGAGAACATTCCACAAATATCAAAGTGGGCCTTTGTGGGAGACGCCCATTCTATATTTTGCCTGTGGTGTCCATTGGACATACACCCTCTTGATGTCAGTACAGGCTTAATGAAGTTAAACATTTGCCAAGTGAGTTTGTTTTTGAGAGAAGTCGATGAAGGAAGGCATGTTGGAGCAAACCTGAGCTAAGCTAAACCGTGAGTAATGATTTGCCTATGTCCATAATTTTAACAATGTGAGTCATTAGCTCAGACCCTGTCTTTTATCCCCAAGAGCGAAAGATGGCATTGGCCAAGGCCACAGAGTTGGTCTGTGTTCTGAGTCAAGAAGTGTGTTCATATTTCTCACATTGATGCAGTGAGATGACTTTAGGATTAGCCTGTGATCCAGCAAGTGGAGCCCTAGGTCTTGCACAGTGTCACTGGTCCTAGAGATCAGTGGCTTAGCTGCTTCATTTTTGTGCCTTGACAGGCACTCATGTGGGAGGCTGGTTATGGGCAAGGATTTTGGTTACTGCTCTTCCTTCCCATTGGAGGGATAGTTTTTAGAAAATACAAATAGGTTTCAACTGCCTATAGAAGTATTTTTAAGTGCTTTTCTGGGATACACAAGAAAATACTTCAATTTAAAAGAAAATAGCCATGAGTGTGTTATTTATTTGCTGTGACTGAGCAAGCCAGATTTTAGCAACAAAGGCTGTACCTTTGACGTTTCGCCAGGGTTGTGTTTCGTAGCTAAACCTGACATTTAGGAAATGTCAGCTGTGAATGACTTTTTTTTAAATTGTAGTAAAGTATGGTTGGATATACGTACAATCCCTGACTTACCAGAACTTGACAAACGAGTTCCCAGTAGACATGAGAGGCTGCCCGTCCGCCATCTCTCCCTTTCAGACATCCCTTTCCTTCCCTCCTCTTCCCCCTCCCACCGACCCCCTCAATGCCAGAGGCTTTTCAGCACACTGTGGAAACTGCTGTGGGAAAACCTGGTCCTGCTGGAAAAACTGATTTCTAAATGGAAGAAGCAGCTGTGCAAAGTAGATCCAGCGAGGGAAGCGCTGACCTCACAGAGGACCAGGCAGGCACCCCAATAGGTTTTCCAGTGTGATGTGATTCATTTGCATTTGGGTTTCAGATGTCCTTTTAAGACCCAAAAGACTGACAGAAATAAGGAAAACAGTGTTCGTCCATTGACAGATTGTTCACGTGAATTGGGTCCGGCCATAGAGACCACACACAGTAACACACAAACCTCTTATGTGTTTAGTGGTTTGTGTTTCACTGTTTACAAAAGGTTCCCACACACACATTTGGTCTTTACAGCTGCTTTACAAATGGTGAAGCTGGGACTCAGCTAACTTCAAATATCTGAGTTGCTGAAATCAGGACTAGAAGTTAAAGATTTAAATTCTGAATCAAGTTCCTGCTTTCATTGCATATTCTATTGTGTGTTTGTTTATGTGTGTATTTGTTTATGCATATGTATATATACATATATATCTCCGCCTATTTAAATAGTGAAGCAAGCACACTTGCAGATGATTAACAGACAGAAAATAATTCATAGATTCAAGCCATCTCCAACTCTCCAACTCCAGCATTCTCTTATTTAGGAGCTGGTGTTGTGGCGAATTAAGTTAGGCCTCTCTCTCTCGCTTTCGCTCTTGCTCTCTCTTCCTCTTTCACTTTGCCTTTCAAATAAATAAATCTTATTTTTTTAAAAAAAATATTAGCCTACTTTCTAGGACCCTTGTACCTGGAAAGTGAAAATTGGGTGGCTGAATCTTACTCCATAAGGAAATAAGGAAGGTTCTTGCCTCATTTCCAGTTCTTTAGAGTTGAGATTATCACACGTGCCTATAAAACACACTTAAAACATGAATGTTAAGATTTTAAACTTGATAGAAATATCTGTATAATGGTTGATTAAATAATTAATAAAATGCATGAAGTACATTCCTGCTTACAGGCCTAAGCCCAACACTAATAGCATATTTACATCTGTGGCTTTAAATTATGGATAACAAGTCTGTTCACTCTTGGTAAGTGGGTATGATTTGTATCTGTACAGTGTGTTGAAATGCCATACCACAGAGCCAGGCTCATTAGATGTTTTTGCAGGATAACCTTTCTGATCAAATTCTAAACAATGCAATTTTGAAACTGAAAGTGATAAACATACATAAAAGCACATTGCTCAGTTCTATTTATAGTAATCATAATGATGACTCCAAACAGATTGTGTCTCTGGCAGTGAACATACAATGGGAACATCATAAAAGATGAACTAGTGCCATTTTCTGAGATAGAAAATTCTCACATTTTACATAAAGCCAGAAGTAAAAATGGTTCCAAGAAGAAAACATGTGTTAAGAATTATAAGTGTTTAGCTTAGAAGGAAGGAAAAAAATGGGTTATCACAAACACTGCTTTTTTTCCTCCCAAAGTATAGAAACAGTTTCCATTCTCTGAGTCCATGATGTCATACTCTGAAGAAGACATAGTAAAGGAAATGGAATATGCACATGAGTGATAAGCTTGTCAGTCAGATTCAGTAGGGAAGGAAGGTCTGAAGACGACTTGGTAAATAGCTAATAAAGGTGTAAGGGTCTTGGAATTATTATTGTCTAGGATCTAGAAGAACTTTGCTGATCATCAGACTTGTGTAAACTTTATATTTTCTTGACACAAATGTCACTGTCGAACTTCTTCCCAGATCTTTAGTTCTGTTCACTGCAGCTTTATTCGGGGGCCAGGTGTGTTTGGTCAGATGTTTACCCTTCTAAGCTGACTGTGATAGGTTACTGCATCCGTGATAGTCTTTCATTACCAATGTCCATAGAATTAGGACTGGGTTCTGCTGCAGTCCTAAGCATTGCTGCCTAGTTTGAACCACAGAGAAATAAAGCCAAACCACAGTGCCATTAAAAGGCTTTCCTATGTCTGAGCATTGGCAGAAGTTTGGAGGTACTAACTCTCCTCTCAGCCTCTTTTTTTTTTTTTGGAGACAGGGAGGTAGTTACAAACTATTGATTTCTGCCTCTGAAAAACCTGAGAGAGCGTGAGGGGAAGCAACTATACAACTGATGTGTGTGAGTGTTATTATTTTTTTTTTAAGATGTATTTATTTATTTGAAAGTCAGAGTTACAGAGAAGGAGAGGGAGAGAGAGAGACAGAGACACACAGAGAGAGAGAGAGAGAGAGAGAGGTCTTCCATCCGCCAGTTCACTCTCCAATTGGCTGCAATAGTTGGAGCTGTACCGACCTGAAGTCAGGAGCCAGGAACTTCCTCTGGGTCTTCCATGCGGCCTGGGACCCAAGGACTTGAACCATCCTCCACTGCTTTCCTAGGCCATAGCAGAGAGCTGGATCGGAAGTAGAGCAGCTGGGACTCAAACCGGTGCCAACATGGGATGCCGACACTGCAGGCGGCAGCTTCATCTGCTACGCCACATCCCCGGCCCCCTCTTTTCTTACTTTAAACAGGATTTAAAAAGCCAGCGCACACCAAATTGCCATTTCCATACTTTAATACATCTTGGCTAAATTTTAAAACATAGGTTGTGTTTTGTACAATAGAATAAGGCAGGTTTCCTCTTTCCCATGAAATGACAACTATAGTAACTTAGTTTAGATAAATTTACATCCAAGTTGATCATCCTAATTCTAACTGTGAAATTGCACTGGGTGTTAAAGGCTTTGTAATTAATTTTAGAGCATCAGTGTGTGTAAGGAGCAGCCCCTGTCTCAAAGTGCACTGGAGACATTATCTTTGAGAGATGATAAAGTAGTTGGTTTGACTTTATAACCAAAGGCACCCAAGCACACACAGCCTGGGAGAGACTTACTTAACCACTGGGACAAAGAAACTGCCCTGATGTCAAGCGGCTAATGTGCTATGACTTGCCAAATACTCCTGCTACAGAGTCATGTTCTGAAATTTTCATGAACCAACTAGACGTATAAACTGTGTGGTCTGGATTAAATAATATCTGCCTAAAAGGAAAGAAGTGAAGTGAGCCAGAAGGCCAGATGGCAGATGTATTTTCTGCAGAACCCTATTTGGAAAGTGAGCTTTATGTAATTTTTGGTCATTTCTTACCATCTTAGGAGACCATTTTCAGAATAAGTCATTGAGTGATCTAGTACAAAGGTTCTGAAAAATGAACTGCACAGTTGCAGGCATGT
Organism: Oryctolagus cuniculus; assembly: GCF_051225735.1. NCBI lineage: Eukaryota > Metazoa > Chordata > Mammalia > Lagomorpha > Leporidae > Oryctolagus > Oryctolagus cuniculus. The sequence goes on along the minus strand of NC_142869.1, from coordinate 39,760,302 downwards.
CATGTAACCCATCCGTGACTTAAGGCTAGTTGGTAAAAATGCTTGACTTTCTTTTTCGTGCACCATGGCTAGAACCTGCTGCCCTGTCCTGACTCATTAACTTAGCTGTTTATCCCAACGAAGCTCCATAGCTAAAGACACTGTGAAGTTCACATGCAGGAAAAATCTGGGTGAAAGGCATATGAACTTCCTGGTTTTCATGTTGTGGTTGACCAGAGTATCCACTGCATACACACAGAGTGATATTTCCTTTTCTTTTTCTTTTTTTTTTTTTTCCCCAAGGCAGAGTGCCATTTCCAGATTGCATCTTCCGGCAAACATATTAATACTTTGGAAAATTTTGTCTGTTTTCCATGTTTAGGAATTTTTCTTTGAGGTTATGGAGTGAGCCCCAAGCTTTTAACTAAGAGCAAAGGAACATCAACTCACATTGAGATTACTTCCATAGCAAATCGGGATAGAAGGAAACTTCAAGAAATCAATGAGGGTTGTTCATTTTTCAAATGGTAGAGTCATCTCTAGGCATATTTGGTTGCTTGCTTTTCCCCTCCACACTTCACTGGGTGTCGAGGCTTGGTCATCTTCCATCTAATTGACTTTTTAGGCTCATACTTTCTTCCCTGTCACCACTGTTATCACTTCAGCCAGACTCTAGTAGTCTTGTTCCACAGTCTTCTAAACTGTTCTAATGAAATCCAAATCTTTCTTCCCATCCATTATGCATCCTCTTCCCAGTCTAATCTTCATAAAACATCGATCTCATGATGACATCTGTGTCTCAAAAACATTCAACAGTTCCATATTTTGTCCTACAGAAAACCAAATCCAGATTGCTCTGCCTGATTTCATGATACAGCATAACCTACCACTTTCTCCTTTCTCTCCGCCAGTAACCAACTTTATTACTACCTACTCTATAGTATGTTAGTGTGGAATTAGTGCGAGGAAAGCCAGCCTCTTTCCCGTATCTGTGATAAGTCAGTTCTTGGAATAAGATATTCCAATGGAAGTCACACTTGGGATATGGCTGGAGCTCCCTCCTGACTCTGGAGGTCCTGCCTGTTGTACAACTGTTGGCTCAGTTTCTTCTTCCAGTTCAATTCAACACATGCACACCAAGCGTCTGCCATGAAATTGAATGTCACTGTGTAGTGTGGGTGAGGACTGCAAGACTGTGAACGAGGACCCGGCTGAACTGCCCGAATCTGTCTGGGCCCCTCCAGACCTCCAAGTCTGTCCCTTCTGAACTTCTTGTTTTGTGTTTGTGGTTTTTTTTTTTTTTTTTTTTTTTTTTTTTTTTTTTTTTTTTGACAGGCAGAGTGGGCAGTGAGAGAGAGAGACAGACAGAGAGAAAGGTCTTCCTTTTGCCGTTGGTTCACCCTCCAATGGCCGCCACGGCCAGTGCGCTGCGGCCGTTGCACCATGCTGATCCGAAGCCAGGACCCAGGTGCTTTTCCTGGTCTCCCATGGGGTGCAGGGCCCAAACACTTGGGCCATCTTCCACTGCACTCCCGGGCCACAGCAGAGAGCTGGCCTGGAAGAGGGGCAACCGGGACAGAATTCGGTGCCCCGACCGGGACTAGAACCCGGTGTGCCAGCGGAGTTTTAGCCTAGTGAGCCGCGGCACCGGCCACCTTCTGAACTTCTTGTAGCATGTCCAGTCTAGACCAATGGACCACAGAGTGGAGTGCTCATAATAATACACTGGGCTGTATGAAGATTGTCAGAACATTTTTCATTTCTTTTCAAATTTCTATTTTAGAGTATTTTGACAATGTATATATAATATGTTAGTACAAAGGTGCATATTTAACATTTACAAATCGCACACACAGTCCACAGGCAAGCACCATAATGAATAGAGTGAATAGTATGTAAAACCTCAAATTCGGAACAATTTCCTTGGGGTTTTAGGAGGTCAGAAAACTGGCCCATGCAAAGCCATTCATTCTCTCATTCAAAAATTATTTTCTAATCCCCCATGGTGTTCTGGGCAGTGTTGAGAGAGAAAAAGGTCAAGCAAAAGGAGATCAAAATGTCAGCTTTCAGACAAGCACTTACTGGAACATGTGGCTTTCCATTTGGACCAGGATGACTGCTAAAACTTCAAGAGTCCTGCATTGCACAGAGCAAGTCACAGGCAAAGTGAGACGTTGTACCCCCCTTCCCAGCAGGGGCAGTGCTTCACAGCCAGAACTACTGCATGCCTTGATCGGGTGAGAAGGCACCTCTTTGTGCAGTTAGGTGGAAGTATCCTAACAGAGTGGAGAGGTTGGGGATTGAGGGAGGCATGCTCCAGTTAGTTTTCAGATGCAACCGTGAGATCATTCACCCAGGTGCTCAGCAGTGTTCCCTTAGTACAGCTTCCTTCCCAATAGATAAACCACTGTTGTTTTGTCTTTTATCACCCCCTAGCAAGTCTTTCTCTTGTTCCAAATATATCTCCCTTAAAAAGAGCACCCTTCGCTCTTCTACCAAGAGAACTGTGAAGACACATAGAACCAATAGGCAAGATGAATAGGGCGGTGTACTTGAAGATGCATCAGTGCTGAGACCTGGGGCTTTGTAACATGACATGGCCCCTCCAGAGTTCATCACCTGGCTTCCTAAGACCATGAGAGAATAGAACAGAAGACGGATGTGTGTCTTCCATGAAAAAAAAAAAAAAAAAAACATGGCTGCTAATTACATCTAGAGAGACTGTAGAACTCTTCCCAGTTCACTTCCCCACTACACACACACACATACACACGCACACACACTGTGAGTCACACTGTTCCTACCATTAAACTTTGCATTCTGTGACACTCTGGCACATTATAAAATGGAAGACAGGGCCAGTGCTGTGGCTTAGTGGGTAAAGCCACTGCCTGCAGTACCGGCATCCCTTATGGACGCCGATTTGAGTCCCGGCTGCTCCACTTCCAATTCAGCTCTCTCCTATGGCCTGGGAAAGCAGTAGAAGATGGCACAAGTTCTTGGGCCCCTGCACCTGCATGGGAGACCTAGATGAGACTCCTGGCTCCTGGCTTCAGGTCGATGCAGCTCTGGCCATTGCAGCCATCTGGGGAGTGAGCCGTAGGATGGAAGATGCTCACTCGCTCTCTCTACCTCTGCCTCTCTGTAACTCTGACTTTCAAATAAATAAATAGATCTTAAAAAAATAAAATAAAATGGAAGACATAGGTCAAGGAATATGGTCATGAGAAACAAAGCAAAGAGAAAAAAGCTTGTTAATTCTCATTGTTTGTATGCACAGACGAATTTAGTGAAGAGGAAGAGGAGGAGGAGACTAACAGGAAGGAGGAGAGGGACTGGAGGGGCAGCGCTGAAGGAGCATCTTATACCAGTGAGAGACCTGCTGACGTCACATTGTCCAGCCTCTCTCTTGCTGCCATCATTAGGGCTGGACTGTAATGTGACATCCTGGAAAATGGAAGCCTACCCAGTTGTAAAATATCTGCAGGGGGGCTTCTCCCCAGATTATCAAGGCTTTCTTGCTGCAGTTTAAACCATCTCCTTTCCATCGTGGAAGAGGAACTGGGTCTCCACCCTTCGTCTGCCACTCCGTAAGCCCATGCTGTGCTGTCATGCACCTGTTTTTGTGTATAGACCTCTCCGCGTCCTCTCCAGGTTTTCACATTCTATTTTAGTTGTGGAAATGAAATGAAAGGATTCTCTGATGATTTCTACGTTCTCTTGTGTTATTTATGCCAAGTATCTAGCCTTTAAAGAAACTAAAGCATTAATTCAAAATCAGTTTTGGACTTGTCCATCCTGATTTCTCCAAGGTAGTAGGACATTTATATGTAGGTCTTTAGAATGTCAAAACCTTAACTGGAACATGTGAATGCTGGAAATTTCAGGAAGGTCTGTGTGGGAAATTTTTGGATAAATTATTAGTATACCAACTTGGCTTCTATGATAAGAGACTACAGTGGCTCAATGTATCAAGGTCTACTTCTCCCCCACCTAACTGTCTCAAGCATAAAGCTGGCAGGGAAGCACTGCCGTGACAGGAACCCATCATCCTGTCTTGCTGCTCTGCCATCCTCACTTTATGGCTTCCATTTCAAGCTCTTGTCACATTTGAGCAAGTAGGGAAGAGACAGATGGAAGTCCTTTTAAAGGTATAACCCAGAAGATGTACTTATCACTTCCATTTACATCCCATGGGCCAGAATGTAGCCACGTGAACACACCAAATTGCAGAGATTAAAAACTGCAGGTGAGCTGGGAGATCATGCGTCCAGGTAGAAGGAAAGAATGGCTATTTGGGACAATGGTCCACTCTGTCTCCCCCTTGGTAAAGCCAGCCTCAGAAGGGTGTTTTGACCCTGAGTTCAGCTAAGGAACTGGTGAGCAGAGTACAAAATAGCCAAGGATATAAAGAAGGGGAAAGTCTTGTTCTGCTTGGCATTGCAACTCACGTATCTCAGTTGTTGGGTTCAGTAGTAGATACTCTCCTACTGTGAAGTTGAAGCTTGCCTCTTGTACAGTTAAATTAAAATAACCATTCTGGCTGAAGTTTTCAGACTAAATAATTCCAGTATAAAACCAGGATCCCAACTTATCCTGGCTGCTGGGATTGCAGGTCAGAGGAGCCATTCTTAATTGTCCTGTTGGCCTGAGTTATTGCTGCACTTAGCTGAAAGGGGCAAGGATGGCTACTTGAAGCCTGCCATCATAACAAACATGAAGCTTTTTAAACGCTCATGCATGAAAATGTTAAGTTTTAAAAAGCTAGTAATACTACCAGTGGCACAAAAAATATAATACCCCATTGTAAATCTGCATAACTTTACGAATGTCTGCTCCAGGAGAATAACCATAAAAAGACACTGCTGATTGCAGTGCTACACATACTCCATCTGGGACTTGCATGCCGTCTTTGTTTACTTGATTAGCCCAGCGCCTTTTCCTCTTAGTGTCCACATTCATCTTCTTCAATTGTAACCCTGCTTTTCATCTCAACCTGACAAGACCAACCTGGATTTTGACAGTCACACTGATTTTTATCTATTTAAACTGCTGGAAGCAAAATCTGATTTTGTCTCTCGCTTTTGTTATTGAGAAGAGTAATAAAAACCAAGGCAAAATTAGATCAGGGACATCCATTATTTTAACCAGGAACAAAAAATAAACACATAGCTCTGCCTTCGTATTGGATTAATTTATGTGTACAGAGGATGTTAAAAACTACATCTCAAATATGGTTCTCAGCTGTTCGTTTATTTGACATACAAATGTTAACATTTCTACTGTCTGTTGTGGAGAGACTAACAAAAACTCTCGTTTGCTGAATGTGTCGTGTGCACTGTTCCTATACCAGGTCCTGTGATCACAGCCTAAGGTCTTGGATCAGTCCACCTGAACCACCTGGCTGGCACACAGCAGGGAAGGCAAGTCAGGCAGCTGGTGGAAGATGAACAATAGGTGCTTACTTGGGTGCTAATACTCTCATTTGAATAGCTTCTGCCTTCTGAACAGGGGCGAGATTGCCCACAAGAGTGTGAAAATTGATTTGTGGAGAGTGAAAAAATCAGATGTGGTAGGTGCAGTCCAAATGAGACAGAGATGAGTCATTGGAAGAAGGGTCAGAGAGATGGGACTTTGCTGGCTTTGAAGATAAAAAAGTAACAGGAAAGTAGCTTCTGGAAGCTGGAAAAAGCCAGGAGGCAGATCATTTTTAGGGTGTCCAGGAAGGATGCTCATCGGGCTTCTGACCCACAGAACTGCCTCGTGATAAAGCCAGCAAGTCTGTGCTAATTTGCCACAGCAGCACTAGGGATGCAGGTTCCCTCGTCTCCTTTTCCTGTTCAGCGAGAAGAATGGAGGGTGTACATCGCTGGCTTCTTACAGCACTGAACACAATAATGTGTGAGCAGCACCCAGCAGAGGGGCGCGGTGATGCTTCAGGCAGGGTTTGTGCTCTGAGTGCACTTTACCGCATGCTGAGGTTGCCCATCGACTTCTCTCGTTGATGACGTCAAGGACAAGGTCAAGTCTTCGACCAGCCCTGTCACTCTATAGGACTCTGCAGACCTTCCCTCAGGTAGTCATCGTGTGTCGGCCCTATATTTCAATTCTCAGAAGATGTGTTCATTTCTCTTGTTGTCAAGTCATGGGAAATCCCTTCTGGGGCTTTCTGTGTAGCACCAGCTCCTGGGTTCTTCCCCACAGCAGTCTTCTCTCCGCCCTCTTCCTTCTGCCTCAAGTGGAGAGACATCTGCTGGCTTGATGGTGTGTGTGTGTGTGTGTGTGTGTGTGTGTGTGGAGAGGTAGGGGAGGGGACTGGGGGAAGTCACAGATGGGGCTGCTTCTCCAGAGCAGGGCATTCCACACCCTGCCTGGGCTGGGAAGAATACACTTGGCCTGGTGTTTTCTTCTTCCAACTTCCAGAAAGTTTTATTTCTTAGTGACGAAGAATTCTCTTTGGAAACGAGAGTCTTGACGCTTTAACATCGGTTGACTCGCTGCAGTTCGGTTCGGTCAGTTGCGTAGCATCTGGTATCATTGAAGTGGAGGCCACAGATTTTTCCGTATCTCTATCAAGTCAGATTCACAGAGCCCGGCTTTTGAATTTTCACAGGAAGAAAACCCCGACAGAGCTGTATTCCCACTCCGCAAGTGCTAACGCCCTGTTGGTTGTCTTTTAATCCTCACAACTTCACTGTGAAATGTAGAAGTAGATACACTGGATGTGGTGACTCCTGTTTACAGCCAAAGACCCAGGGACTGCTGGAGGGGGGCGGCTGCCCTGGTCTGGCTGGGACAGTGCTGTGCCCTCTGTCAGGGCTACAGCTGGCTGGTCGCCTAGGCGGGTCCCCTCAGTAGAGCCATGTTTCACAGCCGGTGTTTCAGTCTTCACAGGACACATACTGGACTTTCTCTGTGAACTCAGTGGTAGACTCAGACTAATAAAGTTGTAATATGAATCATGGATCAACCAGAAACCTTATGTCCTTGTTCCCAGGGCCTTTCTTCCTTTCTGAGGTTCATATTCTTCCCTCTTCACCCTGCTCTACTCAGCTGGCTACTTCAGGACCCAACTCAGGTCTGGCATCTGTCTAAGCTTGGTTATTTGCTCCGCACCACACCCCCAACTCAAAGGGTTCTAATAAAACTTTATACTTCCCTATAATTGTTTACTTGTCTGCTAATCCTCACCAGAACCAAGGTTCCTTCAGGCCAAGGTCCGTATTTCATTCACTGTTCTGTAGAGGAGTACACAGGAATATGGTTAGTACAGTTTTTCTCGGATGAGTAAATCAACAATGGAAGGAAAACGTATGTTCAAGTCCTAGCCCTGCCACTTTCTAGTTACATAACATTCAGCAAGCTCCCTAGGTGCTTAGGGCCTCCATTTCCTCATTTACAAAGAGAAGCTTTGCTAAGACAGTCAGAAGTCCTTTTCAAGCCAAACACAGTGGGATTCTAATGCAACTTATTAGACATCCAGGGACCATGAATCAGCAATCATATCTTGCAAACGTTAAGTTGGGAGCATTGCCATGGGCTTCATTTCTTGAGCATGAATTGATTATTTAATCCATCCACTTCCATACACTATTGGTCAACAGATACATACTTGGTTTTGTGTTCATAGTTCTGTCCTTTATTGAAAAGATTGTTTACTGCAAGTTCTCTTCATATAGACAGGCACATTCAATAAGAAGCCTGAGAAAATAATAAACTATGTTTTTCTGCACTTGTTTTTATTCTTATGTCTATTTTAACCTAGAAGCAGTCAGTGAAATTCTTTGCTATACCAAGAATTTCAAGTGAAGATAATCATAGGAATGGCAGTATCAAATAAGAAAAAAAAATCTGCAAATATTTCACTTGGACTTGAATTGATAATACATAATTCCATACATTAACATATGGAATATACTCGCATGCCAGCAGTGAATGTGCAAATGGCAGTTGTAAATCATTGCAGTCGTGCGCATGTTCTGTCTGCTGGGTTAATTCCAGGGTAGAGGAATCCATTGTCAAAGTGCAAGTTTACACACTTGCAGGCTGCTGGCTTCTGTATTCCTAAAGCTTACTGTTTTAGGTAAGAATCAGAATCTTACCATGCCTCAGGTATTGCTTGCTAGTAGATTCAACACATATAGATGGTCCATTAATGTGAGGGATTTTCGAAAAAATTTGTGGGAAATACATGTAATTTAAAAAATTGTACATAGATTTTAAATTTTCTTTCACCAAAATCTCATTTGTAATTCCATTTTCCACACATTTTTGAAGTCTCCTTGTATACAATTTGTAATAAATTGAAGTAGTAACTTAGTAACAGTTTATACAGGTGCAGCTAATTTTTCCTAAAAGTTGCTCTGCTCATTTTTTTCTACTTGCTGTGACTAATTAAGATTTGAAAATAGATTAAACACTTCTCCAAAATTACTTTTTAACTTTATTGCAAATTCTTAATATTATTCAAATGATAATACTTGACAGTTTTAAAATATCAGGATTCTAAGTAAACTCACTACAAATACATTTTAATCTGTATTTAATTGAACACAGTTTCTGGCCCAGTACAGATTTCTTTTTTGAAATATTTATTTATTTGAAAGGCAGAATGGCACACAGAGAGAGGGAGAGACAGAGATCTTTCATTTACTGATTTGCTCCCCCAATGGCCCTAAAAGCCCAGTCTGGACCAGGCTGAACTAGGAACCAGAACTCCATTTGCATATCCCACGTGGGCAGCAGAGACTCAAGCACTGGAGCCATCATCTGCTGCTTCCCAGGTTCTTCAGCAGGAAGCTGTAACAGAAGTGGAGTAGCTGGGACTCCAACTGCAGCTCCATTATGAGATGTAAGCATCCCTTGTCGGGGCTTAATCTGTTGCACCACAGTGCTGGTCCCCAGAATTTCTTTTGTCTTTTTTAGCTAATAGACTAATTAGCATTAAGTTGAGTTATTTTCTACCCTCTCTCCATTACTTTCATGCATCGCTGCTTATTTAGCAACCCGTGGTGATCTCTGTCCTACTGACTCAGCAAAGCCCACACCCTGGTCAGGTGGCCATAATCTCATATGGACAGAACACAGTCTGTTAGCAGTACACCAGGAAAATAGTAAAGGCAAATGGATTTGTTGGTTTTTTGTGGACAGATTACTCTGAGCTCAATCACAGCCAAGGAATATTATTGGATGACTCAAATAATTGGTACAAGATTCTTGATAAAAATCTGTGTTTTTGAAGAAAATAAGATCATATCTCTACTTAATATTGAAAATAAATTGCAGTGCTTCATTTTGAGCACATATTTTGTATTTTATAATTACACAAAATGATTTTGCAAAAAGTAGATTAAAGATACTAAAGATGCAGGTATTTGGTGTGATTAAGATGCCACTTGGTATACCTACATCCTATTTCAGACAGCCTGGATTTGAGTCCCAGTTCTGCTCTCAATTCCAGCCTTCTGTCAGTGTAAACCCTGGGAAGCAGCAAGTGATAGCTCAAATACCTGGGTCCCTGCCACCCTTGGAGAAGAACCAGGTTGAGTTCCTGGCTCCTGGCTTTATCCTGCCCACCCACCCCACCCCACCCTGGCTGTTGGGAACGTTTGAGGAGTGAACCAGTATATGAGATATGTCTTTAAAATAAATAGATTAAGAAACTTTTAAAGATTTATTTCTTTATTTGAGAGGCAGAGTTACAGACACAGAGAGGGAGAGACAGAAAGAAAGGTTTTCCATCCACTGGTCCACTCCACAAATGGCTGCAACAGCTGGAGCTGGACCAATCTGAAGTCAGGGGCCAAGAGTTTCTTCCGATTTTCCCATGTGGGTGCAGGGGCCCAAGGACTTGGGCCATCTTCTACTGCTTTCCCAGGCCCTAGCAGAGAGCTGGATCAGAAGAGAAGCAGCCAGGACACCAGTTAGTACCCATATGGGATGCTGGTGCCACAGGCAGAGCTTAGCCTACTATGCCACAGAGCTGACCCCCAGATTTTTAATAAACGTAATGACCATGTTACATGTCCTAGGACTGAAAGAAAATTCTAGTCTTTATGGTACATGTGTGTTATATAGATAATACATATATATAAATTAAAGTTTAAATCCAAAAATTACTAGTAATGTTGATAATCAATTGAATAATACACATTTGTCCTTTCCCTTTTAAAATATCTTTTATTTACTTCATTCAGATCAATGATTTTTAATCAGTGAGTGGTAAAGGATGTAGTTCATAAACAATGTGGAACTTTGTCTCATATCTCTGACTCTTAAATTACTACAGTTAATTTTATATTTAAAGTATCATTATAAGAAATTAAGAAAGTATTCATTATCAAGTGACTGTGAAACCCTTCCTTTAAAATAAATAGTAAATGGCAGACTCTGTAACAGAGCACAAACAGAGGGAATATTAGCCTTTTATGCAAATAACACAAAGGCTTTTTCCCAGGGAGTGAGATCCAGACCTCTTAGGGGAAGCAGAGGTGCAAGAATCCAGAAACCCAAGAGAAGACACAGTGAAGTTAAAAGGAAGAGGAAGAAGAAAACGCAGTGCCCAGAGCAGTTCCTGGCACCTAATGGGCACTCAATAAATAGCTTTGAGAGGATAAATGAACTTAGATTACCCAGGCATATCGACTATTAGAACAAGTTATTTCTGATGCTGCATACAAAAATAACACAGGATAATAAATAAGTAAGATTGATGAAGGACTTAAGCTGTTTGGTCATCTGCTAGAAGTCTTACTTGTACTTAAATGAAAACAGAGTCTCAGATCCCAATTTGCCTTCTGACATTTTCATCTCTAGGAAGGTCCGAGAAATGAAGGGAACTGCTACTTTAGACCTAATTTTAACCAAGAAGAGATTGGTTGGTAAAATAGAAAGAGGAGACTTTATGCACTTGTTCAATAAATGTTTATTCAGTGTTTGCTATGGAAGATAGTGACTTTGTCGTTTATCCTTTGTGATAATCAAGAAGCAGGTGATAGGTATGCCAGGCACACACTGTGGACTTTAAGAGGGAAATCCCAAATATTCCTGAGAAGAAGATAGGATTCTGTTATCAGAGGCTCCAAAAGAGAAGAAAACTAAAGAGATGAGAAACCCAACCCCTAAACTTGAATTAGGGCCCTGTCTGTAAACTCTCAGCTCCTCAAATGTCCCCTCAGAAATCCATACTGTGCTGCATCTTGATTGTCTTTGTTCTCATCCTGTATTTAATGTGAAATTATAAGCCTCAAGAGGGCAGGGCTGCATCTCTCTTGTTTATCCTTGTCTCCCCAGTGAATACAACAGTACTGATACTCAATGCATCATATATTTATATTTATAATGAATCAATCAACAATAATGAAATGCTGACAAAATGGTCATGAATATCTTTCCGATTTATCAGGAGATAATGCAACCATTCCTCATGCATGCATGCACACACACACTATAAGTCTCACATTTTACCATTTGCATGATTAGAATTAGAGGTTTGATGGTTCTAAAAAAATGAGGAAGAGAAATGGCTGTGGCTGCCAAGGGCATGCTTGAATTAACTCAAAATATAAAAGACCATTTAGAGAAGAATGCAAGGGAAGGCTAATCACCAAGAACAATAGCAGAGAGAGAGAGGATGATCCCATTAGAATAGTGACAGAAAACCTAGAGTCCAGGGTGAGCTCAAGTATGTAAAATAGTCTAAAAACAACAAAAGAGACTTAAAAAGCTGGCAAGGAACAATCCTACAGAAAATGAAGTTGACAAGTAGGCCAGATATAGAAGACTAGAATCCATGTGATGTCAAATCATTTTGATAAGGATGCAGTTATAATTTCTATCAAGACTGAATACCATTTTTATCACATTTTTATTATAGAATTTTGTTTTACTTTTGTGGAGAAAAGAACAAAAAAGGGAGAAGACCTCTGATGAGAAAAACAAAGAATTCTTCTTCTCTTCTTGTGTTTGCCTTTTAAGCGAGGATATTGATGTCCCCCTTGTAAGGGTAGAGCAGAATGTGAGACAGGCAATGGAGGCCCCAGCAGCATAATACGACATCCTTGGCCCTTTGCCATGAATCGAGCTTTCTTGGCCCAGGCTGCATCCACAAAGCTTTGCAAACCTGTGACTGCCACACACCAGTCAGCTTCCTTGTGGGAACTTCAGAGAATATAGTCCCAAAAGTCCAAAGACTGACGAAAAGAGAAAAAACATTAAGTATCAGAAACTTCTGGAGTTTATTTTGCAAACAGAGAACACTTAGAAAACACAGTTGATAGTCATTAGGCAACAAGAGTAAGTTAAGCAGTTACGCAGGACTCAGTGATTCGCCTGTGCAGAGAACAACTGGAATGAAAATGAAAAAAATGTGGCAGATAGGGCTTTCATACTGTATTAGGATTTCATTGTCGTAATGGAGAAATGTGAACTAAATAACAGAATAGGTACATGTATTCACAACTCAGGTTGCTTAACCAAACCCCCAAGACACTAAAGAATAGGTCAGTGAAATTGCCACGAGTGACATCTGTGGACCCCTATTTTATTTTATTCTAGATCTTTTTTTTATCAATGGCATGAATGAAAAGAGAGTGATGAAAACAGTAGCAACAGTGGACACTTATCAAACTCTTATGTATTCACTGTTCTGTTATTCTATGTGCACTCATTTAATCCTTACAATAATCCTTTACAATTGATAATCTTCCCCCACACACACACCACAGTTATACATGAGGAAAGTGCAATACAGAAACAGTTTCTAAGTAGCAGAGCTGAAATTCAAGCCCAGATTGTCTATTCAGTGGCGTAAGTGATGTAAATATGAAATCCTTCAATTTGTGAATGACCCCAGTGAAATGGACAGCTAAAGTGGAAGGTTACAAATTGGCTCCAAAAAGGACCCCAATAGACTTGTAAAGTCAGCAAAATTAATAACACAAAATTAATTTCAATGAAATAAAAACACATAGTCTTGTTACCCCAAAATAGCTGTAGAGATAGCTTTTGGAAATGGAGCTCAGTGACAGATGATGTGAGGAAGTCTCAGGGGTTTTAATTGACTGTCAGCTCCCTGTGACCAGTGTATAGTATGATGTCATTATCAACAAAATACAATCTTGGGTAGAATCTAAAAAAGAACCAAGCCATAGAATCTATATGTCTCTCTTTCTCAGGGTGAGAAGACTCCAGACTATGTCACATGAGGAATTAAAGTTCTGGAAAACTGGCAAGACAAAAATGTCTTCTTCTCAAAATAACTTGGGGATTTATAAAGCCCATTCCAACTCTAGCATCCTTTGATGCTATGAATAATTCTGTGCTAGAATAGAGAGAGGATCCGAGCGTTTTGGAAGAGTGGTCACATGGGAGATGTGTGTGCAGGCAGAAGCTAGAACACTGTGTAAGAATTCGCAGGAAGGCAGTTGACTGAGTGGTAGCCAAGAATTTACTCACAGTTCGTCTTGTGGAAGGCCTTGCGGCTCCATGGTGATTATTTGAGCAGATGCGGATGGCCGCTCAGTGAGGACATCAATGAGGGGATTCACTGAGAGTTCAGGAAGAAGGGAAACCTCTCCCTGCTAACCCCAGGATTTTAGAGTAGGAAACTCAGACCTCTGTGAGACAAGTGGTGTTGGGTGGCGTTGAGTGTTGAACTGCACCAAGCTGCAGGACCGTGGGTGACTGGAGAGCAGGAGATGCCTCACATGGGAGTTGGATTGAGTTACACAGCAAATCACAAGTGAAAATCTGTTAGAAAGGATTTGTGTCTTCCTGGTGACGGTTTCTTCACATTTTTGCATCAGATGGTAAGTCACAAATTGTCTTCTAACAAAGCCATGTGTTTGGGCGTGTTTCTGGCCCCCTATGGGAAGGCTGTTTCCACGACCAACTCAGACTCTTAAGCACAAAAAGCTGAAATCCTCTGGGATCCGCTGAACTTCAGATGGTTTTGGTTTCCTTTCCAAGCTTTTGCACAATGCTTGACTAAAACAGAGTAAGACCACTGCAGATGCCTTGTGGGGAACAGGGGAAAGACGACAGAAATGCTGTCTCCGCTTCAGGAACTCCACAGTTAAAGGGCCCTTTGTTCTGCTCCCTCATTTTCCTGAACCGTGAGCAAGTCCAGCAACCCCACCAGGTGGCCGTCCAGTCCTTGAGCAGATTGTGGGACAGGAGACTCACTGCCTCCCAAGACAGTTTCTCATGCCCCTTAACGACAGCAAATGTAGCAAGAAAGGGAAGGGAACATAAAGAGACAGGAGAGGGTGAGAAAGAATATGGAAAATGGGTGCATTCCACAGTGACAGGCCCTCGCTGGGAAGTGAGGAGCAGAACTTCAAGCCCTGAGAATACGGTTTCTTCTTCACTTTGATAATTTTCTTTCTCACTTTAGCTGTTCTTATTTTTACCAAGCCAACTTTACATTTATGATTCTAGTTCTTGTGTATATCAAGATGTCCCAACTGGAATGAACCTGCTCAATCATTTCTAAACTGTTCCCTTTTTGCATTGAACCAACACAGTGGCTCCAGACAGGAAGTGCATATTCAGTCTCACCTGAATAGCCCTGCTATTGACTGGCTCTGAGCAGTTGGCCTCTGTGTATAAGCGTTGGTTCACTTAACCTAGAAAGTGCAGATGATGCCTGTCTTGCAAGAGCCCTGTGGGTACGCAGTGAAGTAGATGCAGAGTGAATCCTACGGTGCAGTGCCTGGCAGTGGTGTGTGTGTGTGTGTGTGCGCATGCGCGTGCCCGTGCATGTGATTTGCTCACTGTTGAACTCTCAGCACCCAGGACAGTGCCCAACACAGAGCAGGTCTCTGTGTGTGTTGAATGAATAAATGAGTGAGGTCAATGAATGAATGCTCTGGCTAACGGGATGGAAGTGCTGCTGTCAGAATGATATGTCTTTGTGAGCAGAGAAGCTGATTATTCCATGATTTAAAAAAGGAAAATACCTTTTCATAGCTAGATTGTTTCCCTCCTGTTGTGCAGCATGGATGGCTTCAGGCGCTTTTAGAAACCAGCAGATACCGCGAGGATGCACAGTCCTGGCAGTCTCTCCTCAGCCCTTACCTGTCTTCCTCCTGACACCTGGAGCAGTTGCATTCTCTGCGGTCGTGTGCTGTTTGAAAGCTTGAAATGAAAACTGAAACCAAGTCCAGCCTAGCTGGTAGTCATCCAGATATAGATACAAGGAGATTAATTTTCAGAAATTTCCCTCTCTACTTCCTCAAGCTTTTAAGAGAAGCATTTAGTTAAACAGACAAGTTTGTCTTTTCCATGTTTCATTATTTCTTTTTCAAGATGGAGTTTGGTAAATTACATCATATTGGCTATTGATTATCTCCCAGGAGGTAAAACCTGGTAAAAATGAAACCTTAAATAGAATCTATGCATCGCCTTCCTGGAGCTAAGTGAAACTCAGCCAGATAGATATTTGCTTTGGAGTCCTCTCCATTTAGGTTCAAGCATGTGTTTTTGCAAAACTAAAAGGACAAAAAGTTAAGTTGCCTGAAATTGAAAAAATTTTTAAAAAATCCAGTTTTTGATTCAGCATTTCAGGAATAATGAAGAAAATGTATAGGACCTCAATTCAGATGAGCCTAAATGTGACTGAAAATGACATTGAGGTGGGAGGGAAATTGGGATGGGTTGAGAATGAGCAGGAATGCTCTCATTTGCTAACAGAAAAATGAAACAAGGGAGTTACCTCTTGCTGTGTTACAAATAGGACATGCCTATTCATTGAACCACCCCAAGTAACACCTTCTTGGATGCTGTCTTCTGATGTCATCTAATTGCCCATGGACTGCTAATCTGATCTCCTTGCAGGAGCCAATTTTATTTTATTTTTTAAAGTTTGTTTGTTTAAAAAGAGTGACAGTGAGAGAGGGAGACAGAAAGAGAGAGAGAAAGTTTTTCTTGTACTGGTTCATTCCCCAAATGCTTGCAAAAGCCAGGGCTGGGCCAGACTAATGCCAGTTGCCAGACATTCTACTTGAGTCTCCTAGATGGGTGGCAGGACCCAAGTACTTGGACCATGATCTGCTGTCTACTAGATGCATTGGCAAGAAGCTGCATCAGAAGCAGGGGTAGGACTCCATCCCTTGCAATCCAGTATGGGATGCAGATGTCCCAAACGGTGGCTCAATGTGCTCTGCCTCAACTCCTGACCCATACAGAGCCAATTTTAAAATTAGACCATACTGGGGCTGGTGTTGTGGTGCAGTAGATTAAACCGTAGTCTACAATGCCATCATCCTATTAGTCTACAATGCCATCATCCTATATCAGAGCACTGGTTTGAGTCCTGGCTGCTCCACTTCTAAACCAACTCCCTGCTAATATGCCTGGGAGGGTAGCAGAAGGTAGTCTAAGTGCTTGGCCCCTGCCACCCATGAGAGACCCAGATGGAGTTCGTGGATTCTGAGTTCAACCTGCCTTGGCCCTGACCAATGTAGCCATTTCGGGAGTGAATCAATGGATGGAAGATCTCTCTCTCTCTCTCTCTCTCTCTCTCTCTCTCTTCTTGCTCCCTCTCTGTCACTTTCCCTTTCAAATGAAATAAATCTTTTAAAAAATTATACTGCATACAGTGAATTTAACACATTGTGTCCAATAGTGACACATCTTGAACCCCCAATAAATACTTGTTAATTGACTTCTGTGCCCTGAGCCAAGTAGGTTTTCTTTCCAGTTTCACACATCAGTTAACTTGTTTCTGCCAAAGAAGTGTCACATTTGTTTTTTCTTGTCTGAAATGCCTTCCTCATCATTGCCAGTATCAAAGCAGTGCAAAGGAGCACCTCTCCTCTGAAGCCATCTCTGGTTAAACCCCACTAAAGTGAAGCCATCTCACCTCCCCAGAAGCCCTTCTGTGCACCTGGTGTAGTCATCTCAGAATGTCTACACGATACACACTCCCACAAGAATATGCATTCAATCTCACAGCTCATAAAGGGCATACACAAGCACACAGTATACTCCCCATGCTGTATCCGGCTCATGGAATTGTTAGTATTAGTAGAAAAAAAAAAAAAAAAAAAAAAAAAAAAAAAAAAAAAACAGGCAACCCTGATTGCCTGTCTCTATAAATCTGCCAAAAATGGGTATAAATGGAATCAAGGCTGTGAGAGATGGATCTGTTTCATCAAACAGGTGATGAAAACCTCACACATTTACACCTTACAATTGCTTTAAGGTAGATTAGATGGCTAACAGAAAGTCTTCCAAAGGGAAATAATAGGTAGTATTATATTTAGTTGAGAGATCTGCACAGGTTTTGAGCGACTGTACAAAAACCAGGTTTTGCTCATTCAGTCTTTAGAAAAATGATTTGGAAGAGATTGAACTGTGGATTGCTAAGGCTTACAAACCGTCATGAGCATCTGCCACTTTCTGAGCCTCCCCCACCGTGCATGGAGCCAAAGGGCAGGCAGAGCTCTGTGTTCGGCTCCGAGTTAAGGAGGTGGGCAAGGCAGGCTATGATAAGGTTTTCCCAGGTCCCTGAAGGTGCATAAGAAGCTGAGGCTAATGGTTAAATGTGTATAGCATTGGGTGAAATTGTTTTTTGAGAAAACCTTCTTTTATAGACGGAAGCATATATGCTTTGATGGAGCAGCACTAGAGGCCTAGTTCTGTGACTTGGTTACCTGAGTTCAAGACTGTGTCTTAAGAAAAAATGAAATAGGTAGAGGAAATTAAGGAAGTTACCTAGTTGAAGAGGTGGGATATAAAGGGTTGAAAAAAGACAGTTCTGGTACTCAGGGTTAGATCTTGACTTTCTGGATGACTAACAGATATCGTAGGTTTAGGAACATGGAGGGAGAAAGACGGGAGTGGTTTTAAGGATGTGTAAAATGATGCCCTGTAACGGCATTTGGCACTGCTTTTTTTTTTTTTTTTTTTTACTATTTATTTTTCATTTATTTGAAAGACAGAGTTACAGAAAGAGGAGGAGAAAGAAAAAGAGAGATCTTCCATCCACTGGTTCACTCCCCAAATGGCCGCAGTAGCAGGACCTGTGTCAGCCCAAAGCCAGGAGCCTGGAGCTTCTTCTGGGTTTCTCATGTTGGTGCAGGGGCCCAAATTCTTGGGCCATCCTCCACTGCTTTCCGAGGAGCATTATCAGGGAACTGAATAGGAAATGGAGCAGCTGGGTCTCAAACTGGCTCCCATATGTATGCCAGCATTGCAGAAGGAGGCTTCATCTGCTGTGCACAGTGCTGGTCCCATTGTGCTACTGTTTCCAAGGATGGTCTTTAAAGTGAGGACTTGGTAGTAGGTTAAAAGTTGGGGAATAAATTATGAAAAGCTCATTGTAGCCAAGAGAGGAAGAGTAAAATATTTTTTTAAGATTTATTTATTTACTTGAAAGTCAGAGTTACACAGAGAGAGGCAGAGAGGCAGAGAAAGAGAGAGAAAGAGATCTTCCATCCACTGGTTCAATCCCCAACTGGCCACAACTGCTGGAGCTGCACCAATTGGAAACCAGGAGCCAGGAGCTTCTTCCAGGTCTCCCACGCAGGTGTAGGGGCTCAAGGACTTGGGCCTTCTTCTACTGCTTTCCAAGGCCATAGCAGAGAGCTGGATTGGAAGTGAAGCAGCCAGTACTCGAACCAGCGCCCATATGGGATGCTGGCACTGCAGGCAGCAGCTTTACCCATTATGCCATAGTGCTGGCCCTGGAAGAGTAAAATTAAGAGGACATCTATTCCTCTTTTTTCCACATGTCTTCACTGAACACTTAACTTGTCAACAGCATTGTTCTCAGTAATTGGGGACAGACAAAGGCAAAGTGCAGTTTATCAGAAGCAGGCTCCTGTAACTCACTAAATTCACCAATGTCTCCTGTATTTCTTGTCCTCTAAAGGCAAGTGCATTCACCATGAATTTGGTCACTAGAGAGGTAGCACTGGGACATCTGGTCACCGTGAGGCAGGAAACCGTGACCTGGCAGGAGTTTCTGGTCCAGTACATGGGGAAGACTGTTGTAGTTGTGGATTAGCTTTTGCTCATGCTGAAATTTTTTTTTCAGGATCTATTTACTTATTTGAAAGGTAGAATTAGGGAGAGAGAGAGGGAGAGTCAGAGAGAGATCTTCCATCTGCTGGTTCCCTCCCCAAATGTTTACAATGATCAGAGTTGGGCCAATCAGAAGCCAGGAGCCAGGAGATTCTTCCAGGTCTCCCACATGAGTGCAGGGGCTTAAGCACTTGGGCTGTCTTCTACTACTTTCCCAGGCCAGCTCCCATCAGCAGGGATGCTAGAGCAGAAGTGCAGTAGCTAGGACTCGAACCGGTGCCCATATGGGATGCAGGCGCTGCATACGGCAGCTTAACCCGCTCTGCCACAGCACCAGCCCCTGTTCATGCTGAAATTTTAAGAGCATGCAAAACAAATGACCCCATGGATACGGACAGAGTTCTGAGGGTTCAGAGTGCCCTGAACCGTGCTGCAGATTGGCCCTGGTCTGGGGCCACCAGGCTCTCCTCTCAGGTGCCCCACCACTCCCTTCACTTGGCAGCTTCGGTGGCAGGAGGTGCTCACTGGATCCTGTATGGCCATAACCTCTCAAGTCTTCGATTGTCTCCTGTCGATTGAGAAGAGTGAGAAGGCAACCAGATAGGCTGTGAGGGAATCTGTTTCCATCCTTTCCTCGAGCTTTTACAGCTCTTGCTGTGTGCCAGGCACTGTAGTGATCACTTTACAAGAACGAACTCATCTCCCCTCATTACCCCCAGACAGCGTCAGTTCTGTTATCATCCCCATTGTTAGTGACGAGGAAGTCTAGAGAGAGCAACTGAACTTGCTTCCCAGAATAAAGAAGAGGCAGAGCTGGGATTCCTTCTTGGCAAATTGTAGCAACTTATTATTGAAGTGACTTATTTTCTGTCACAGGAACAGAAGGAAGACTCTGTCGTGGGAAATAGACAGTAGTTCCTCTGTGACTATTTAAGGGCCCAAGATACTGGCTGACAGGAGAGGCACCTTAAGCCAGAGGCATCTGTGCCACAGGGCTGGCAGTCATGGCATTCTAGGCCAAGTGCGTGTGTGTGGTTAGCTAGGTGGGTTCTGCTGGTTGGAGCTAAGGGAGGCCTGATCCTAAAGAGAAATAGAGCCTTTCCAAGAACATGGAGAATGTATGTGTGTGTTTCCCAGCAAACAGAGGTCGCACACCTAGGGATGACTTGTCTGTAGGGAGAGCAGCCTTGACAGATGAGAAGCCCTTCTCCATTCTGCCCAAAACAAGTACCCCAGCCCTTGACCGTCACCCTAGCCCTTCACTTGTAAAGACTGAGCGAACGCTCACCACATGAACTTCATTCCCTGGGGTGAGAGCGTGACCTCTAGTAGGTTGAAAACCCCTGGACATGGCTTGTATGTCTTTCATTTAGGACAAAATGAAGCCGGCGCCGTGGCTCAATAGGCTAATCCTCCACCTTGCGGCGCCGGCACACCGGGTTCTAGACCCGGTTGGGGCGCCGGATTCTGTCCCGGTTGCCCCTCTTCCAGGCCAGCTCTCTGCTATGGCCAGGGAGTGCAGTGGAGGATGGCCCAGGTGCTTGGGCCCTGCACCCCATGGGAGACCAGGAAAAGCACCTGGATCCTGGCTCCTGCCATCGGATCAGCGTGGTGCGCCGGCTGCAGCGGCGGCCATTGGAGGGTGAACCAACGGCAAAGGAAGACCTTTCTCTCTCTGTCTCTCTCTCTCACTGTCCACTCTGCCTGTCAAAAATTAAAAAAAAAAAAAAAAAAAAGAAAAAGAAAAAAAAGGACAAAATGAACCAGCAGATGCTTCCAGTTAGGCTTGGAACCAGCACCAGGGAGATTGCCTGAGGGCACAGTGTGGGACTGTTTGCTAGAGGATTGGTATGCTAGCAGCAGTGTCACCGGAAGCACCGACCTTTGATGGTGACTGCTGTACTCCCGGGCTGCACCATCTCCCAGTCTCCGTGGCTCGCCTTCCCCCAGGGTGATAAAAATGAAGGACTGGGCATTCGGTAACACAGGCCTGGAGGCCAGAGCCCTGGGCAACTTAACCAAGGGGAAACGAGCCGGCTCGGGAAAGGCGAGTCCACTGGAGACTCACACGGTGGGGCGCCAGCCCGCTGCTGCTTACTCAGCCACACCCAAGATCCTGCACCTACCCTAGTTTCTGACTCCACCTGCGTCACTCTCGAGATGAATTGCTGGTCCCGGTCAAAGCCAGTTGATAAATGTGGCCAGCTGGAGGACAGAGCTTATCTGCCTGCTGAGAAAAGCCAGTCACTCAGGACTGTGCCCTGAGAGTCTTGACTTGGAACCAGGAAATCTTAAAAAGTGAGTCGGGGTTGTGTTTGTTGGGAAGCCCTAGTCAGAACCCCAGTGGGTGGGGAAGAGGCACAAGAAGTGGCCGGCTGCAGTAAGTCCCCCCCTGCTGGGTGTCAAGGCTCTGCCTTAGCTCCTTGCTGTTTCTTTACCACCAAATGCCAGTGCATTTGGGGTCGCGTACCTTATCCTCATTGCTTTTATCCACCCAGGGCCAGTGGTACTTCAAGGAAGTAGGACTTTTTTAGTCACTTTGAGAAAAGCATTCAATGTTCACCAGGAGATTGCTGACTTAGTATACAGGAATGCTGTGAGTTTGTTGCAAGAGAGATGTTGGAAACCGGAATACACTTGAAAGAAATCATGGGTTCCTGTGCTGGGTCTGTATTCTATGACGAGTGAGCTGGCTTTCCAGAGTTAGCCCTGAACAGAGAGGCTTTGTTTGCCAGGTTGAGTTAGGGGTTCTCTCAGTCCAGGGTTATATTGCAGAACCACAATCCGTGTTTTCTTCAGAGATAAATATGCAGTGTTGTCCTGAAAAAAAAAATGCAATACAAAACTTGAAAAGCACCCAGCTTCACCTCTACCCTCTGCTGTGTCTGTCTCCAGGGTAGGACTGTCAAGCTGGGAAGTCCACAGCCTCCACCCAGGAGCTTCAGTCAGGGCAACTCCAAGGCTAATTTCCTCCTCCTCCCTGCCCCCCATCTCACTCATCTGTTTTTGTGGACAGAGCCGTCTCTGTCACTGAGCTGGAAGCTCCTCTGGGGCTGGGAGCCCTGGAGCCAGCAGGCAGGGGAAGGTCAGTTCTCAGCTTAGCCACTTGCAAGCTGTGTGACTTGGATGGGTCCCTTGGCTCTCTATCCTTCTGTGTCTTTTTCTGTAAAACGAGGGTATTGAGAACACAAGTCCATACCCTTCCCTCTCCCTGCCTCTGTAGGTCTATTATGATAATTAAATGAGTTACAGATAGAAAGGATGTGGTGCAGTCCTGGGTCTACAGTAAGAGTTTAATGTGAGCTTTAACCATTGCCAGCATTCTGCATAGAGCCATAGCATAGAGATGTGGGTGATGTCGGAGCAGAGTCGGTGTTTAATGAAGGCTTGTCAAGCCAGGAGGAAAAACATTAGTGTTTCTGGAGGAGTGGTCCATAGCTAGTTGGAGAAATGAGGGAAAGTAAGGAGAAAAAGGGAAAGCATGTTATGTCTTTTGTGGGCAGGTCTTGATGCCCCAGGGAGTTATGGATCCGTGTATGAAGATACTTGGTCTGAACCCCGCTGGGATTTGGGATTTGCTCAGGAGGCAGCAGGGGAGATGAGGGGAGCAAACCAGTGTGGCCTGCAGGGAGAGGAGACCTATTATGGCCAGCCTGGAGAGGGGCTGGGGCATGTGTTGTGCCTCAAGTGACGCTGGCCACCTCACCCTGCCTGAGACACCTCTGGGGATGGGCCTGCTGTACAGACTTGAGCTTACATCAGCGCATCTGCAAAGAACCGAGCATAATTGAATTGCTGATACAAGTGGGGACTTGCAGCGGGCCCAGGTCACCTGCATCTCTATGGAAACACATGTTTGCTTTAAAGCCCAGCAATGAAAAGCAGAGGCTTACTGGAGCCAGCATCAGGTCACCGTTAGAAAAAAAGGTGTGTATTTATATGCTCCAGCCGTCAGAAACCTATGAAATGAAATAATTTCAAATTAAATAGGAAAATCAGGCCGCCGATGAATGCTAAGGACGCCTGCCACGTGTGCCCGCCAGTGCCTGGTGCTGCTGGGATCCGCTGCGTTTATTTTCGCCGCCCTTTGCTCTTTTGCTCCCATTTGCATTCTGCTGCCATGAGGAGGTAGCTTGGCACTTTATGCAAAAATGGTTAATCTTCACTCATAAGCATTTTGCCAGTGCTAAAATGGGCAATTCCAGGCTGGGCCTGCCGTGAGGGTGCCGCGTGCCCCTCGGCCACCGCCCGCCATGCCTCTGGGTGTGCAGCACAGACAGTGGTGCCAAGGCCCCTGCCTCCTGCACAGCACTGGGGCTGTGGAGTGATGATGTTCCCTCCCAGAAATGTCTCCAACTTGCATCAGCACATCTTGCCCCAGATCTGCTCCAGTGAGGTTCTAGGTGATCGGAAGCTTTTCTCCACCTCTGAAAGCAGGCCCTTTCAAATAAGTATTGACTGTTAATGACCTGTTTAAATACAACATTCCATCCCCCCCCCCAAATAACTTAGTAGGCAGTGACATTTCAAAACCAAAGGGTAACCCTGCTTTTCAAAGGAGGCCAAGCCGGAGCTTTTAAATGTGAAATTTTTTTCTGACATTTGCCCTTAAAATGCTTTTCAATGAAGTTGTTTAACAGTGGGCTGAGTACACTGCAGTGTCTTTGAATACAAATGCAACCTTGAGATTTTTTTTCCCTCCAAATTAAATGAAAAAAACAAAAAAACAAAAAAAAAACCCTGCCTGCGCTGCGGCTCACTAGGCTAATCCTCCGCCTTGCGGCGCTGGCACACCGGGTTCTAGTCCCGGTCGGGGCGCCGGATTCTGTCCCGGTTGCCCCTCTTCCAGGCCAGCTCTCTGCTGTGCCCGGGAAGGCAGTGGAGGATGGCCCAAGTGCTTGGGCTCCGCACCCGATGGGAGACCAGGAGAAGCACATGGCTCCTGCCTTCAGATTGGCGCAGTACGCCGGCCGTGGCGGCCATTGGAGGGTGAACCAATGGCAAAGGAAGACCTGTCTCTCTGTCTCTCTCTCTCTCACTGTCCACTCTGCCTGTAAAAAAAAAAAAAAAAAAAAAAAGCCCTAACCTGTATATTCAGGTGAAATTCATGTTTCAGTCACCACTCTCTGTGTCTTTGTTTATGTGCCCTCCTTCCTGATCATTAAAGCAACTCTTGTCTAAGGAACAAGGCACTACCCAAGAACTCTTCATTAAACTATGGGAATGAAGCCACAGACACAGAGAGCCAAAGTGCCTGGAATAGAAGAGACCTTAGCAATTATGAGGGCGGATCAGGAAGAGCAAAAGATGGAGGGAAGAGGAAGAGGGTGCCAAGTGAGGAGACAAGAATTTAGTCACTGGCAAGTGAAGCATCAGAGAAGCCACCTCACGTGGCATTTAGGTAAATCCTGCATTTAGTGGAAGAGCGCTGTCTCCTTCCCCAGCTCCCATGCAGGTGCCCTGACCGTGCTCAGGGACCAGCAGCTGCCTCTGGCCTCCCGGAAGGGCGACGAGTTTTTAAAGGTGCGTACTCAGCTGTCTGCCACTGTTGCAGCTAGGTACTCAGGTCAGCTCCTAGTGACCCTGAGAGCTGAAAGCAACCACAGAAGTCATTTTACTCCAGCCTCAGCCACTGCTTCTGCAGCTGCGGAAGTGAGGCCTCCTGGCCTCCTGGGGCCCCATCAGGGTGCCTGGTGCCCTGTGTGGACACCCAGGCCTCCTCATAAAGACTTACCTGTTCTAAGGCAGGCATTCGGCCTTGTGGTTTAAGACACCAGCGTTTTACATTGCATTGCCTTGTTTAGTATGTGCCTCCAGCTCCTGACTCCAGCTTCCTGCTAGTGCAGACCCTGGGAGGCAATAGTGATGATGAGTCAAGTGCTTGGGTTCCTGTCACTCATGTGGGATCCCTGGATTGAGTTCCCAGCTCCTGTCTTTGGGCCCATCCCAGCACAGGTCATCAAGCCCTTTGGGGAGGAAACCCAGTGGATAGGATCTCACTGTCTCTGTTCTGCTGTCAGTTTTCCAAAGCGTTGGTCTCTGCTAAGGGCCCATTGAAAGCTGTAGGAGAATGAAATAATCTGTGATGTTCCACTGTCTTCTAGCATGCTGTAAACCACAGGTGGGGAATGTGTAGCCCATGGGCCATATAAGGCCTGTGAAATAATTTGGTCTGGCCCTGCCAAGGCAACCACAGGCAGGACTCAAAACTCAGTAAATCTATAGCCGGTTCATTTTTAAGTTGATAATTTTGTATGGCCTTCGAATGATGTTATAAATATATATGTGGCCCTTGGCTGAACAACGGTTCCCCACCCTTGCTAGGCCAAGGACCTAATAGCATGCCCAAAGCTAAGTAAAAATGGTGATGTACTCAGTAAGTCTGTTCCAAGAGACTTTTAGACGTGCTGCTTTGACTAGGAGGCTTTTTGCTGGTTCTGAAGTCACATCACGTGAGAGACTTCCTGCTCCTGATGTTTGCCTCTGAGGCAGCCATGAGAAAATGTCCAGGAGCTACCCGCTCACAGCTTCGTCTAGGCTATGCCAGAGTCAGGTGCATGGGCATTTTAATGAGTTGACGAGGCAGAATCACTTAGGTATGAACCCCTGGATTATCCTGGAGCCCCTGGCCACATCATAGAGCTAAGGAAACAGTCGATTGGCTGGGGTGCACTAAATGTGGCCCCTTGCACTCTGGCCTGAGGTAGGAAACTACAGGCAAGCAGGCCGCTCTGTAAGAAGCACACTCCTCCCCGTTCTGTGGAAGCTGAGTGCTTCTGCTCACAGCCCATGCGCCCTGTGTCTGTATAAACAGACGTCATTCACACACCTGCGGAGCTGGGCAGGACCCTTGGGAATGGCTTTGGTCTCAATGGCAGTTCATAGACGATGAGACCCAGTGACTTGTTTGTGATGGTTTTTGAGCCATATTAGCACACTGGCCGTGGTCTCCCGAGTCAGACTCCTCGAGTTTGAGTCCTGGCCCTTCCACTTATGGTGCAACTTTGAGTTACTCGATCTCTTTGTACCCAGTTTTCACATATGTAGAGTGGACATAATTACAATTTCTACCTCATAGGGTAGTGAGAGTAAATGAAAACAGTATATTAAGCACACATTCTAAATTCTCCATATGTGTGTTGGCTGTTATTAATAACATATTGGAGAAAAAAACCACTCCTTAGCATTGTCATCGGTAGGAAAGTGGTCTTCCCTCTATCCATCTAGGTTTCTGTGAGATTCTGTTTGCCATGTGCAGTGATTGGAATCAAGGAGGAGGCCCCGGGGTGGGTATTCCAGTGACTGTGCAGGTGGAAGGAGTGTGTAGGTGCATTCCTGTGGGGCTTGTTAAGGCACTGGCTCCTGTGCCCAGAGTACAGGAGACCCTCTGTCTGCTGAGGGACAGGCAGCACATTTGCATTTCTGACAAATTCCCAGGCAGCACTGGGACTGCTACTGCTCCCCCGGGAACCTCACTTTAAGAACCACTGCTACACGCAGATGTTTGGCCTAGCAGCTGGGACGCTGGTTAGGATATCTGCGTCGCACATCAGAGTGCCGGAGTTTGAAACCTGGCCTAGCCCTGGCTCCTGGCTCCAGCTCCCTGCTAATGCACACCCTGAGAAACAGCCCTGAGAGCTCTTCCCCCACCCCCTCCCCACCGCCTGCTCACTGTGCCAGCATTTGGGGAGTGAACCAGCAGATAGGCGCTCTCTCGGTCTCTCAAATAAATACACAAGAAGGTTTTTTTAAAGCACTACTCCAGGACAGCCCATCAAAAGAGTTCAAAGAAGCAGATGAAATTCATTTCAGCATTACATTTTACTTAATCCCATCTATCAAATAGTATCATTTCATCACACAGTGGACATAACAACATCAATGAGACCACTCACCTTCCTTTTTTTGTACTAAGCCTTTTTGTACTAAGTGTGTTTGTATCCTTCTTTCCCGTGTGCTGTGCTCAGAATGGCCACATTCGGATCTGGCTGTGCATGAAAATTACCTGCGCAGTTGCTGTTTCCGGCCCGAACCCCCCAGTCTGCGTCTCAGGGCTCCCCAGTTCAATCTCCCGCCCCTTCTGACTTGGACCTTTCTCCTCTTGAAGCCCTATCTGACAGTACAAGGCATTTCTCTACCCCTTCAGGCTTCTAATCATGATCATTTTTGAAATGCTGTATTGCCAGCTCCAAACAAATGTACAGTATGATTTTTATGTTTTTATAAATCATGGAGAAATTTTGCATAAATGGCCTTGAAAATTTTTTTAGAAAATTATTTTTGTAAGGTTTTTCTGACATTACTTCCTCAGGTTCTCCAAATCAAATTCAAGCAAAGTGATGCAATAGCTGAGAACAGGAAAGTGAATCTAAGGAGAGTAATTGGTGTCAAAGAAACAAAAGTGAAACTTGGTTACTGTCTGTACAGTAAAGCAAAACAGGAAGTGGAGATCGGAAAGTCATAAAGCAATTTGGCATTCCAAGACATTGTATTAACTTTTCATGTTTTATAAGATTTCATGAGAAATATAAGTACATATTTTTTAAACGTCATTGATCAGATTGTTATATATATTAAGCTTCATTGAGTTATATCAATTAGAAATGCTGAAACAAACATATTCACCAGAATTTCTACTATCAAGATTTATTTTTTATAAAACATTATCATTATTATAAGCTAACAAATTTTTTGACTCATATAAATGCATAGTAAGTAAAATCTTTGCCCATTAAGTAGTTCAGTGTGACGTAACTTGTGCTTGGAGTAGTTGTAGTAACTTTATGTGCAGTTTATTAATTCTACACTGGTGAAGGATATGGATGATACATTAAAATGATGAAATTACTTTGTGTGTGATTGATGTATTAATTTCTTTGATCTTTATCTCTCTCTAGGATATACTCATATATAAAAACTAGATAATATCTGTGTGTTTGTAATACCATTACTGAAAACTAATTGGAATTTTAAGAGAAGAATTTTAAAATAATATGTAAGCTGCTGAGATGTTACATTATTGTCAGAACTTGTTTTTCAGAGTATCTTAATTTTGCACTAATTAATTGATTCACACAGGACATATAGCCATGGAACTGTATAGTAAGGCCTCAGTAGTTGATCTGATCTAAGAATAGTCTGAAGTGATAATTAAAAATTAGAAACCATTTTCTTTCCCAAGTAGTCAGAGATGCCTGAATCTTTTTGGTGTACTTAAAGCTCTTGTGATGGATATATGTGAAGGTCATATTCAGTCGTGGTACAGTGCCAAGTGCGATGACCAGGCGTAATATGAGGGAAACTCCCGTCACTCACTTTGGGGCCTAAATAATCACAGCATCATAGGCTTCCTGGTCTAACCCAGGGGCCTATACGTTGAAGGGTTTGAGGTTTCCAAGTGTGGAATCCTAGACATTTCACATGGGAACAGGTGAAATTATGTTTCCTGGAAGAAAATTTCCTTAACTATCTGAAGCAATTAAGATTAAGGTTAGATGGAGCTGACTGACCAGATACAGTTCATATTAGAAAACAGAATCCCCAAAGAGTAGGGCTACAGCACATTTTTATTCCAGTAGAGGTGAGGGAGCCAGCTCAGGAGAGACCATGAGCAGGAGTTGCCATGCAGGTGTGTGTCTGAACAGTCTGGAGAAACTGGTGTCAGCTGGGGGAAGCAGACACTCAGGGAGGACCTGTGGGGCAAGCTGCAGGTCACCTCCACCTGTCCCAGTTTCCCTAGCAGTGGTCATTATTGGTAGAATAAGGATATCTAGCCACTTAAACTTATAATTCTTTAAGGCAACCGCATTTATGATCTGTTTGTATTAAGACCTTTTAACTAATTCCCGTAACTGGAGGCTTGCCCAGGTTCCCAGTTCCTCTCTTGTACTCCAGGCCTCAGAAAGCCATGATGGGAAGAAAGCATTAGAATCTACCTGGAAGGTGGAACCTGTGAAGACAGCTTTTCTTGTGGAAAATAGAGTAAAATGGACAAAGCACGTCTCCTTACTAATTTTATCTTCCCATCTGAGAAACCTGCAGTAGCCCCCATTCTACCTTCATTGCCAACATTTTCCTTCCATAAAAAGAAATAACACTGTGATTAATCTTATGGACATCAGCATGGGAAAAGTGTCTTCTTGGGGCTGGCGCTGTGGTGCAGGAGGTTAAAGCCCCGGCCTGCAGTGCCAGCATCCTATATGGGCACCAGTTCAAGTTCCAGCTGCTCCACTTCCAATCTAGCTCCCTGCTAATGAGCCTGGGAAAGCCATAAAGTATGGCCCAAGTGTTTGGGCCCCTGCATGCTCATGGGAGACCCAGAAGAAGTTCCTGGCTCCTGGCTTCAGATAGGCTCAGCTCCAGCCGTTGCAGCCTTTAGAGAGTGAGCTAGCAGATGAAGACCTCTTTCTCTCTGTCTCTAACTCTCTCTGTAACTCTTTCAAATAAACAAGATAAATTTAAAAAAAAAAAATGTCTTCTTGAGTTAGACTTTGAGATCAAAAAGAAGGGGAATTGCTAAGGAGGGGTGTGTGTGTGTGTGTGTGTGCGTGCGCACGCGCGCATGTGCGTGCGCGCTTGCACTTTGGCTGATGAATAGTGCTCCGACTTCCTCAGTGCTAACTGTCCAGTGCTCCCACTTCCTCAGAGTTCAGAAATGTTCTGTCCTCAATAAAATTCCTCCCTGAATTCCCCGTGGATTATAGCTTTAGAAAATGCTGCATGTCCAAATGCTAGACGTCAAAGCCCATATGCAAAACAAAACAAAAACTTGACCTGTGAGACTTAAGACGTCTAGAAAGGGCAACATTAAGCATGTCCAGGAATTGACTGACCTAGTCAAATGGAAGGCATCGTGGCCCACAGATGTGTCCTGACAAATATGGTCCTAAGTCCAGCTGTCAGTTCAGTTCAGTTTTGCATACTTATGCAGGTCTGCCTGTCCCTCTTCCCATCCCCCTGCAACATACACACTATCATACACTGAAAATCTCTGTATGCATGTATGTACAGCATACATGTATGTTTATATGAAGTCAAAGCTTTCATTTAATAAAAAAAATCAGCCATCCTGCTAGAAGTCTTCAAACAGCGTGCAGGCGTGGTGATAACTGACTGAACGTTTCACTTTTTGCTACATGACTTGTAAACAAAAACCATCTGATTATTTATTCTGGTACCTTGCACACCATCTCTGTTCACTGCCAAGAGTTCATCAGAAAATAGCCTTGTCGTTGGTTACTAACTTTTAGGGACAGGAGTTGGTGGAATAAAATGCAGGTATTCTTTGCCAGCTAATAGTATTTACTTTCTCCCGTGTGCTGGGCCAGAGGATACAGAATTTACCATTTGGAAGTAGTGGGAGGAGTTTCCAACTGAGGCCTTCTGCAGGAGAGCTTGCGGGAAAGGGCACAAAGGGTGCATTCTGTGAGCCTGCATGCCCAGATGCATGTGTGAGCGGCTGTATACTCTGGAAACTTCTACACGTAGAATCTTGCTCTTTCTAACATTTGATCACCTGTGTGGATTTCTATTTGAGGATAATTTGAGTGGTAATGGACTTAGCATTGCACATTGCCAAGGTTCTGTCCCAGAGCTAGCAAAAAGGGTCTGTACAAGGGTGCTTCAAAATGTTCATGGAGACCAGAATTAAAAGATACTTTCCTTTTGGTATGCAAAATAATTGAAGGCCATGCAGTGTTATCCATGAGCTTTTTGAAGACATCTTGTATTTATGCTTTATTGAAGACTTGGGTGTAAATAAAAACAGAGGGTTAGAAATCAGAGGATTTTTGAACTCTGAGGATGAGGATACCCCTTATAACAAAGGTCAGAAAGAACAGAAGAAAATATTGCAGTGGTTCTTGACTGACACAAAGCTTTCACCGCGCAAACAGGAAGCATACAGTGTTATTGTGGCCCAACTAGCTGCTAATTTCTGAGACAATCTGTTCATGCACTTAAGTCATTTATTCTCCTTTCCAAAAAGACTGGAGCTGTTAAAGACTTGAGATCTGTCTTCTGTAATAATGGTGAAAGATTCGGACCAGATGAAGGAAAAGAAAACATCACAGCTTGATGTTGGGAATACAGATCTGCTCAGAAAGGAGCACTCCACAAAGAAAAGGCAGAAAACCCAAGGAGTTTGGGGAACAGAAGGAGCACAGCAGCTGGGCAGGCCCATTTGAAACTGGAAAGCATGAATTTATGGCCATTGAAGATTATGGTGAAGGTTCTCCCTGATGTATTGGCAAGCAAAAAGCAAGCTTAAAACTTTTTACATACTTGATGGAGAGTGAGGCAGGGGAGGTGGTGACTTTAGACAGGATGGTCAGGAAAGCCTTCTGGGAGAAGGCGAGTCTGGAGCTGAAATAGAGATGACAGGAAAGAAATAGCCATACAAAGACCTTTGAAGTGAGAGCATTTCAGATGGAAAGGAAAACAGAAAAAAAATGTTTCTTATATTTAAACCTGGAACCATTTCTGCTGTTTCTTTCTGGTATAACTGTGCGTGCAGGAGACAGTGTTTATTAGATTGCCTGGGGACTGGCAAAAGCTTTGGGACACTGCGGATTGTGATGACAGTGCTTGTTAACATAGGAATGGTTTCCCTCTGCTCGTTGTGTTTGACCAACTTTCTTTTCCATAACCAGAAACACAGCTTGAGTGCGTTCCTATCCATCTTTGTCAGTTTTCATGTCAATACAGTATGAATAAAAGATTTTACATTGTCTTCTGGAGTTATCATAAGATGCTTTTAGAACATATGTAAGTCAAATGCTTAGCCTGGAAGTATTTTTACATTCTAAAATGGTATTTATGATGGTGACTGAATAAAATTGCTTACTATGTTGGAAGAGAGCATAAAAATAACACATTGAGAAATCAATTTTAAAACTTTAATCTTGTTTCATTCTTTATAGGGCTTACTCCCCTAGAAGCAAGATGGCTGAAGTCAATACTCACGTGAACGTCAAGGAAAAGGTAGGATAAAGCTCCACATTGGCTCACAAACTCCAAACTGGGTGATGTAGTCTCTAGCTGGTAAAAACTCAGTTGTCATGAAAGAAGGGAACAGTGGTTTGGGGCAGACATAGTAAGTCTGCCACACTAATGAGCTGTTTAGCAGAAGGAATCACACATGGTGTGTTCTGAATGCATATTAAATGCATTACATAGATTTTCTCATTTCCTGTTGACCGTAATCCCATGAAGTTATTTCCATTTTATAGAGGTGGAAATTGAGGAACAGGAGTGTGATTCATCGGAGGTCACATATCTAGTGAACAGCAGAGTGGGCTGTGCACTCGGGCAGTGCACTCCACCATTCCAGCGAGCACCTGCTGGGTTGCAGCTGAGAGCTAGGGCATTATGTTACCTCTTCAGAGATGGCCCGGTGGAGAAATCCAGCCGATGTCTCGCGTGTCTCCTGGTAGTCACACTGGGTAGCCTTGAGAGTTTCTGTCGCTCCCCCTCTTCGTGGAGGAACGACATAGGACCCTGCGCTGTTCTTTTGTCTGCTCGGCCCTTCCCGGGTTTGCTGCTGGTTCTTCCCGGGTTGGCTACCGAACCTTCCACCTCCGTGGAAGGGCGGTTCCCCCTAGCCACTTTCCCCACTTCCACGGGGGAGCGGCACACCGCCGGCCGGCTCTCTCGGGGGCTGCTCAGATGTTCCTCAGGTGTTCCTTCAGATAGATGTTCCCTTTAGATGTTCCTGGTGCATGTTGTCTCTCTCCTCCTTTATAGTCCTCTTCCACCAATCCCAACTCTGCTACCCACACGCCGAGTACGCTGCTCTCCTCCAATCAGGAGCAGGTCCTACAGTTTATTGGTTGAACTGGAGGCAGCTGTGTAGAAGCTGTTTCCCTTCTCAGCGCCATATTGTGGGAAAGCAGATGCATAGAATAAGTCTTAATTCCAGTAACTTAGTCTAGTCCGAGTTGCTCCCCACAAGTTTCCTTTAACACAGAGAGTTCCTGACTGTGAAGCTCTCCCTTCCCCCCACCATTTCTTGGAAACTGATTCTACTTCAGAGCCCTTCCTTAGAAGGGCTACTTCTGGGCCAGCATCCCTCTCTCACCGCATGTGTTACCTTGTACTGTTAGCTCTCAGCAGTCGCAAATCAGAGAGCATGGAGAGAAGTCTGCCCAATCCACTCTCTGGAACTGTAGGAAGGTACAGAGGCCCTAGAAGTGGTTGGCTCGTGGTTGTCCAAGTGGAACATGAACCCAGGCCAGCCAGCTCAGGCCACCCCCCACCCCAGGCTCCGGTGACCCAGCTGGGCAGCCGGCTGAGGGTGGGGGTTTGCCTTTCGTCCCTAACCGAGTGAAGAATGAGACAAGTAACGTTTGCGGAGTGCTTCATTATTTTTCTTTCGTATAGCAAAGATGACCTGTTGTAGATGCCAGGGAAATGGTGCAAAACGCGTAGATGGGGTTCCTGCCACCACCGAGCTCACACTCAGGGCAGGGAAGCAGAGAATAAACGCAAGACAAATAAACGCACAGAGTCATTTCAGACAATTTCCTCATTACCATCTAAATGAAATGTAGATCTCTTTCTTCATGAACGTGGGCAAAGGAAAAAACATCCATAGTAGCTGCAGCCATACCCGTGACTGCACAACTGGAGTCGCAGCGCTCTTCACACCACATGCATTGGTCACAGGTCTCCAGAAGTGATGCTGCGTCATCGCTGCTTCTCACTTACCGTAGGGACAGAACCGGCCACCGCGTGCCTTCCCACCGGAGAAGCACGGACACAGGGGCTTCAGAGCGCTTGTGGCCAACTCGCATTATCTTTTAACAATACCATCTCATAAGCTGGGGTTTCCAGTCCTCTTTTAATGCATTTCCGTATGAGTCATTTTCCTTGTAACCATGTGCGCCTTATCTCATGAATTGTAGCACACTGTTCAGAGGCTTCCCCGCGCTGCCAAAGGGGTCCTAGTACTGAAAGGTATACACCGTGTCGGCCTCTATTCCAAAGGCAAAAGTGAGCATGCAGGAGTGTGATGTGGTCTGACATGTTTTCAGAAGATCTCCTGGCTTCATCAGTGACTGGGCTGCATGTTTTATAAATCTGCATTATTAAATAACTTTCCTGTTTCATGAGGACCCTGAGGCCTGAGGTCAAGACTTGGTCGCAGTCAGATTCTCAGGGAATGTGGGGAAGCAAAGATTCAAACTCAGCCGTGTCTGGTTCTACAGCCTGTGCCCTGTCCACACATTCCTGCTTCTCAGGGTTTCCACCAGCATGCCCTCAGGGCCCAGAAGAACAAGCCGTTACTCCAAGTCTCTGGGCACACAGTCAAAGGCTTCCACAAGCATGCAATTTCTTTGGCATCTGATGTGTTATCTTAAACATTGATGCAAAAATATTTTGATCTATTGTATCCCATGATATAAACTGTATTGCTTATTGACCATTGAGTAGCCAACAGCAGAAGGCTTGGTTCTGCGTTCATGGGGACTCACAGTCAAATACTCAAGCGAGAAGTGTTTCCCGGTTTGGGAAGATTGGCCTTGTTCCAAATGTCTGCTGATAGGGGAATTGAACAGCTCCTGAAGTTGGGCTCTGGGAAGGAGAGGCATTTTCAAGAATCAGGCTCACAGTAATTGATCCCTGTGTAAAGCATGCCTGCTGGGCAGACCAGTGCTGCAGGCTCAGCAGTCAGCAATAGACTTTCTTATTTAAAACAGAGGTGGCATCGAGCCATGAGGGGAAATGGACATGCAGACCACAAAGGGTCAGCGTGACGTCGCCACACATTGTTTTAGGCTCCACATTCGTCCCGCTTGTCCTGAGTACTGTCAGATACCCATGTGAAGAGTAGCAGGAAATGGTGTTTTCCCATTGCACTTCAGAGACTTATCAAAATGTTGGCAGTATTTTGAAAGAGGGTGCTGTTAGGTTGTAAATATTATCAATCTGCATGACAATGAAAGTAGAGCTCCTCTAACTCAGTTAGCAAATTCCGTCTTCCCGTGTTGAAAGGTTAATACGATTCTCAACTCAACAACATAAATCATAGTGAACAACTGAAAATTCTGAGCATTTATAATTTTACATTGATTTATTTTCGTGCACTTACTTCCTTTAGATATTAGCTCTTATGGCCTTTTTATGATTAGTTTGTTTCTCAATCTGTCACACAGAGCAATGACATTTCAGTTCTGAAAATTAAGAATAATAACAACTGTTACATCTTAAATTACAAGCTTCTCAACATCAGAGAACAGATCCGTGTAGTATTTTTGATACAACATCTAGTCAGGCACTGGGGGAATTGAATAATGAAAGTCTGACAATGAAATGAACTCATCGGTTATCTTTAGAGGATCCACAGTTGGATTAATTGAATGGGAGTAGGTGCTTTGGAGAGGAAATACTTCTGTCCTCATGCAGTGTTTAATCCAAAGGGGGAGCTAATAACTTAAGGTTTAATATTAAAAATAACTGGATGTTATAATTGACACTGTCTATGACTGCTTTATTTCAAAATATCTTTGTTGTTGGATGATAACTATAAGGACTTACACTGGAAATGTGGTGGACGTCGCAGGTGAAGTTCCTCGGCATGGCACACGTGTGCTGCTCTCTGGCAGTTCTCGGTGCCTTCTCACTGGTGTTTCCTGCCATCTCTCCATACGCCGTCCTCAGTCCAGCCACCTTGACCTTGAATGTGGCTGTCTCTGTGCTTGCGAGAAGGCCCGTTTCCTCTGCCTGAGACGTCTTCCTCGGGGACCTGACTCTCACTTACCTTCCTTCTAGGAACCCTTTTCACTCCTCGCCCTTTCCTGTCTCCCTACCCCACCTAAGGATTTACCTTCCTCTGTGCTGTCTGGAGCTTCAGTGGGATTCTCTGCCCACTCCACTGTTACTCCATGCTGTGCAGTTGTTAGCTGTCGCTCTGTCTCTCTGTGTGAGACTGTGTGTTCCTTCGGGACCGGGATGGATCTTACTGTTCTTGGGTTTGGAACGTAGCTGACCCCTCCTAGTTAGATAAACGAACCAACAGTGAATGAATGAACGTGCCCGCTTGAATAATTAAGTTCTTTAGAGACTCCATTTCCCATTCACTGTATTTTGCAAAATCTTAAGGCTTCTTAAAAAATGGAATGTAGGTTAATGGAAATGTCATCCCATTTTAGTACTCACTTTGCTATTAAAGCATCTTTTAAATTGTGGCTCAAAAGAGAAACCTTGCCGCTGGTTCTGCAGGAAGGTAGTATCTTTAGGAGACTGTGCTGGGGAGTCACAGGTAAATTTCACAATAACAGATGATGTTCTTGGTTTGTAACCAGTCACATCCTGCTGCACCAAAATAAATAAATAAATGGAAGAAAAATCCCCAAATTTCATTTTGTCAAGGAGAGACACCAGAACAGGATCTTTATGCTAATTAGAGATCTTGTATTTAGAGACTAACTTTTGACAACTCTTTTCTAAATAATGTATTTTTAAGAAATTCAACATTAGAATCTCATTGATGAGTTAATTCTATGAAATTATTAGATTATTTCTTGAGTGAAACATCGAGTACCAAGCTAAATTGATTTACAAATTTTTAAATGTAACTTTCAACTGAATAAGTAAGTCTTAATAGAACAGATATAGAAAGACAATTTTTCATCAGATTTTTTTCATACATTATTATAAATCAGTTTAAAAAGAATATAATTCAATAAAATTTGGCAATGGAAACTAAAGGGAATCTTTATTTGTAAAATGGTGCTAGCATTGGCTCAGTGTCCAGTTACAGACTAATAAATAATCCCAATGACAAATTTCCCCTGGGGAAATGATCTCCAGTCAGGTGATAGAAAGAGTATAGCGTTTGGAAATAGAAGGCAGAGTATTAGGTCCCCAGTTGCCAGCTGAACAGCCTTGAAGCAAGTCACTTAACTTTTCTGGGTCTCAGTTTCCTAATCTGTAAATTGGATGTGATAATGAAACGTACTTCTGAAAGTCACCAAAAAGTGGGGAACTACATTATGGCTCCCAACAATGTAAACCATAAAGGATCTGGGTGAATTCATCTGTTTGGTGTTTTTTTTTTTTTTTTTTTTTATTTCAAAAGTGGCAAAGAGATTCTAGTGAACATTTTTGTTTGGAACTTGAAATACAAATAACCATACAACCAAGATGAGAAGAAAAAAATGAAAAGCCCAAATGAACCAAAGAACATAAAAGCGGACTTGACTTTCTCAAACTTTTATAGCTATTGCTGAGCTCCACAAAAAATAATTGAGAGTAGATGAGATGATGATATGGAAATGGGAAAAAGCTCTGTGTGTAGTCTTGTTGCTGAGTCGCGCCACTTACCGCGAATAGCTTTCAGGGCTGTGCAAGTGATAGAGGTAAATTGGGTTATAAACAATAATCATATAAAGTCATTAAAAGGAAGGAGGAGGAAGAGAGAAGAAGACTGTCTTGTCCACATGGGTACAGAGAGGCGACATTGTCGACATGTCTGCAGACGACTGACATGGAAAGAGTGTGTGTCTCTGTGTCCTATAGGGCACACCAAGGGGGCTTTATTACTTCATAATACATACACTCTCGTTTATTGTTGGTTTCCTGTAACTATCTTGGGCTAGGTTCACCAAAAGTATTGGCATTGGATTCAGGTCTCTATGTGAGGTGGTATGTGGTCAGCAAGACCCAGACATTTGATTAGAGAGACTTCAGCAGGATCAGAGAGAGTGTGGAAGAAACCCCTCATCATGCATCTTTAAAAGATTAACTCCATTTAATAAAGAACTCATTTCATGGGATTTGGGACAAGTTTTAATGATATGCAACAGCTTCAAAAGGCCAAACCACGCAAGCTTTGGTGAAGTTTTTAATTTTACAATTGTACAGGAATGTTTTAAGTTCATTTACTGCAACCCGAGGATTCAAATAGCAAGAACACAAACCACACAGCTTTCAGATTTCGCCACAGACAAGTTCTTGTCATCATTTTCTCATAGGAAAGGGTCATTAAGTTTCCCTTTCAAAGAAAGGAGAAACATTGACAATAGTTATTGCCTAATGCTTATGGACAGAATAGCTGTTATTGTTGCTTGGCAACTAGAAGAGATTTGACAAGGAGTCTAAAGGAACTGAATGAATAAATGGAAATGTCAGCATCAGTTTCAGGGGATAAGAAGAAATTTACTATTGCAGGATTAGCATCGTGTTGCTTTTTCCAAGCTGCATGATTGGAATTCACAGAGCTTCTGTTCTGCTTCCCCTCCCCTCACCCTCCTTCTAGCCTTTCACTGTGGCCCCTTTTGCACTGGGACTGAGAGGCGTGGAGAAGATAGATGGTTAATGCTAAAGAATGTAAGAGCATGTCAAAAAGGAAATCTTTCGGCGGCAGGAAAAAATAACCCCTGGTGGCAATCCCTTGGAATTTATAGGTCCTTCGCCAACATTCTAGTTATTTCTCACAATGATCCTTCGTATTAAATTATCCAATTTTTGCAGATAAAAAAATGACAAGGCTGCAATGATACTTTCTTCTTTGTTGACCTTGCACACTGAAAATCTGGTTCAGAGAGATGATAGATTCAGCACTTTAAAAATATACTGATTATGTTACTATTAAAACCACTCTTTCTGTCTAAGTCATTTCTCGACTGTGTGACTAGAAGCTCCTTATAAGCAGAAATT
This sequence comes from Oryctolagus cuniculus, assembly GCF_051225735.1. NCBI lineage: Eukaryota > Metazoa > Chordata > Mammalia > Lagomorpha > Leporidae > Oryctolagus > Oryctolagus cuniculus. Next base: position 39,721,635 of record NC_142869.1, on the reverse strand, counting down.
TTATTTGTGTACTTAATGTGTCCTGTATGGTGGTATCATCCTAAAATATTTCTGATTAACCAATACTTAGTTAAATAAGTTAACCAAGATTCTGACATAATAATTCTCAAGCTGTAGGTTAAGGGAGAAGGTGTCAGGACATGTCTCCTTGGGTTCAGACAAGTACTAACATGTCACTAGTGAAAAGATAAGGATAATTCGAATATATATATATATATATGCACACACACACATTTGTATTTGTGTTGGAATCCTCCAAGAAGCAGATGCCAGGTTGAGCTGTGATCAGAAAGGGTGCAGTAGGGCACTTTTAAAGATAAAGGGAAAGAAGCACGAGAGCTTCAGGCTTTCCTGCAGGTCTGCCATCTTTGAAAGGAGAGAAAAAAGGAAAATCAAGTAGGAGTCTCAGACTTGCAGTGCAGTGCTCAGAAAGTTTTGGCAGGCTGATTGGAAGTGTCCAGGCCAACTTTGCCCACATCTGTACCCCAGCACCTCCATTGCTGACCAGGAGCATCCTGGGGGATCCGGCTGAGGCACAAATGCACCTCAGTACCCAGAGGGGTGCATATGGGCTCTCAGTCAGCTGTCCGTCAGCTGCTTCCCCCAGCGGGTTCCATAGCCCCTGTGACACTCAAGAGGGTAACAGAATCATAGATTTAGAAAGGAAATTGAAATGGCTATTTCGGAATTCAGTCAAAGGAGAAAATCATGACATGTCTTATGTTCCATGAAAAGAACAAATGAAAGTTGGAGAACCACTGTTCTTCAAGTAACCAGCAAAGTGAAATGCAAGCGCCAGGATTTCCCTTCCCTTAGGAAGCGCAGCCACACTGTCATTGGGAAGGCGTCCTCTCAACTTCTAGGGTAAGCAATGACTTAGTGATCGTATTTTCTGTTAAAGGTATCCTCTGCTCCTAAGCACGTCTACATTAACAAAGGGACATTCTTCTGAAGAGCTGCGTGTCCTTTGGTACGTTTTGCCAACTTTCTAGCTTTCGGTTGTTGTCAGCTACCAGATGAGATAATACATGTGGCTGATCTCCTCTAACACGGACCAGTGCATGGTCTTTCCCACCTCATAGGAAGAGTGAAAGACCAAGAAGGACACTGTGCCACCATCAGAGAACATGGTGTTAGCGGTAGTCCCAGGCAGAGTAGCTGCCTCTGTTGGATGTAGTACATAACCTCTGTGCTTCAGTTGCTGATAAAACGAAAGACTTTAATTAAATCATCTCTGCGGCATGGTGTTGCTGATGCCCTGCTGGCTTGGGACCTCCGGAACTCTACTTCTCAATCTTTGAAAATAATTGTCCATAAAATTACATGACTTAATGTTTTCCATTCTTTTTTATTGTGATAACAATTTTTTAAGTGCACAATGCAGTATTGTTAACTAGAGGCACCATCCTTCTGGAACCTGCTCCTCTGGTATAAATGAAACGCTATACCCATCACATAGCAACTTTCTACTTTCCTCTTCTGAGGCTCAGGAAGCCCCATTCTACTCTCTGGTTTTACAAGTTTGATTATCTTAGGTACTGTATGTAAGTGAATCCTGCAGTATTTATCCTGTGACAGGCCTCCTTCACTTAGCATAGCCCTCGAAGTTCATCCATGCTGTCAACGTTGTTGCCTGTTGCAGGATTTTCTGTTTTCCTAAAGCTGAATAGTATTCCATCGCTTGTATATACCTGTTCTTTATCCATTCATCTCTCAGCATATGATTGTTAGTGGGTTTTGTTTTCATTTTTATTGTCCTAAGTTGTAATTTTCGTTGTCCAAACACAACTTTCAATGCTGTTTTTTGTTTATTTCCTTTTCCTCTAAAGGTAGTAAAAGGGAAAAGCAAACAAACATATAAAATCAGTAGGAAAACAAGATTTGGTCATTCAGATGGTTACTTTGAAATTTAAACCAGTGTGCCTTTTTAAATTGATCAGACCCATTAACATACAAAATGGCATGTGGATGAACAAATAAATTCCCTTCAAAGAGGAAATGTGTTTCTAGTTTCCCTGGTATTTAGATGGTCTACTTTCTTTGCACCACTGTGAAGAAATATCCAAGCTTAATATAATTTAAAGAATAGCTTAAATTCCTCATTTTGATATTGACTAAAGGATAATTAATTTTTTTACTCTGGTGTTGCTTAAAGGGTAATAGTTACACCTTTATGGTACTCCTTATGTGAAAATTTCCATGAATGAGCAAAAGTTACAAAAAAAAAAAAAAAACAACAGGAAAAGTAGATGTCGTAATTTCTATCTCCTCCCCCAAGTTGAGGCCTTATATTCCAAAGAAAACAAGGAAAGATTTGACTGAATATTTTAAGCTAGAGGTAGAAGATAAATTTAAACTGTCTTACTTTTCCATCTTGATTAAAATACAAAGAAAGCCTTATGAAATAACATTGCTTTTTTCATTCACAGTAATCAATCCATATATGGAATTCATCAGAGATAGTAGCCAGACAGAATATTTACCTAAGTCCGAAGACTGTGTGGGTATAAGCATCTGCCTGAAAACAGGCTTCCAGTGGATTCTGGGCCTCACAGTGCAGACCTAAGTGGGTAGTTGTGGAAAAATATGAGGAATCATGAAACACAGTTATAGAAAATGTGCAAGTATACACAGAATACATGATAGCTACCTGGGTGAAATGAAATGCATATTAAGCTAACTCCTTGTCTCAATGTAGATTGGAGGGACTGCTACCAATAGCAACCATTTTGTAATTATATATAGATGATATTTACAAATGATAGTTACATATATTATATGATATAAATGATAGGCTAAAGATCAGCATTCTGATGTGAACAGCTGAGCATGAACTAAATTAAAAGATTTAAGATATACTTAATTTTAATTTTACTATTTCTTTAGATAGGAAGACAGTCCATTTGAGTTCCTCTTATTCTACAAGTCATCAGGTTTACTTTTAGTAATTAAAGATATTGTATCTGACATAAATGTCAATTTTCATTGAAAATTAGAGTAGCTGTTGAATTACTTTGATTTTTTTCACATATTCAGCAAGTTGGAAAAGTATACATACAGAAGTAAATGAAAGAAATCTGGGTTTTTGCTCTTAATTATCTTTAACCCTTTCAGGAGGTTGTTTTCTCCAACAATAACAACAATGGTATCTCCCCTATTAAAAGGTGGAACCTAAGCCGACCTCCTCCCCTTAAAACTGGGTTGGCTTCGGAGCTAGTCAAGGACCATCGAGGGCTTCTGCTGCTCCCTCACTAGTTGGGCTACTTGAAGTACCGTGTGAACAGTGTGACTGTTTCTAATGCCACCGGATGTGAGGAAGCACAGACAACCTATCAAAGGAGACCACCTGTAGAAGTCTTGAGACCCCGTGAAGGTAGAGAGAGAGGGACCCAGGCAGCCCCAGGCTGCACCAGCGCTTGTCTCCCTGCAGGAGTGTCTCTAAGACAACCCACGCAGCCAGACTTTACCAGGCTTCACTGATGCACAGAGACAGTGAACAATAATAGATTGACTTTGTTCCAAGCTGCAACGTTTTGGCTGCTTGTTAAACAACACGGTAGCTGGAATGCCCTCTGAAGGAGAGGAAATAGTCCCTTTTGCTGCACTGAAAGGCAGACTGTTCTGAACTAGAACTGGCATTTTTGGAATTGGGCATTCTGAAGTGATGAAGCGATGAGGGTAAGTAGGCAGTACACTCAGGTAGATTAGTTGCAGGTGAGCACCTCAAAAGAGGTCCGTCTGACACCACCTTCTCTGCTGTTCCTCACTTGCTATCCCTTCGCCACCTGTGTTTCCACTCAGTCATGGTTGTCAGTTCTGGACAGACCTTCGAATCAATGGGAAAACTGCACACACAAACACACAAGAGAGAATACCAAGTCCCAGATTGGATTGTCCGGGATGGGGCCCCGGTGCAGGTGTGTTTTAAAAACTTCCTGGATTTTCCAGCTTGCAGCCAGAGTTTAAGCTCACGGTTGGCTGCCAACAGTGTCCCAGGTCTGTGTCCCTGGCTCAGCTCCTCCCTGGAACTCCAGGTTCGTGGATTCACTTGCTTTCTAGGTATCTGCGTATGGCTGTTGCACAGGCCCCTCAAAAAGTAAAGCTAGTTTCCCCCAAAGCAGAGTACTCTGTCTCCACCAGGACTCCCTTCTCAGGAAGTGAGCCCACCAGCCATGCGGTGCTCACGCCGGCAACCAGGGCGTCACCACATACCTGTGTCCTCCTCATTCCTTGTATCTGGTTAGACACAAGTCAGTTACTTCCTCCCAGGTAATTCTCCACACTGCTGCATGTTGGTCCCTCCCTGCCTGGCACCTGTATGATCTCCAGTCACCCACAAAGTAGGCAGAATAACCTTAAATACTCAGTCATACTCCTCCCCTGAGTAAACTCTCCCATGCCTTGCTTTTAGAATAAGGCTCAAAAAAAAAAAAAAAAGCGGGGGGAATAATGCTCAAAATATTAAGATGGCTGGCGGCAGGGCTTTGCTCAGTACATTTTTCTCCAACTTTACCTGCAGTTCTCTTCTTTTTGACATTTGATGCTTCTGACGTCCAGGGCCTCAGTTCTTCTGAGCACTCCTCAGTGCTGTGGGTTCATAGGTGCTGGATGGGACTACTCTGCCTCTTCTCCCCTTCCCCTCTCCTGACTTAGCACTCCTCAGCCTTTGTTCTCAGTTTAGACTAATGTCAGGGCTCAGAGGGGCTTCCCTCCCTCGGCCACATGCCAAAGCGTCTTTACTCTCTGGTCACATGTACCAAGCATCTGCTTCCTTAGGCTGTAACTCAGGCGTGTAGTGTGCCTGTCACTGAATGCAGTCCAGCTCAAGAGTCTGTGCATCGTGGCTGGCTGAATGAATAAACACGTGAATGTGAATTAAAAGATCCATATCAACGCTGAGGGAAGTTCTCTTGATAATGGTCTGGCCCCTGTAGTCAGCTCTGGCCTACACAAAATTCAAGTCAATAAATCTTCTAAGATACAGAAGATGTCAACTAATTTTAAAAGTGACACAAAGCTGGAAGGAATGGCTAATGCATTTGCTGCTTGTGTTTGCAAAATGTAAGGTTCCAAAAGATAACATCTGTCTGGAGTGATGAGTCAGAACTCACATATTGAAATTTAATACTGATGAATGTAAAATCATACCCTTATGTCCTGGCCCTGGCACAAGTACAGGGTAGGGGACACTTGGCATGGAAACTCTCAGGAGACTTAATGGCAAGTGAGCCCAGTTTGAGCCAGTCCTTGGCATGGCTCCTAAGACTGCCAGTGCCATCTGAGATTCCTTTAATGGACAGACGGGGGCCCCATCAAGGCAGGTGCAGGCCCCACGGTTCTCTGCTCTGATCCAGCCTCCTCTGGAACAATGTGCTTCATTCACAGAACCGCATTTTAACAGGATGCATGCAGAAGAGCTTGGCCAGATGGTGAAAGCTTGGGAATCATCACAGCTTATGAAAAATTGCTGAAGAGCATATGTTTACTCCATAAAGATGGAATTCTGGGGAACACTTTAGTTCTTTGGAAAAAGGGAAGGTTTGGTCTGCAGGAAAGGACTACACATACAGACGAAAAGGCAGTACCGGAACCAAGGACAGCAATATCTGGCATCCCCTCCCTGGCCTTAGCCTCTCTCCCTGGTCTTCTGATCCAGCCTCACCCTTACAACAGATGCCTTCCTTAGCTCCCTTTCCCTGTGCCCTAGGACCTACCACTGGGTTTCTTATAGCGTGTCCTTGGGTCCTGCCTTCCGCTGCTGTGGCTGCTGGCCTATTAAGAACTGTGGGGAAAGCCAGGCCACCTGGCTCCATGACAGATCTGTGCTGTCTGGCACAGGGGACCTCAGGCCTATCTCATGCCGCTGAGGGCAGCTCTACATCTTCCTCTGCCATTTGAGCACCAAGGCAGACCCTGAAGCTCTGATCCAGCAGAGTGGGGTCCATGAATTGTCCTCTTCACATTCAGTCTCAAATGCTCATGGTATCTTCCCTCTCCTCTTGTCTCTGTTCTTCCTGCCCCAGGATTCTGAGACAGAGAGAACGGACTCTGCCCTCCCTCCCAAGCTTGCTTTTCCACATGGATCTTGGTAGCCTTTTCTCTCAGTTCCTCCGGACCTTCTTTCACTATTGATCTCTTTCCTGTCTCCCAATTCTTCCTCATTGCTGTCTGCTTCACCCATCAGTGAGCTTGCTCAGGCACTGGGGGAGACAGAGTTCGCAGTGATTGTTTTAAGAGGGATTGGAGGGGCTGCCATTGTGGCATAGCCAGTAAAACCACTGCCTACAACACTGGCATCCCATATGGGTGCCAGTTCGAGTCCCAGCTGCTCTACCTTTGAACCAGCTCTCCACTAATGGCCTCGGAAAGCTGCAGAAAATGGCCCAAGTGCTTAGACTCCTGCACCCACATGGGAGACCCAGTGAAACTCCTGGCTCCTGCTGGGCATTGTGGCCCCTCAGGACTGAACCAGCTGATGGAAGATCTCTCTCTCTCTCTCTCTCTCTCTCTCTCTCTCTCTCAGTGTGTGTGTGTGTTTCTCCCTCTCTCTCTGGAACTCTTTCAAATAAATAAAATAAATATATTTTAAAAAGATGGACTTGCGGCGCCGGCACACCGGGTTCTAGTCCCGGTTGGGGCGCCGGATTCTGTCCCGGTTGCCCCTCTTCCAGGCCAGCTCTCTGCTATGGCCAGGGAGTGCAGTGGAGGATGGCCCACGTGCTTGGGCCCTGCACCCCATGGGAGACCAGGAAAAAGCACCTGGCTCCTGGCTCCTGCCAGGATCAGCGCGGTGCGCCGGCTGCAGCGGCGGCCATTGGAGAGTGAACCAACGGCAAAAGGAAGACCTTTCTCTCTCTGTCTCTCTCTCTCACTGTCCACTCTGCCTGTCAAAAAAAAAAAAAAAAAAAAAAAAAAAAAAAAAAAAAAAAGATGGATCAGAAAGAGGAGAAACTGAGCCAGAGAATCCAATTAGGCTTTTTTCAGAGTCTAGATGAAAGACGAAGGAGAATGTAATGAAGAATGGCGAACAGGTGAGGTTCAGAGAGCTTCTTATCGGAATGGCTCGCGCTCGTTGTTATTTTTATGACTTGCCCTTCTTTTCCTTACTGTTTTGTCAGCTGCTTGGGGCAAGGATTGAGTCAGCTTCCTCTCACTTTCCCTCTCAAAATCTTGTTTGAACGAGTGAGCAACTAGAATGTCACCAAACCACCAGGACGAGACTCCAGCTGGAAGCTGTGGTTTTCATTTTTCTTTTTTTTTTAAAGAGGATGGTTGGTGGGATAAGGAAAGGTATGTGCATATTAGGAGGATGAACAGAGTAGACTTTTGTTCCCCAAAATGGGCTCCATTGTCACTGTGTGCTATCCAGCTTCCTGCGGGTTCACTTCCCATTGCTGCTGGAATAACTCACCAGGAGCTTAGCGACTTAAAACAACATGAATTTATTATCCGACAGTTCTGGAGGTCAGGAGTCCGAATCCGTCTCCCTGGGCTGCAGCCACAGTGTCCGCAGAGCTGCATTCCAGGAGGCTTTAGGGGCCATTCGTTTTCTTGCCTTCTCAGCTTCTAAAAGCTGTCTGCATTCCTTGGCTCCTGGCCCCTTTCCGTCTTCAAACCAAGCAACTACTGGAGGCTATCCTCTGCCTGCTTCCATTTATGAGATCCCTGTGATTGTATTAGGCCCACTGAGATAATCCAAGCTGATGTACCCATATCAAAGCCAGCTGATGAACCACCCTAATTCCGTGTGCAAACCCAATCCTCCAGGTAACCTAGCATAGTCCTAGGTCCTGAGGGGTCAGGGCATGGACATACTGGGGGTGGGAGTGGGGATTATTCTGCCTCCCACCTCCTAGAACAAGCAGCATCTACATCACCCCAGAGCCTGTCAGAATTGCACACTCTCAGGATCTCACCCCAAACCTCTAAGTCAGAATCTGCGTTCTAGTCAGATCCCCAGGTGATTTTTAGTGCATTTTATAGTTTAAGAAGCCACAACTTGACTATCTGTAAGATCCTCTCCACTTTAGACTTCCCATAGTCCTATGAAAACTGCATTTTCCCCATCTTCAAAATTTTCATTATTCCTTCTAATCCTGTTTCCTGCCAAAAAAAAAAAAAAAAGTTAATTTTGATTTGTGCCCCTGGTGTTAATTCCCAAAAAGTCAGCCAAGTAGAACATGACAACACCTCGTGCATATTTTTTTTGCTGGCAGGAAGTAGAAGTTAGAAAAGGCAATTAAATTATGGAATTATCCATGATGCAGAAGTACTGGTCTGCAAAGAGTGTTTTCTTCCCCCGAGAAGATTCATAGGAGAACTGCCTTCATTAGTGTGTAGATAATATTAGTGGCCCAGCAAGTGAAGCAAAACATACCCAGATGAGCTGTTTTTAAGGCATCTCAGAGTGGCTCAGCATTTGAGAAATGTGACCGAAGCTGATTATAAAATTCCTTTCAAAGTTGCTGGAATGGCAAGCCCATAAACAACCCTGGTTCTCATTGGTATGTAAAGGAGGTTGGTGGCTGTTTGATTGCTGTCCTTATTCTGGGCAATAGGATTAAACTCACCTGAAGACTGCAGGCTCCTCAAGGATAGAACCAGCCATACGCTGTGCCTTGAACCTAGGAGGCACTCCATATATTCTGGGCTTGAATCCATTAAGCTTTTCAGTATTGTGCAATACTTTATGCTGAATTACAGAGATGCACTGAAAACCAAATGGATTAAAAATCCAGAGTATTTTAAGGGTCATTTTAGTAGATTCCCTGTTTCCTTTTATTCATTCAGTTGTTCATTCCTCCACTCAACATGTATTAGTGATTCATCTACTGAATGCCACCCATTGTCCTAGACCCTGTGGATATAAGGTATGCTCCTTACCACTCAGGAGCTTACATCCCAGTAGGGCAAATATTCACATTAAGTAAATAATTATGGCACCACGACTGCTGGAAGAGATGTGTGAGCAGATTCATGGGCCTGTCTTCTCCAACCTGCCATGCACATTCTACCTGTATTTTAAAATCTCCCATTTTTTCCCCTTTCCTATTTGAGTCATTTGGCTGTGTTAGTCTTATGTGCAGCCCTAGCTCCTAATGCTGCTACTTGCTATACCTTAGCAAACCCTCTTGAACTGGTGCAGGTGAAGAAGTTATTTTAAAGGCCCAGCAAGATCTCATGGGATTTCCAGAAGCTAAAGAAGCAGGAAGTGAAGTAGCTCCAACACCAGCTCCTCTCCAACCCCATCACTGCAGCTTATCTCCCTTTGTGGTGAATAGTTCAGACTCCCAACGCGGAGAATCTGATTGGTCCACTTGGTCTTTTCAAGCCAGGCCACTTCCTGCCTGGCCATTGTAATTCATTGTCAGTACACACTGATTTCTTCCTTGAAGCACTCACTTAGCTTAAGCTGTAATTACAGGCGGTCCCCAACTTCCGATGCATCAACTTAATGACGTTGGACTTTATTATGATGTGAAAGCTTACCCATATAAACATTCTGTTTTCCATTCTCAGTGCAGTATTCAATAAGTAACATGAAATACTCAACGCTTCATTATAAAATAGTCTTTGTATTAGATGATTTTGTTCAATGATAGACTAAATGTCCTGAGCATGTTTAAGGTCAGCTAGGCTAAGCTATGAGGTTCAGTAGGTTGGGTGCATTAAATGCAGTTTCAACTTGAGATGTTCTCAACTTATGCTGGGTTCATCGAATGGTAACTGGTATGTGTTTTTAGTCTGTCTGTTTACAAATGTCTCCTTTTCTAGCTTTGGCCATGAGCAGATCTAGTACCTGCTTTGTTACTGCCTTATGCCAGCATGCTACCTCATTATAGTAGACATTTAGTCAATAATTAAAGAGTAAGAGGGGACAAAGTCACATTTTAGCCAATCTAAAGATGGCCTTCCTTAGGATACCAGTGAGATTGTGGGAGAGGGAGAGAGAGTCTTGGGTCTCTTGGCCCTCAGTGAAGCTGTAGAGGAATAGGTCATCCAAGAAGGCAGGTGTACAGGGAGATCTTTCCCAACTCATTCTTGATCAAACACTCTAGCCACGTGTTCTTTCCATTTCAGAGCTACATCTAGAAGGACCCTTCTCCTGTGTGACTCAATGTAAATATCCCTGCTTTTACATTTGAAAATTTATTGAGCAGCTAATGTATGCCAAATTCATTTTCAAACACTTCACATGCATCATCACTTTCCATTTTAACAGAAACTCCAGCAGGTAATATCCTCAGCTACAGATCCAAGTTCCAAAGTAGTTCACTCAAGGTCATGGAGCTAGTATGTAGCAGACCCAAGATTAGAGCATGGATTTGTGTAATTCCAGAGCTCCCTCTGTGACGTTGGCTCTCTCCTCTATAAAGTCTTCTCCCCTCCTCTGGAAAAGTAAATTGCTCCCTTCTCTGCAGTACCACAGTACCTTGTTCATAAAGACAGTTCAGCACTTTTTTTTTTTAATTTGACAGGTAGAGTTATAGACAGTGAGAAAGAGACAGAGAGAAAGGTCTTCCTTCCGTTGGTTCATTCCCCAATGGCCGCTTCTGCTGGTGCTGTGCCGATCTGAAGCCAGGAGCCAGGTGCTTCCTCCTGGTCTCCCATGCGGGTGCAGGACCCAAGCACTTGGGCCATCCTCCACTGCCTTCCCGGGCCACAGCAGAGAGCTGGACTGGAAGAGGAGCAACCGGGACTAGAACCTGGTGCCCATATGGGATGCCAGCACCACAGGTGGAGGATTAACCAAGTGAGCCACAGCGCCGGCCCCAGTTCAGCGCTTATGACATACTTTTATTCTAGGTATTTCTGACTCCACTGCTAGCATGTGCCTCCTTAGGGCAGAACCGTATCTGGTTCTGTTTTGTATCAGTGCCTGTCACTTAGTTGGGGATCAACCTGTGTCTGCTGGGCTGAGCTTTGGAAGGATAGATAGACAGTTTGTGGGTTTTTTTTTTTCATAATTTTAAAATTCAATAAAATACTCAAGTACCTTAAACAGAAGTAATATTATAAAAATGTAAGTCTCATAACAGTTCTTCCAGTGTGTGTTACAGCATATACACTGGTATGTTCTCACTACCCCTATAATGCCTATTTCGCAGCAGAGGCAATGGCTCACCCTCTGCCACGCACATCCTTGTGGACTGTAGATACAGAGTGCTGGGATAGGCCAGACATGCCGGGAGAGTATTCCTTTGACCCAAATTGGCAGCCTGGCATTCTGTCACTGAAAACGTGTTTATTAACTACGTTATATATGCACCACACTAGCCACTTAGAGTGGGCGTGATAATCCTATAAAAATGACTGACACAAGGATTCTGCTGTCACATTGTTTAACATCTAGGACAAAACATGTACAAATACTTGGGATGTAAAGGAGAAGGTGAGATTTTATGACTATTTGAAAATGTACTTGCTATGAGTAAGTGGAACATCTCTTCATTTGGTTATTGTTTTATGCCCTTGCCTATTTTCCTGCTGGGTTGTGGTCTTTTTACTTCATACTTGTTGAACTCTTTATATAGTAGAGTCATTAGGCCTTTGGCTATAATGCAAATTAAAAATATATCATCTCTGGGGCCAGTGCCGTGGCACAGTAGGTTAATCCTCCACCTGCGGCACCAGCATCTCATATGGACTCTGGTTATAGTCCCGGCTATTCCACTTCCGGTCCAGCTCTCTTCTATGGCCTGGGAAAGCAGTGGGGGATGGCCCAAGTCCTTGGGCCCCTGCACCCACCTGGGAGACCAGGAGGAAGCTCCTAGCTCCTGGCTTCAGATCAGCACAGCTCTGGCTGTTGCGGCCATTTGGGGAGTGAACCAACAGAAGGAAGACTTTTCTCTGTCTCTTCCTCTCACTGTCTGTAACTCTCTCAAATAAAATAAATTAAAAAAATCTTAAAAAAAAATCATCTCAAAAAAGCTATTAAGTAAAATAGATAAAAATAAAGGAGAATATGCAGCATATGAAGAGATACCATTGACAAAGCAGAATTGAAGCAGAGATGACTTCCGGCATGAAGTACAGAGAAAGACGTCATGCAACTCAGGGGATTTTAGCTGGAATGAAGTTTCCAGACAAGCAGACACATCTCGGATCAGGGAGAAGCCGAGGCTGAGGAGAGGTAGGGAATCAACTGGGCTTGAGAAGTTTGTGTGAGAAGGGGTAGAGAAAGGGACAATTGGAAAGGCAAGTTGGATTCCAGTTGTTGATGGTATTTGCATTAGATAACTTTTTTTTTTTAAGATATATTTATTTATTTGAAAGGCAGAATTACAGAGATGCAAAGACAGAGAGAGAGGTCTTCCCACCTGCTGGTTCACTCCCCAAATGGCCACAACAGCCAGAGCTGGGCCGATCCAAAGCCAGAAGCCCGAAGCTTCTTCCAGGTCTCCCACATGGATATAGGGGCCCAAGGACTTGGGCCTTCCTTCACTGCTACCCCAGGCCATAGCGGAGAGCTGGATCAGAAGTGGAGCAGCCGGAACTCGATCCAGTGCTCATGGGATGCAGGCGCTGCAGGCAGCAGCTTTACCTGCTACAGCACAGCGCCAGCCCTAGATAGCTTTTCATCACTCCGGTGGAGGAGTTACTAAGGAAGGAAGGAGGTTTATTTCAGCTCACAGTTTTGGAGGCTCAGTGACCAAGATCAGGTAGCCCCTCTGGCCTGGTGTCCGAGGAAAGCAGTGGGTGGTGAAACTTGTGGAGGGAGGGTCACACCATGAACCGGGAAGCAGTACATCCTCCCTGGCCATGTGTCTCTGTGAAGTCATGGTGAGTCCATCATACAGCCCTGCCCTCGGACCCTCATGCAGGCCCATCACTTCCCAAAGGCCCTACCTTCAGATCAAGCCCCCACCCTTAATCCCTCAACCAGTGGCCTTAATCCGTTAATCATTAATGTGAGACTTTGGAATTTAAATGATTTAGCTCTGTTGTTAAGTTCTTAGGGAAGGGAGTGAGGAGGTCGTGATACTTCAAGGGGTCTTCAAAAAGCTCATGGAAAACACACATCATGAAAAACCTGTGCATGAATTCCAAATATTTTACAGTGAAATAAAATTACCTTTTAATTTCATCTTTTTTCCCCACAAACATTTTGAAGTCTGCTCATACTTTAGGAACAGCAGCAGCTTCAGAAAGAATTCTCAGGGAGGAGACTGGTGGCAGAGAGAGCAGTTATTTTGTGCTGGGTCTTTGCTGATCACACAACTGTGTAGGTGGATTGAAAACTTTGGTCAGAACCACTTTTGAAACTCAGACACAGCTTAAGTGACTCATCGGCAAGCCAAGAATTTCTAAGCAGTCGTCACTGACTGGCTCCCAAAAGCGCAATGTGAAGGAGGAAATCTGTTCACAGCTCTGAAACCACACAACTCAGGTACAGGGGAGGTAGGCTCACGTGGGAAGCTGATACCACACAGCGTCCGTGCAGGCTCAGAGCAGGCGAAGTGCCAGCAGGGTGGGCCTGATGGAGAATGGGACAGAGCCTGCGGAGCCAGATAGGAGGGCCCCAGGGAGAGGGGGGACATCGAGATTAAACGCTCAGAAGGTACAAGCAAAACAACGTTCCAAATAGCAAATTGAATTGGCCCAACTAGACTTAAATTAGGAGAAACAAAGCAGGGGAATGTGAGTCTGGGGCAGGGAAGGCAGTTGCTCAACGAACCGCTAACTAGCTGTCTTCATTGTCACCCAGCAGCCTGAGCGGCTGCCTGGTGGGCAGGTGGACCCTCTGTTGATGGCATGAGAACCCTTTTGGGATGCAGTCAAGGGCAGCTTCAAACAGTGGGCTCAAGTGGGAAGCTGCAGCACACCAGCTGGGGCTGTGGCAGCGAAGAGAAGGCTGTGTGTGTGCAGCCGCGCCAGAAGCAGCCTCTGCAGAGCAGCCACTGCGGGCGTGAATTTTATGAGTTCTCCGTATGCAAACTACCATTAGTCACGCATTGATTGATCCATTCCTCCAGGAGCTTTGGCCCTCAGAGGCTTCATTTCCAAATGCAATGGCTGCCTCTCAGCCCAGCCCCTCTGTGCCACTGCCTGGTCATCCATGCCTCATACTGAAAGTCGCTTCATAATGAGGTCTTTTTTTGGGCTCACATGTGTCAGCCCCCTGTGAGTCTGCTGAATCGTGAATACTGACACAGTGAGCTTCCTGTGTTCTTATGGGCACATGTGACTAGACACGGCTTCTCGATCTTTCTCCAAGACAGTTTCCGTAGGAAAACCAATGTAGTGAATTTATACATAGCAAGACTGGGGAACAGGGCCACTCTCTTCACATTAGCCAAGCTCATGATTAAAGCAGAAACAGACGTTGGCTTAGAAATCCACTAGAATTCAGGATTATTGGAGAATTCCTAAGAATAAGCATAAACTAGTTTCTCTTTTTTTTTCTCATTTCTATGACACTTGAAATACTTGTCTCAATTATCTTCCTCTGAGAATTATAGTCTATTCATAACTAGATTGGCTATCAGATCTGTTATTGATAGTTTTCTAAGGATGCATTCGTAGCTAGGATACCTAAAATGACAAGTAGAGGAAATGTTTTCTGTACACATCTGACCATGATTGGTATTTTTTTTTCTCTCACTGGAAGACAAGTAAGAGTAGTATAAACATCTAAAAAGGAAGTGTGTCTCCAAGTACTGGTGTATAATGTGTTCTGCCTTCATATAATAAAAACATACTGTGTTTTGCAGGGGAGAGATTTGGAAGCACAGAGAACAATTACTTTATGTTTATTCCATAAATCTGGATCTTCACTGTCCATACAACCATGTACATGGACTGAAAACTTTGGTCTAACATAGCTATAATGTAGTCCATGTGATGAATAACTAAGCATTGTGTTACTTAGAAGGACATGCCCAACATGACAATAATGTTGGTAATTATGAAGTTTTATATAATATGAGCAACACTATAGTGGTCTTGAAGTGCCAGGAGTTTTATTTAAAAGAATTGTACTTGAGGGTGGGTCTAGATTGCTTAGAGTGCCTGCATCTCATATCAGAGTGCCTAGGGCTGAGTCCCAGCTCCACTCTGGATTCCAGGTTCCTGGGAGGCATAGGTGGAGCTCAGGTAGTTGAGTTCCTGATACCCACATGGGAAATCTGACCTGAGTTCCCAGCTCCCAGCTTCACCCTGGCCCAGCCCCAGCTGTTGTGGGTATTTGGAGAGTGAGCAGATGGGAGATTTTCTCTCTCACTCTCCCTTCCTCCCTCCTTCCATCTGTGTGTGTATGTGTGTGTATGTGTGTGTGTGTCTGCCTTTCCAATAAATAAAATAAATAAAAAATGAAAGAGGGCCCTATGTAATTTTTATTGTTAACTGCATTGATCATTGTGAGACAAAAATGTATTGTTGGACACACACCAAAATTTATTTTTGTTAATGATATTGCTAGACTGAATGTGGGGGTTTGGGGTTTTGTTTTTGCTTTTCTTCCCATGTTATCCTCTCAGAAAAAAAAAAAAAAAAAAAAAAAAAAGGTAGAGGGTAAGAAGGAAGAGAAAGAAAAAAACTTCCTAACCCAGTGAATGAATGGTAAAAGACAACTCAACAAAAGGATGTTGAATGGCGATCACACAGGGCTGACGCACAGCCTTGTCGGCCTTGGTAGGATCCAGTCCCTGCCCGCTCCTGGCTTCATCACGTATTCTAGAAGCTTTACCTGCTGCCTCCTCCACACTCTGTCTTCACAGTTTCTCTCTACCCAAAATGCTTTTCTCTTTCACCTCCCCTCCCACCCATTTCTCCTCACTCACCTTCCAGGTCTCAGCATAGCTGTATCAAGTCTCTCTGCCATGTGATTTTCCATCACTTATGTATAATTTATAAGTGTATATTAATTTGTGTGATCATTTGATCAGTGTATTTTATACCTCTTGGTTCTCTAAGTTCCAGGAAGTTTAGTTGCTCATCACACAATAGGCATTCAAAAAATATATACTTAATTAGATCTTTAAAGAAGGTACAGATCATTGAGACTTAATGCTATAACGAGTACTCAAACAGTATATTTCACTTTGTGTTTTTATGGGGGTGCAAACTGTTGAAATCTTTACTTAATGTATACTAAACTGATCTTCTGTAAAAAAAAAAAAAAAAAAAAAGAAGAAGAAGAAATTATCAATTCCCAACTTGACTCTCACTGGGATTAAACATGACAATAGGTCTGATCTGATTTCATCATCATTTAAAAAATCATCTATTATTTTTCACTTTATGTTTCTGTGTGGGAGCAAACTGTTGAAATCTTTACTTAATGTATGCTAAACTGATCTTCTGTATATAAAGAGAATCGAAAGTGAATCCTCATGTGAATGGAAGGGGAGAGGGAGTGGAAAAGGGGAGGGTTGCGGGTGGGAGGGACGTTATTGGGGGGGAAGCCATTGTAATCCATAAGCCGTACTTTGGAAATTTATATTCATCAAATAAAAGTTAAAAAAAAAAGAAGGTACAGAGAAAAAGTGAGAAAGACTATGGATTTAAGGAAGTTTTCTATTAAATAGAAACTAAGAAAACTAAGTACTATAAAATATGAGAATAGAAGCTAATCAAAGAAATTTTGGATCACAGATATATGTATATTATTAGGGTCCTCATCAAGACTCAAATATTTGTTATTCATAAATGTCAAAAAAAGATTTGAACCAACTTTCTAATGTCAAGACTTCTTTCTGTAAGTCAGATACTCACAGCATGTGCTGTGTTCTCATTATACGCTAAATACTCAAATACAGATCTATATAAAGTAGGCTGTCTGTTTTCTAATGTAATCAGGAAATATGTTACCCAACTCAATTAAATGTTCTAGTCAGTAGTATCACATTACACATACCATGTCTATATAATCCATATTCCATAAATCCAATTACATTAAACTGTATTTAGCTCTGAAACTCAGTAGTCGTCATTTAAACAGATGAAAACATGTAAAGATTGTACAGTGCTTCACCAGTCTCTTGCCTTTGGACGGTGCAGTATTCAAGTATTTGTCAGCAGCAGTCACAGTAATCCCTTTGGCAGAAAACTGGACGAGCCAGGTTTTGCTCAGATAGGTAGAGCATCCGGGAGTAATTGCAAGGCTGCGAGATAAAGGTCAATTAATTCTAAGAGGCGAGAAAAAAGAATACTTGGGAAATTTGACTAAGAAATGCACACA
Organism: Oryctolagus cuniculus; assembly: GCF_051225735.1. NCBI lineage: Eukaryota > Metazoa > Chordata > Mammalia > Lagomorpha > Leporidae > Oryctolagus > Oryctolagus cuniculus. The sequence goes on along the minus strand of NC_142869.1, from coordinate 39,704,453 downwards.
GTTCATTAAACATCAAATTTCATCTTAACCTTTTGAAGTTCTTTGCTACATATGGATTTACCTTTATTGCTGTTAAGTGTTTGGTTTTCAGAAATGTGTTTGAGAGCATTTTCTGTATTAGGCCTGAGATTACCACTTCCAAAATACAGCGCCCTGCATATGCCTGTCTTCGTAAACATTCATGGAATCTCCCCAGACCCTTCTGTGACCCTGGAGGTGACTGTTCCCACAGTGCAGCCAGGGAAGCTCAGGCAGGAGGCTGATTCTGTACGATTTCTAAGGCTCCCCCTGAGCCAGGCGAAGGGAAGCCTGACACAGAAAACGATTCTGTGTTCCTCCCTGAAAACATCTTGTGTGCATCTGTAGTCATGGGGGAGGGCAGATTGCAAGCCCGGAGTTGGCTTTCACGCTTGCTGCCGCAGTCCTAACAAGGAGCTCTTTGTGGGAATGTGTACACCAACCAAGTGGGAGTCAAGGTGATGGCCACGATGGGACTTCTCTCTGGTCTGAAATGCCTTCAGTATGCTGATGGCAAGAAGGTAGCTGGCTTCCCAGGGCCTTTCTAACGGTCGTTATTCTGTCCAGTGAGAGATTCATAGGTGAGAAATATGTAAAATATTTACTTTTCTTCTTTTTCTTTTCCTTTACAGATCTATGCAGTTAGATCAGTTGTTCCCAACAAAAGCAATAATGAAATAGTCCTGGTGCTACAACAGTTTGATTTTAATGTGGATAAAGCTGTCCAGGCCTTCGTGGATGGTGGGTATACATGCGCCTGAAGCTGAAGATGGTAGAATAAAATACTTCATACATAGTCCATGTATTTTAGTGTTAGAATGAAATACTTCATACATAATCCATGTATTTTATAATGTTAGAATGAAATACTCCATGCATAATCCATGTATTTTTTTCCTTAAACAAAATGAGTATCTCTGGTTACTTAAGTTTTAATAAAGATACACTGTTTGCTAAAAATGCATAGATATAATACAAGCAGCACTTGAAAGTTCTTTTTCTCTTATTAGAAAAAAAATGCTGTAAATAGTTTTCAAAGGGTACTGATTATAATGCTGCCCGTTCCCTGTCTGCCAGTCATTCCCAGTTGTTATTTTACGTGTCCTTTATCTGATGGTGCTGTGTGAATGCACGGTCGTATGCTTTATTCCTGACCTGGGAAGCCCTCTGATCTCGTCCACAGCGTAATTCTTCTTGGCTTCATGACTGGAATCCTTGAATTGATGCTCATGCAGTCTAAGAACACTGGTTTATTCTTTAATATCCTTAGTTTATGATTTTTAGTTTGCCTAATTAATCAGAATGCCAGTTCTTTTTTACCTGTAAATCCTTTTTGCTTTCTAAAAAATATATCATTTTTAGATGATCCATTGTCAGTGATGTAACAGAATCTAAAGTCTCAGGAATATGTTTATCTTAACACTTTACAACTTAGAAGCTGTGAATTTTCTTTAAATTATGGGGGAATTTTCCTCTCCTAACCAAATTGCACAAGTTCAGGTTTTGAACAGTCTTTTCCTTATCCTTAGTAACCTTAGGTCTTCTGTCCTGCTGTTCATTTCTATTTTGTAAATAGGGCCTCGCTAAACATAATCTGACAAATAAGGCCAGGAAGGACCTGTCAGCACATTTCTCAGTTGCATCCTATTTACAGTTTGTCAAGGACAGGATGATTTACTTATTTTCCTGGGAGGAGAATAACCTTCTTGATCTTCTCCAAGAATGATTGCATTTCAGGGCAGGATCTCGGAACCACGCATCATGCTCACATTCTGGTATCAGAGTCAAGGTTAGGGTCCTCACTGAACTAACAAGTGATTATCATTCAAAACAGACCTCCAAGTAAGTCCACTACATATCTTTCCTCCTTGTTCTTCCCAGCTTCATAAACTAGCAGATAGAGAATCTTTAGTCATAAGAAATAAATAGTCAAGAGTCCAGTATTAATCTAACTTTGCAGTATTAGGTGCAATTTGTCTCAAACTTTTTTTTGGAAATAGGCACAACCTAGCGCATATAAATTCTGTCTTCAGGTTTCTCTTGCCCACATCACTTGCATGGAAAAAAAAAGAAAAAAAAAAAAAGAAAAAGCTTGAGGAAAGGGAAAGGGTCATCATCTGCTGTCCTGCCTGTTCCTACTTGGATTGAGGCCCCCATGTTCTCCATCAGGAAGGTTCTTATTACCATGACCCCGAATGGGGTGCACTGTGACTGATGGGTTGTCATCAGATTGTCTGGGTTTACACAGAGCACCTTCTCGTCCTTCTTGGGCATCTTCACTTGCCAGTGTTAAGATGTCATTAAAAAAAAAAAACTCACCGATTGTTGAGAAGCCTAACATTTTGGTTGGAAGACATGAGTCAAAAATATTTGTTAAGAGCCATTTATGATGCATACTGAAAGCCCTGTTTCCAAGTGGCTTTGAAAAACGGTAAGTGGCTTCAATATAATTAAAATTTAATAAACAATAGTTTCAAAATCCTCTGTAAATATGGGTATTTCTGATTCAGGATTACTGTCTATAAGCTTATTGTCCAAGTTGTAAATAGAATTTATGTCAAAATATGAAAATTAGAGGGCTGCTTGAATATTGCAGCTGCAAAAGTGGTAGGCTGACAACTCACCTTCTTATTAAAAAGGATAACATTTATCATTTTTTGAAACTTAATTTTACTTAGAAAACTGAAGCTTAGCTGAACATAAGAACAACGGTAATGATTATCAGCCACTGCAGAGGCTTACCAAGAACCCTGATGAAAGTGACTTCCTGAAGTTCTTCAAAAGGAAAATGCTGTGAAACATTAATTTTCTGGGAAAATTAGAGAAAGAGCAGGCCAGTTAAAAAAGAGCCTGAATTACAGCTTATTTTTAGATGCAGTCTTATTATTTTAAGTACATGCAACTCAAACAAATTGAAAAGGGACATTAGATTGGGAACTTGGGATAGTTAGGAATAATTAGCCTGTCTAAACTTTAGTCAAAGCGATATGGCCTTCTTCTTACCCAGCAGTGACAGTGGACAACAATTGAGACCCTACTAATTTGAAAACTGTCATAAAGACCAGTCTAAAGTTTATCTTTCTTTATCCCACACACTCGTTGTAGAGATAGAGAGAGCTGTAAGTGTAATAAGATTGTGTGAGGTTTAAAACTATTAAAAAGAATACATTTGAGAGCTATAGCCTCCTGTAGAAGTGCCTGTTTACTCAGTACCAGTAACTTGTTATTGAAATTACCTTCAGCACCTTTGGAATGAATGAATGCACTTCCTTACACTATGTAGAAGAAACATTGCAGGTAGCTGCCCACTGCTAAACTAGTTCCTTAAGTGTGTTTTATAACTGAATCAGGTTAGACTTGTCCTCTGAGTCAGTGTTGTTACACAGATGTATATGAAGGGTTTGGATAGACCCTAGGACCGACCTTGTCATTTAATGAACTTCTTTGATTTCCAAATGGAAGGCTTGTCAAGAAGGCATCCCATCACTCTCCATGATGACTATAAGCAAGCTAATGTTACAGAATCTGTCTCCTTCATCCCCTGCAAGTTTTGAACCTAATGAGTCAGAGTGAAAAAGGAGAAGGGGTGGCCACAGAAAGCTGTGATTCGCCTGGTTAATAATACTCAGAAGCTCATATTTGGCTCAGCAGATTATAGACATTTTTATTCATATATCAAACAGAACAATTTTAATTCTACCCATGGCAACAAGCCTATCAGAAAATTCTCAAGATAGATTTCATTTTCCCAAAGACAATATAATGATGAAAAAAAATAAGCTTCATGGAGTGGTGCTTAATATTTTGATAAAACTGAGATCATGCAGTGAATTAAATGAAAATCTGGGAAATAAGAAATGAAACTGGCATTTTTATTAAGGTAAGGTGATTCAAAACAAATGAAAAAACAAAAAGAAAAGAAATTGCCACCAAAATGGAAAGATGGAGATGAATTCTGTGTGCTGTTTTATTATGTGAATATTTGTTGAAGATTCTTTGTCTTTATCTAGGAAGTGCGATCCAAGTTTTGAAAGAATGGAATATGACAGGAAAAAAGAAGGTAAGATTAATAGTGGCTGTAAATTAGTCACATCTTCAATCAGAAACTTCATGGTGGTTATCATTTTCACAGGGCTGCCAATGTTGTGCCTCTTTCCAAAATGTTAATGTGCACACCCAGAACACACCCAGGGCCCTGACTCACATCACCAGCTGCGCTCTCTCTAATGCCCTTATTTTCCATTCAGTGTTTTAACCACCAGGTATGCTTAAGAAGGCACAGAGGTGTTTTTCTTTTTAAGTATTAAGGGGAGCCCAGCCTGTGATTTCAAAGCATTCAAGACATGAACTTGCTGGAACGTATCCTGTAACACAAAGGGAAAACTTGAGGAGTGTCTGAGATCCTTGAAAAGCTCTCGCTGTGCTCACACGTGTTTTTTCAACTGAAGGAATGTGTCCACAACTGTGCAGAGTCGCTTTTTTGGGCTGAATTCTAAGGTGGATCCTTAATGAAAGAAGAAAAGAAAATGCCTACAAAACACGTGCTTCGGGGGCTTCCTGGGTGCTGGCCAACGGCTCCCTGAGACCACAGGGAGGAGATTTGCTCGGTGTGATGCACACTGTCTTGCTGTCTCGTCCGTGACTTCTGGGAGCACGTGCGGTGTTCCTGTGTGCAGCTGGCCAAAGGCCTACTGCTCTTTTCCGTAGAGCCCACATGCTCCGTGCCTCTGCTGGGGTAAAACACACCAGCCTCCCCCTTCCCATGAGGGAGGGTCACAGGCCTGCTAAACAGATTGCAAAGAAACAAACACTATCACTTTCATAAAATCCCAAGAGTACTGAAATGGCTGGAACCCCCCTTTTTCCCTTCTTCTTATCTAGTTTCATGTAGAATAGAAGCATTAGGAGGCCTGTTTGTAACCTTGATGTGCCACCGTCTTCCGCCAGCTCTCCTGGTCTTCAGTCGTAGCCTCCAGGTTTCTGTGTGAGGTGGTGCTGACTTGCAAGTGAGGGCAAGGCAGTATTTAGACTTCCGGGGAACCCTGCGGATGGATGGCTCGGGTTTCAAATCTGTCTGACGTGTAGACAGCCGTCACACCCATCACTGATGGCCAAGCTCCCCCCTCGGAGGGTCACAGGGAAGTGGTCTCTGTCCCTGCCCTGGAGACATGGAGCTTGGGAACCGGAAGCTGCTGGGGGTGCTGGGTGGCACTGGGTGCTGCTGGCAGCACACACCCCTCACGGAGGGGAGGGCTTTCCCTGGGGCCTGATTATGGTTTCAAGGGAAAAGAAAAGGAGTAGGGAGGAGAATTAACAGGAGGAAGCAGCTTCTTTTAATGTCTTTTGAGAATGTATTGACGGACAAAGCCAGGCTGATACTCAGCTGGAACTGAGGGGGCACGGGCTCTTCCTGGGGGTAAGGCATCTGTTAGGACTGGCTGAGGCCTGTGCCGTGCTGACTGTTATGAACACTGACCGGCAACTGGGCACTGAACTTCACTCAGGTGGAACATGTGTCGTAGTTAGGAACAACATCTTTCCCAGTCACAATAGGCCTGTGTGCCTGCAGGTTCTGTGCCCCCAGACCCAGCCAACCCTGGACTGAAAATGTGTTTAAGCCAACAGTGATTGAGTCTCTACTGGAGGTGCGTAGACCGTCCTCCCTTGCTGCTATTACCTAACAGTACAATACAGTAGCTATGTGCATAGCATTTGTGCTTTAGTAGGCATTGTAAGAAATCTAGAGGTGAGCTCAAGGATATCAGAGGAGGTGCATAGCTCCAGAGTATTTTTATCCTCCTTGGGAGTCCTGGAACCCATTCCCTGTAGATACTGAGGGACAACTGCAGGCTCGCCATTAGGGCATTTAGGAGAACTACAATACATGTTGTACAAAAACTCAGAGTGAACGTGATTCCAAAGTAAACCACATGAAGCAAACCATGTAATGGCGCTCGGCCAGCAGCCGAGAGTCCAGGCACTCAGCTGCGCAGTCTACAGCCAAGTGGGTGTCAGCTTGTCGTTACTCTGCAGCAGCTGTCTGCTCCGGCTTAAACACGCGGTACTGGAGGACATGGGGCTCCCTAGAGCTTCCTGGACAGTGACAGGAATTCAAGAGATCTCCTGGTGGGTTGGTGCCTATGCCAGAGACCCAGCCTGAACAGTGGCGACCCACAGTCTGCTTCCTCACTTTGCAAGGAGTTGCTCCCTTTTTTCCTAATAAGCCTCCCCTCCACCTTCTGCTCTTCCCAGACAGTGGAAGCCTTAGTGTCCTCCTCCCCTGCCCCATCCCCACCATCACTGTAAGCAGCAAGGGCACGATCCCGGAATTCAGTTGTTACAAATAGTATTGCTATTCATGGATGTGGAGCCACGAGTTGCACAAATAATAGGGCCACTAGGTAAGCCATACCTTGCTATTGTTTTCCTTTTAAGGCAACATTATTCCTTACCGTGGTTATGAGGTAAAAGTTGAGTTGACCTATTGTAGAAAGAAGATGCTTAAATTAACTTGGGTGGTTAGTAAAGATGCAGGTGTTTCCATCCATTCTGTTAGAAGTGCCAGGAACCGTAAAAGATAGTATCGGATTTTCATCTCTCAGATTTACCTTCTATTTCAAGGGTCCAAGAGAATAATACGATTTTCTCATTTGTTTCTCTTTCTAGAACAATAAAAGAAAAAGAAGCAAGTCCAAGCAGCATCAAAGCAGCAAGGACGCTAAGGACAAGGCAGAGCGGCCTGACGCAGGGCCCGTGCAGCCACAGCCGCCCCAGCTACAGAACGGCCACGCGAATGGCTGTGAGAAGGACAGCTCGTCCACTGATTCCGCCGCCGAGAAACCAGCCCTTAGCCCTCGGGAGAAGAGGATCTCCATCCTCGAGGAGCCTTCAAAGGTACTTCGTGGGGTCACAGGTCAGTAATCTTAAGTAAAGTTACCTAAGGAAACACAGGAGGAAAAAACACAGAGGGGGCCCGTTGGGGGCAGCCACTGCTGCTGTCGCTATCACGGAAGAGGAGGGGTTTTTCTGCTGCCCTGGAGATGGGTTCAGTCAGTCTTCCTGAGGCCACGTGGGGGTCAGCGGCAGGCGGTGAGGCCAGAGAATAGAAGCTTAAGCTAGCCCTGCACTAAGAGGATTCTTTTGGTTTTTACCTAAAACAAAAAACGGTGTGTGTATTTGGATCATCAGGAAGATGGATATTTTAGTTTAAAGAAGTACTTTTTGTAGGCACCTTTACTAGAATTCACTTGAAGTAAGAGTAATTGGTGACAAAAGGAAATGTTATGAAAGATTTACAAGTGGCCGAGGGAGTCCAGGTTGCTATAACTCCGACTGCTTCATATGATGTGTTGGAATGTAACCTGCCACAGTGAGGTCAGTGATTGCCCACTGCCTGACCCAGTGCCTCACTTTATAACAAACCCTCAAGTAAAACGCAGCGGTAACACAATCTGACTAGAAAAGGAATTTCAATCAATAATTTAAGAAATGCAACAGTAAGTAAAATGGAAAGCCTCATAAAGCGGTCTGATGCCCATTCCCACTTAGAATAAGTCACGTTGCAATTGAAAGAAGTAAGACAAGTCAACTGGATAACATAGATACCACTCTTTATATTTGACCTGCGAAGTAAGAGCTCAGCAAGTGTATTTCTGCGTATACATGGGCTCAGACTCCAGTGCCGTAACTGCTGCTGTGGTTGGCCATGTGGTTTCCCACACTGTGAAAAACTCCTAGTCAAGTTCTAAACACCGTAAAATACCATCTTCCCTCAATTTACACAGAAATTAAATCCTGAAAATTCAAGCAAATCCTAGAAATGAAACAGTCTAGGATTACATAATTACATACACACACACACACACACACACACGTTTTTAAACACTCATTCACAAGAACATGAAGATGTTCAGGAAACAGGACAATTCTTTGTTGTACAGAACATGACTGCAAACCATCCAGCATCTTCCTGCTCGCCTGCCACCACACACACATGCGCAGTCATTTTGCTAAAGTTCTGAAATGCCTTCTTTCATGTTTAGCATGCTAGACCCCTCAGTGAGAAGCACTACGCTGGTTGATGTCTCACAGTCTTTGTCCTCATTCTAAAATCCTGAGTGTACCGCCTCTATGGCTTTTTAAACGCCTCATGCATTCGTAGTGCCAGGCCCTATGAACAGTACGTTCAGAGGATCGATAGGATCTAGACCGTGAGGGACTAGTGTCCTGGTGTCTCCGAAGACAAGGCTGTGGGCACCCTGATGAGTTAGGGTTTCAGGAAGAGAGGTGCCGCACCCAGCTGTGGCTCAGGGAGGGTCCAGCTGAGCAGTGGGTGTTGAGGGCCTGACAGACGCAAGGTGGTAGAAAGGATGCCGAGGCTTAGAAGGAAGCAGGGACAACTTTGTTTCATATGCTCACCTACTGCCCACCAGGGGCACATGAAGCTGGGCTGTCCTGTGACAAGCCAAGCAGAGTGAGACAGCCCTGCCTGGCAGAGTTCCGTCTAGCAGAGACAGAGGTGCAGACAGAACATCATGTGGTGACATGTGCTACATCGGGAGGCATTAAGTAACTGACTCGCTGTAAATCAGATCTAGTGCTTCAAACATGGCTCACAGAGCACTTTCTTCTAGAACTTTCTTCTAGAAACACATTTCGTAACAACACCATCTAGAGCCCCACACTTCAGATCCTCCTCATTTACGGCACGATGGCTTCCTAAAACCAAACTGTGACAACAGAAATAACCCCATTTTGAAGCCAAATTCTCTAGGAGTCTTTTCATTCAGTTTTTTCTATGCCTACCATTTTGAGAATGTTTTGATTTATAGTCAGGGCAGGAAGGAGAAATTAAATAATTGAGCGACAGAGCCCCAAGTTTACTTGTTATTGCTTTCACATGAATTACTTTCCAAATCTAATTACTCAACTTGCTGTTTTGGTATCAATCACCAACTAAAAGCTTAGCACATATATTCGTTCATTTACTTATAATTTATACCTTCTTCTGAACACAATTTCAGTAACTGTCTGAAGTAGATGACATTCGAGCAAATGCTGTCTAAAAGTGCTTCCCTTCACAGTGGATAGCTGCCAGGAAAGTTAAGTGCCCACCAGGGAAGTTCTCTGCACAAGGGGGCTTTTGTGAACCCTCACGTAAAACTTGTGTCAAGGATCTGTGATCGCACGGTTGTCCCGATGTCCCTTTGTTGAGTTTAGCATGAAGGCATTGAAGTATGTTGCTGTTATTTGTTAGCGTCACTGGTGCATGAGACATCTCTCTGCTTCACATAAATTTTTCTATTAAAGAATAAATGACAGTGGTGGAACGTTATTAGATGTTTTGGCAAAAGAACAGGAGCCTTTCTGGTTGGCCATTCCCTTCACTGGCAGTTCCAGGGACCACAGATTTTAAAATGGCTTCCTAGCTGGTTACGTTTTCTCTCAGAGATGCTAAAGGGTCATCAGGCAGTTGACACAAAGCTGTCAGATGACTGTCAAATGGTTGTTCCATCCGTCAGAGAGCCCAAGACGTCTAAGAGATGTTTCACAGCTGGGCGCCAGGCCTGGAACACTCCGTACCTCAGTTTGAGTAGAACGTGGGACCCGGAAGGGTGAGAAGGAGCCTTTAATCCTGACCCCTTTCCTTACTTAAGGAAACCGAGGCTCCTGGATGGAGCAGCTGAGAGAATAGACCCCCTCAGCCCTCCCAAAAGACTGACTCCAATCCACAGGATTTTATGCATGCAGCCAGGAGGGTATTGTGAAAACTGCGGCCTCCCTAACGCCTTAAAAACTGTCTAATTGAAAAATTGGGGAAAAGTAATAATACTACAGCCGTAGAATGATATTCTGTAGTCGAGTGGTTCACAGTATGAGCCTGAAAGAAATCTCCAGGCTAGCAGTGGTGGAGCATTTATCAGGCTCTCCAGTAATGAAACTGGCGCAACAATGCCTGTGCGCAAGGCCCCGCTGGGCAGGAGGCTGTGAGCATGTGCGCTGCATGTTTTATCTTTTTATAACACCTTGACATTCAAGATCTCTCCTTCCCAAAGCCTTAAACTGCATCATTTTCTGGTAGGGGAGAAGTTCGCTTTAAGATATATGCAGGTGGCTCAGGGGTGTTGGTGTGACTTCCTACATGAAAAATAACCACCCGAAGCATCGTCATTTCAGGCAGTAAATATAGCACTGCCAAGTGGGACACGGCCGTGCGTCGGCATTCAGCCGAGAAGTTTGGGAGTAGGTTTTAAGCCTGAGAGTAGGTTGTTGTGGTTGTTTTGTTGTATTTCAGAATTTTTAATAACAGCTCAAATTAGATCTTTTACATAATTCAATCAAAGGCATCCTGTTTTCACTTACGAAATCAGGCAGGGAGTACGTTGAGATTTATTTGTACCAAAAGTAGTGCCAATGATATTTTTTTCCGGAGTCCCCATCTAAATGTCTAAAGCACTTTATGACCTGAGAGTTCGGTTTGCCCACATACTCCTCCTGCTGTCTGTCTCACGAGGCTCATATCGCTAAAATGTGCCAAGTGCCTCACCTCCATTTAGGCCAGAATGAGGATCCGGATTCCTCTGTGGCCTTTGTCCCAGTGGACACAGTGCCCACCGAGTGGGAGAGGAGCTGGGTGGGGAAAGGGGTCCCGCCAGCCGCACAGGGGCCAGCCCAGGAGCAGGACTCTGGCTTGTCCAGCCCCTCTCGCTGGCCCCACCCCCATCCTGGGAGAGCCCCTCTTCTGTCCCCTCCTCCTCCTCTCCAGACAGAAGGCTCCAGGCTGTGTGCACCGAGCTTCACAAGCGGGACCCCGCCATCTGCCGGGTGTCCCGGGTCAGGAAGAGCCCTGTCGTTTCCCCAGTTATGGGGCAGATCCTAGGTTTGGGCACAGAGCTGCTGTCTCATTCTCAAAGTGAAATGAACCAATGGAAAACGAGAGCGCCCTGTGATTTTACAGTGCTGTTGGTTGCCTGCCCCTCATCTGTGCTTCCTGTAACAACAACACAAACGCCGGCCACTGTGTCGAAGTATCTGATGGTCTGAGGTTCCCTTCAGGGAACTCAGAGGCAGAGTTTTGCATGTCCTAGCCTCAGGAAGACCTCCTGTGCTGCTTCTCTAAGCCATGCGTTGGACCAGAGGCTTAGAAAGGATCAACAAGAAGAAAGCAGTTAGTGTAGGACTTTACTAGTAACGCCGAATGTGTATATGCTAGGATTTGCGTGGTGCCAGCTCTTAAATGGAAGCAATATAATACCACAGCGAAGAACCAGGGCATTAGCAGTAGACAGATTCGGATTCTTGGCCTCTTCACTTACCAGGTGTGTGACCCTGGACAAGTCAACCACTGTGTGTCTCCACTTCTTCATTTGCAAAGAAGAAAATAGAATCCCACGTGACAAGATGATGGTGAACCCTGAGATACATAAATTGATGAGCACAGCATCTGGTACAGAGCAAACCATCCTATCACCTATTTATCCATTAAGTAATTATGTTTAAGCATCTAATATGTGCCAGGAATTCTCCTAGAGGAAGTGAGCAGACAGCAGTTTCTGCTTTCAGGGAGTTTACATTCTTGGGGAGAAGGGAGGAAGAAGCCAGAATACAAGTAAACTACAGGCACTTATGGACTATGGTAAATGTTGTGAAGGCAGCAGAGAGGCAGGTGGCGTTGTAGGGTGATGCGTGCACCTGACCGAGAGAAGTTCAAGGTGAGACCTGGGATGTTTCATTCAGGCCGTCCTGTAGCACGCCGGGTGCTGGTGGCCTGAAGAGCATCTTGCACTTACTGAGCCCTTATAGAATGACAACCATAGGCTTTTGCTGTTTGTTTTGTTTTGTTTTGTTTTAAGGAATGATGTAGTACTGATACTTCACGTATATTCCTTCACAGATCGACGTAAAGCAATGCTATATGAGCGTGCTTCTTCAAGTTTGTATTTTAAAGCTCACAGCTGCCATCCTCACTCCTCTTCCATTATTATCTTAGCATCCAAATACTTGGGCTGAACTCCCATTTAAAGTTGCGTGTAGTTCATTCTCAACCTCAGCTTCCAGCAGCCTGTGTCTGAACTGGGACTTAGAGCCCTGCTTCCTCCCTGCACGTGTGGAAAAGCAGAAAGAGATAGAGACAGACACAGGGCGTGCTGACCTGAGGGTGCAGGAAGCAGATCTCAGGTGGTCCGTGTCCCCCAGGCAGAGGGAAGTCTCGAGCCCTCTCCCTTCTCTTTCTCGTCTGGAAACTACTGCTGCAATGTTGCAGCAAAACACAAAACCACTCACCTGGGAACCCTCCCACCCTCCCACCCCACCTTGTCACGGCTGTTTCAGTTCCAGACTTCCTTAAACGGGATGCACCTCTGACAGGTGTCAAAAGGCTTTCCTTTTTTTTTTTTTTTTTTTAACATCTCCAGTGAAATGCACTGAGAATTAAGCCATATTTCAGGGAAATAAGACAGTGAAATAAATCAAGTTTACCTACCTGTGTCACTGTCAGCTTAACCCATCGATTTTATTTTGTTACCTTTTAATATAAATAAATGAAAAAGGCACCGATGACGTACTATGTCTACCATGCAGAAGCCTGGACAGTGAAGGACTTGGAGAGCCCCCCCACACACACACTGTGAGGTGCTGACCTCAGCAGAGAAGGGGTGTGGCTTCCTGAGTCACACGCAGCCTGCAGTAGAGAAGAAATGTGCCAAGGGTATGAGCTGAGCTGTCTTAGAAAACCCACACCATTGCCAGAGGGGTGGTGAGGTTGCCAGTGGCGGGGAGGGGTGAGGCACATGGCCGGAGGGTGCAGCTGGAGCTCCAGCAGCTGCTGTCACCAGTGGTGACTGTGATAACAGTCGGTGCCCAGTCAGTGGTCAGTGTTCAGGGCCCAGAAGAAAACTCCTGTCCTTGTCGCCTCACAGCCTCACTTTACTGCCCTCTACTGAGAAGCTAACATTCTGTGAGCTGGCAGTAGAGACTTGTAGGTGACTAGTAGGGTCCTGCTCCAGTGTTAGAAAACAGGGCAAAGAAGGGTGGGTTTGGAGCCAAGAGACGGGCACTTGGCAAGTGGCACACAGTGCTTTCCTGCCTGGACCACACCTCCCTGCCCGTCCCCCATGAGCTGTTTCCTGTGGCTTCAGGTGAGATGGCTCGGATCTCAGCCTGGATGGTACTTCCCAAGGAATTCCTTCTTTGTGTCCTCAGGTCAAATATGCCAGTTACGGTTTCAGAACACAGTGCGTTTTGCTTTCATAACATTTACCACACAGTTGCAATTTTACATTTGCTTGTGTAATGGTTTGATTTCAAGTTCTATAAAGACAGGGACCATATCTGCCTTGATTGCTATTTTCTTCCGGTGCCTACAACAATAACAGGCACCCAGACAAACCTTTCTCATGGGCTGTATTGGATTGTTATTGATAAAATATGCAAGGAAGTATAGCTAAATTAAATTTTAAGTTACTGTGTTACTATTGAAGATAGTTACAGACTTTTGTATTTCTAGGTTTAAACTGACTTTATCTAGTTGAGGACATTTGAGAAATGCAGTATAGTTTAAGGAAAAAAGTACTTTCTTGAAACAGCTACAGTTAAATTTCATTATGGAATTTTTTTAATGCACAGATATTTTACCTTTTTACAAAAAATGCATATTCACAGCAAATGAACTTTAGTATTCTGGTTGTTACATACTATGACATGAACATTATATCATTCAGTATTCCTTAAAAACATGATTTTAGTGGCTGTATTTTGTTTTTATGAGTTTGCCATATTTCTTTTAAATATTACCAAACTATTGTCCATTTGGATTATTTCCATGTTGCTTTTATAAACAGCCCTGTAGTAAATATATCTTATATATAAATCTCAACAACTGTGATTATTGCCTTGGTGTGTATTCTTAGAAGTGGAATTACTAGGTTCAAAAGGTGTGAGTTTTTAAAAATTCTTAATATATTGCTATTCAGAAAGGTTACACTAACGTTATTGTTTTTATTTGTAAAACCTATCAATAGCATATGATGAAACAATGTCAATAGGGAGATGAAACATTTTTGAGAAGCTCAATTTCTATTTCTATTTTTCTTTTGTAAATATTTGAGAACACTAAGATCAGTTATCAAAGAACTCTCAATGATTTCATTATGTTTTCATAAAACACTAAGATATTCACTTAAGTACTTTCAACTCAGTAGTAACATGTTTTAAATAACAGACTTTAGGAATTTTAGAGATAACTCTATAAGAACAAATTTATAATTTGCTATTTTATCATTTTTTCCAGATAAAACTTTTTTGGTAATACTTAAATTAATCATGATCAAATGATATGCTTTACTGAAATTACATGTGTATAAAAAACATGAATCTTAATGACTATAATAATTCTAGAACTACTCTATGTATAATACATTCCTGAAAGTTAGATTTCAATTCTTTTTATACCCCCTTCAGTCTACTTATGAGTACATCAAGCTTTCATTAAAAAGTAAAAACTGAATATGAGTTTTCAGATCCTTTCAGATTTAAATGCATACATGACCATACATATATTATGAAAATCTTTGACGCCAAGTGCACAAATTTCTCCCAAGAGGAGAATTTGTTTTCTTGGGTGCTGTTAACAAAAACAGCCAGCACAGTTCTTATTGAGCTGTGTAAAATAAATCAAGTCAAGGACAAGTAAAGTACATAAGTTGGTACGAAGACTTGGTGACTAGGAAATTGATAACTCTCAGTGTTGGCAAGAGTTAAATGTGGAAATAATTGCATGCACTGAAGCTGAGTCTAAATGGGTCCAGTTTAGCTGCAAATTAATTTGGCAGAGCTGATCAAAAGCTTTTTCAAGAAAAAGTCATGGATTTGTATCTTCATTGTCATATATGATGTTCATGAAATTATAGTAAAAGAATTTTAAATGTGGAAATCCATAATAATGCAAAAAATGGACAAGGTGGCACCAATTTCCAGACAGGGAAAGTAAATGGAGAAAGATTGACTAATGTGTCAAAGCATGCACAGCTTCAGCACAGAATACAACAGTTGGCGAAGGGTTGCTTGGCGGGAACTTGGGAAGCTGTTCATTCTGAGTATCAGATAGGATGGAAGGCGAGGGTGTTAGTCAACTCTTGCTAACAAACACCTGAGAAAAGCTACGTAGGAAAGAAAAAGGTTTATCTAGGCTGACAGTTTTGGAGGTTCTCAGTCTGAGATCAAGCAGACCCCATTTGTTCACCATCCACTGCGGCTGGAGGATAATAATGTCAGAGCGTATGAGAGGGAGCAATCACACAGCAATTCAGGCAGTAGGGAGACCAGGTGAGCCCAATTTAGGCCTATG
This sequence comes from Oryctolagus cuniculus, assembly GCF_051225735.1. NCBI lineage: Eukaryota > Metazoa > Chordata > Mammalia > Lagomorpha > Leporidae > Oryctolagus > Oryctolagus cuniculus. The sequence continues at coordinate 39,689,092 of NC_142869.1, read as the reverse complement.
TAACCAGCCCTCTCCTGATAACTTCCTTCTGATGGCCCGTCCACAATGACCTGAAGACCTCCCACTAGGTTTACCTCCTAGACATTGTAACTGTATCCAGCCTCCACCCTCTTTAGTACCATTAACTATTTTTGTTAATGGGATTATAATGTTTTGGGATTATGCCTTTAACACATGAGCTTTTGAGAGATGCTCAAACTAACTTCCAAACCATAGCAGTAAGCTTAAGAAGAGAGATATAAAAAAGAATCAAATGGAGGCGTTTTAAGGAACAGTCCACTGTCACCTTACTACCTCTTCCACTCCCCTGGCTTGTCTTGCAGACGCCTAACATCTTCAAGGCAAATAGTGGGGGAAGGAGTGGAAAGTGATCTGCTAGTATTTATTTTTAAAGATTTTTTAAAATTTATTTGAAAGGCATAGTTAGAGAGAAGAGACACACGCAGAGAGAGGGTGCTTCCATCGACTAACTCATTCCCCAAATGGCCGCAATACCCAGGGGTTGGGCCAGGCCAAAGCCAGGCACCGGGAGCTTCTTCCAGGTCTCCCACGTGAGTGTGGGGGCCCAAGCACTTGAGCCATCTTCTAATGCTTTCCCAGGCCATTAGCAGGGAGCTGGATCCGAAGTGGAGCAGCTGGGTCTTGAACCAACGCCCATATGAGATGCAGCATCACAGGTGGAAGCTTAATCTGGTACATCACAATGCCAGTCTCAATGTGCCAATATTTTAATGATCTGTTGGGAAAGAAATCAAACCTCTTTGGAGGAAAATAGAATTATCTAGTTTCTTAATGAATTACTTACAATCTTAGCAATTTTAAAAACTACTATGCATGAGAATTAGGAAAATGTGACCTATAATAAACAGAAATATTAGTCATCAGAAACAATCCCATTGACAAAATCAGAAGTTGGAATTAGCAGATAAAGAATTTTACAGGGAAAAAAAATGGATATCCTGGATGAAGAGAAGGAGAATTTCAGGAGAAAGAAAAAGGAAGAAATTGAAAGCATAGAATTAAAAAGTGCAACATCTAAAATTATTTTAAAAGATCATCAGATGTGCTTCATAATAGTTTGGACAATGAAAAAGAAAGGATCAGTAAATTTGAAGATCAGTGCAAATAAACTGAAGAACAAGTGAAAAAAAAATAAAACAACAAACGAAAACCAAAGCCTCAGTGGCTTAAGGGACAGTATCAAGAAATCTCACACACATGGAATTGAAATCTCAGAAGCATAGGGAAGAGAAGTTGGGGCTGGAGGGACTATAAAAAAAATGGCCCCAGATTTTACAAAATTTGATAAAAAACAACTCACACATCCAAGAACTTCTGCAAAATCCAAGCAGGGGAAATCCTAGAAAAATCACACCTTAGTCAAATACTGGAAGTCAAAAATGAAGAGAAAAATCTTAAAACGTGAGCAGAGAGGAAAAAACACACATTGTAAACATAAGAGTGAGGATAGGAACAAAGGTTGACTTCTTATCAGAAACAATATAGACCAGAACACACTAGAATGAAGTCTATCAAGTAATGAGTAGGGGAACTGTCTAGCTAGAGAAAATATCCTTCAAAAAAGAAAGCGCAACAGTGTTCAAATAAAAGCTTTTAGCTTTTATTAGCAGACTTACATCACAAAGCAAACTGAAAGTGTTCTTTTGTCTGCTGGAAGAAAATGAAAGAACAAAGATGGAAAATGCTGAAAATATGGATAAAAATAAATGGGTTGTTTTTTTAAAGCAAAAGTAACAACTGTGGGGTTTACAACAAGTGAAGAAGTAAACTATATGGCTGTAAGTGTACAGCTGATAGAAGTGGGTGAGTAGAATCATACTATTGTGTGGTTCTGGAATGTGTGAAGCAAAACAGTATTGACTCAGAGGACACTGTGATAAGTCAACAATACAATTTTACAATCCTTAAGAAACCTCTAAAAGAAAGAATTTTTAAAATTTTAGAATAATATATAACTAAAATGGTAAATTCAACCCACTAGTACCAATTAATTACATTAAATGTAAATAAACTAAAATTGAATTGGAAAGTAGATATTGACAGATTGTTTCTTAAAAAGCAAAATCCACCTATATACTTACTATTCTAACAGATGCATGTTAACTATAAAGACAAAGACAAGCCAAAAATTAAAGGATAGGAAAGATTTGCTGTCTAAATAGCAGATACAATAAAGCTGGGGTGTGGGGTGAGAGCATTTGACCTGTCAGTTAAATTTCTGGTGAGAACACCCATGTCGTGTGTCAGAGTACTTGAACTAAACTCCAGCTCCTGACTGCAGCTTGCTATTGATATGATGGTCCCAGCTGTCCATGTGGGAGATCTGGATTGAGTTCCTAGCCCTTGGCTTTGTCCCAGTCCTGGCACTGCAGACATTTGAGTTGTGAACCAGTAGATGGGAGTGAGCTCCCTCCCTCCCTCTCTCCTCCTCTATCTGAGGGAAAGAAGAAGAGAAGGAAGGAGGAAAGGAAGACAGGCTCCCCAAATATTAGCACCAAAAAAGTTTAACCACATGAAATATAGCCAGAGGTGGTAAGGATCATTTCATCATAAAAAATAGATGATTCATCGAAAAGAGTTTATAAGCTTCTAAATGGCAGAGCAAGATCCTTGAAGAAACAATTGATAGAACCAAGAAAAGTGACAAATCCATAATAGTTATATTTCAATACCATTTCCTTAGTGTTTGATATAACAAGTTGATTATATATCAAAAGTATATAGGAAATCTAAACAGTCTTACCAACTAGCTTGACATAATTGACATCTATAGGACATTACACTCAACTTTAAAGCACATATCATTTTCATCAAAATAGATCCATTTATGGACCATAAAATTTGACAGATTTAAAATATGAAATCTTTAGATTTGTGTTTGACCTCAATATAATTAACAATTAATAGTTATAAAATCGGCCGGCACCGCAGCTCACTAGGCTAATCCTCTGCCTTGTGGCGCCGGCACACCGGGTTCTAGTCCCAGTCGGGGCGCCAGATTCTGTCCCGGTTGCCCCTCTTCCAGGCCAGCTCTCTGCTGTGGCCAGGGAGTGCAGTGGAGGATGGCCCAAGTACTTGGGCCCTGCACCCCATGGGAGACCAGGAGAAGCACCTGGCTTCTGCCATTGGGTCAGCACGGTGCACCAGCGTGGCGGCCATTGGAAGGTGAACCAATGGCAAAAGAAGACCTTTCTCTCTGTCTCTGTCTCTCACTGTCCATTCTGCCTGTCAAAAAAAAAAAAAAGTTATAAAATACTTAGAAAATCTCTAAAAATATAGAAATTAACTTCCCCTTTAAATGATGCATTGGTCGAAGAAAAGGGTCATTAAAGATATCAGGGAACATTTTTAATGGGATCATCATAAAATATCATAAACCAATTTCCAATGTCAGGAATGAAGTTATCACTAAGCCTTCATTCTTTTAAAGGCTAACAACAGGTTATTTTTACCCTTATGCCAATAAATTCAAAAATTTGGATGAAATAAACAAATTCCTTAGAAACACAACTTGCCAAAGCATACAAAAAGAAATATAAAATCTGAATAGCCCTAATCAGCAAAGCAATTCATAATTAATATCTCTGGGCTCCAGATGGTTTCACTGGTGAACTCTAACAAAATTTTAAGGTACAAATATAATAGCAATCTTAAACTGTTTCAGAAACTAGAAAGGGAATACTTTCCAGTTCATTTTATGAGGCCAGAATTAACCCTGTTTTAAAACCTGACAAAGTTTTTGCAAGAAAAAGAATTAAAAAAATTGTTTATTAAAAACCAAATCCCTAACAAAATATTAGTAGCACACATAAAAGATAACACGCCATAACTAAGTGTGTTTTATCCCAGAAATGTGTCAGTGGTTTCACATTTGAAAACCAATCAACATAATTTACCATTAAAATGAAGAAGAAAATTATATAATCATCTAAGCAGGTAAAACAGGAAAATCGACAATAAAAACTCTCAGCAAAGTAGGAATAAAGGAGAACTTCTTGATCCTGAAAAACATACAAAAACTCTTCCACTAATGTCATATTTAATGATGAAATATTGGATGCAGTTTCCCTAAATGAAGGACAATGGAAGGAGTTTATTCTGCATTGTACCAGAATTCCTGGTCAGTTCAGTAAAACAAGGAAAGTTTGGAAATGAAGAAATTCATTACAGATGTCGTTATTATAACTATAAAAAATCTTAAGACATCTACCAAGAAATAAAAAATGAAACTATCAGAACTAATATAGAAATTACCCAAATCTCTGGATAAAAGTTCAACATAAGAAAAAGTCTGTTACATTTTGGCACTCTAGCAACCAACATTTTGGAATTGAAAATCAAATAAATATTGTATATCATAACATAAAAAGTCTGATACACCTAGGAACATACTTGAATAAAGATGCACAAAACTAATAACTATAAACTAATGCTGAGAAAAACTAAATAAAACCTAAATAAATGTCATGTCCATCTTGATAAAGAAGAGCAAATTTGGAGGATATTATGGGATCTTAGTACTCATTAGTTGGTTACAGTGAGTAAGAGAGTAAGGTGGTGGTGTGAGAACAGACCACTAGACCAGTGTAATAAAATAGAGTCCAAAAATAGACACACACATAGAGTCAATTCATTTTCAACAAAGATGCCAAGACAATTAAATGGGGAGAGGTCAGCTCAGATTTACTATGCTCTCATCTTACATTAATAAATGTAAACATTTTAAATTCTAACTATTAAGGGCAGAGAGACTGTGACTCATTTATCTCCTTGTGCATTCCATACGAGTCTGTTGAGTTAAAATGAATCAGAAACCAAAATGATACTCAGGAAGTTATATGCCATCTCCCTGGAATTTGATAAGTTTTTTTTTTTTTTTTTTTTTTTTTTTAATAAGAGGACTGTTCATGTGATGGGGCAATAGAAAAACATGGTAATCCTCCGCCTGCGGCGCCGGCACCCCGGGTTCTAGTCCCGGTTGGGGTGCCAGATTCTGTCCCAGTTGCTCCTCTTCCAGGCCAGCTCTCTGCTGTGGCCAGGGAAGGCAGTGGAGGATGGCCCAAGTCCTTGGGCCCTACACCTGCATGGGAAACCAGGAGAAGCACCTGGCTCCTGGCTTCAGATCAGCACAGTGCACTGGCTGCAGTGGCCATTGGGGGGTGAACCAATGGAAAAGGAAGACCTTTCTCTCTGTCTCTCTCTCTCTCTGTCCACTCTTCCTTTCAAAAACAAAGAGAAGAAAAACATAAAAGCTTCTATATACCATTTTTAGATATATATATGATTTTTTAATTGAAATCTAGGCACATTGGGTATTTCTGTAGTTAACTTTTCTTTACAAGATATGACTAATTTGGTTAAAATATTTGATGAGTATTAGATAAAGACACAGCCAGGCCAGCGCCGCGGCTCACTAGGCTAATCCTCCGCCTAGCGGCGCCGGCACACCGGGTTCTAGTCCTGGTCGGGGCGCCGGATTCTGTCCCGGTTGCCCCTCTTCCAGGCCAGCCTTCTGCTGTGGCCAGGGAGTGCAGTGGAGGATGGCCCAGGTGCTTGGGCCCTGCACCCCATGGGAGACCAGGAAAAGCACCTGGCTCCTGGCTCCTGCCATTGGATCAGCACGGTGCGCCGGCCGCAGCGTGCCGGCCGCGGCGGCCATTGGAGGGTGAACCAACGGCAAAGGAAGACCTTTCTCTCTGTCTCTCTCTCTCACTGTCCACTCTGCCTGTCAAAAAAAAAAAAAAGACACAGCCAGAGACTCATATCATACAAGGGTTCATACAGCTAGAAGGGCCTTAGGCATGCAAAGCACTAAAGTAATGCTACTTCACTCATTCATTTATTTAGTGTTGATCATGTACCTACTAAGTACTAAGCATAAATGATGAACAGGACACATGTTACTCTGTCTTTAAGGCTTCACTAAAATAAATACTCTCTTAATTCTAGAACATAAATTAGTGGTGATTGCACATTGCATACCACCAGTCGTATGCTGCTTGTAGTTTGTATTAGTGCTATCCAATAGAAATTTAATGCCATATGTCATATATTATATATATATAATTTTATGTATTCTAGAAGCCACATTTAAAAATATAAATAAGCAGATGAGTAAATTTGGAATACATTTTATCTAATATGCAAAGTATTATTTCAACATGCTGTCAATAGTGTTCAGACTATTAAAGAAATGTTTTTAAAATTAACATTAAGTTTTCAGTATTGAGTATATATTTTCCGCTTATGACATATCTCAATTTGAGCAAGCCATATTGCAAGTAATCAGTAGCCACATGTGGCTGGTTGGCACCTTATTAGATATTGAAGACATGAATTAATTCCCTTTAGCTGCAATCTGTTGAAATGTACAAGTAGACTCTATACCTGGTGCTGTTTCTGATGTTAGAGTAAAATTAGTGTATCTAGGAAAGAACTGCCCTCCTTGTTAGAAGTGTCAGTGGTCAAGGGGTGTCTAATTCTGTCATAGGTGTAGAACTCCACACGAATTTTCATTTAAAAGAGTTCTGGAGTTTTACTGTATTTGGAGACATATTTATGCATCTAGCATGTGAATATATCCAGGTGACCTTTAGGAGACTTTGCAGGACCCCCCCCCCCCAAAATTCAACTACTTAAAGTTCTCAATATTTGTTGGGTGAATGATGAAATGAACCCACAACCCACATTATCAATTCTCTGATACACAAACAAAATAGTTGTAGCTTTAGGCTAATGAGCTCATGCTCATTTGCCTGCTTGTCTTCTGTTTAAAATTCATTTGTCTTCTAACAGTATAATTTTCCCTCTATTCAAAGGCCATTATTTCCATTAGACTATAGTATAAATCCCCTTATTTTCAAGATTATGACTAATTTATTACACTGTGCACCAAGAGATGTGTTTTAGATTCTCAATGTATAATATCTCATCAAGACTGAATCTCAGCTGTGATTTAGAAAGGGGATGAGTTGGAAGCAGCTTGGACTTAATCACTGTTGTAACTTAAACATGTAGACTCATCATAATGTGGGAGATATCACCTGTCTCTGCTCCAACAGAATAACCCAGGAATCAGAATACTGGCCCATGAATCAGAGGAGGTAAATTTTAGAAATTTGCATGTGTAATAAGTACCAAGGGAGACTCATTTCACATTAAATGTTGACTACCACTGCCCTACAGGGAAGTTCCACTGTAGTGGAACTGAAGATAAAATTGCATACTAACACTTGCATCTATTTATTAGTGGAAGAAATGCTGTTTTCAGTTCTGGTTTACTACCTCTGCTAAGCATTTCATTGGGTACCACATTGCTCTTCAAGTGAATTTTCATGCTTCAACCCATAAAACATACGGTGTGCTTTCTTGAAAGATAGATTATGAATGTTAGATTCAACTACACTTATCCTAAATGGGCTAATGTCTAAAATCACATTGACTAGGACCTAGGTCATATTTGTTGGCACAGTTCCCTAATGTAATATCTGTAATGTTTGTGACAGTGCTGGAAGATGCACTTTGTTTCTTATTTTGTTCTATGAAATAATTCTAAGCATACTTTAATTTAGTCACAATTCTACAGAAGACTGCTGAGCCAGGCACAAGTACAGGGACTTCAAAAATGAATTGAACTCAGTGCCCTTGGGAAGGCCGTGACCTCTGCAATGCAGGGATGAGCGCTAGACATGAAGCCTTGTGTCAGAATATTATGTTAGGTGTTTACGAGGCCGCATCCGAGAAGACAGCAGGGTGATGTGACTCTGACAGGGAGCTGGGGCTTCACGTAGATGACTGTGCTCTGTTGGACTATGAGCCTCAGCGAGCCAGAGAAGTGACGTCATGCCACAGCATCAGCCAGGACGTAGATAAGACCAGCACTTGTGTCTCCTGATCCAAACCGTTGTCTTCCCACTAAACCCAGCTTTCTCCAAGAACCTGGTCTCCGAAAGCAAATTGGCAAAGCGCACTGGCCTCTCCCCTCTCTTCACACCCAAAGTGCTCTCTGGTAGTAAGATATTAAGGGTGATACATTTCCTTTCCAGCCACCAGGGTGCCATTTAATTCCCTCCAGCAATGACTACATAGGAACCCACCTTTAAAAGATGCTGAAAGCTACATGCTGCTGATTTATTGCCACATCTATTAAAGCTCCAGAGAGAATCTGACTCCCTGGATTTTAAATATAGTTGAGCTATTATGATGATATTTCCTGATTTAAGCCCTCCATAAATTAGGTGAAATGATTATAGTGGCTGTTGTCACTTCATTCTTGCCCCATCTCTAATCACTGTTCTGCCTTCATTAATTCAGAATAAAATATCACAAGACATTAATGCAGCATGTGGCTGTGAGAGGGCTACATCTCAATACTGAATGTGATATCATACTTAAAGATGCCAGTACCTGATCCTTTACTGGAATAGTGAAAAAAGAAAAGAAAAGTTAAAAAAAAAAAAAAAACTGCTCAACTCTTGGTACCTTCCTGGACTGTTACAGGTGCGGAAACTAGGCTCAGAGATAATGTGCGACTTGCTCAGGATCAGTCTGCAAGTGATTACCAGACCCAAAACACACGCCCAGGTCTTCTGGCTCTAGATACAAGGCTCTTTCTAGCCTAACCTTCAATCTTCTGGGGATCCTTCCACAACAGTGTCTTGACTGCTTTTTAATGAAAGGCATCATTGCCAACATAGAAACAAAAACAAAAATCTCGGCTTCCCCCATCACTTTATCGTCACTGTGTTTAGTTTATCACTTCACAATCATTATCTGGTGTTCTCTTACAGAAGGCAACAGACTACTGCAACAGAAACTATCCCTAGATGGCAACCCCAAACCTATACACGGACCAACAGAGAGGTCAGATGGCCTACAGTGGTCAGCTGAGCAGCCTTGTAACCCAAGCAAGCCTAAGGCAAAAACATCTCCTGTTAAGTCCAATGCCCCTGCAGCTCATCTTGAAATAAAGCCAGATGAGTTGGCAAAGAAAAGAGGTAAAGTGGTTTCTTTTGCACAAATGATTCAATATATTTTGCACCCACAGAAAAGTGCCCGAATGACAACACTTTGCATAAAATGCTGCCTAGTGTAGAGAACGCACATGAAATGGTATTTCTTTTTGTGACCCACATAGATTGAAAGACAGATGTGATTCCTCCCATGTTAATCAAAGGTCTTGACTATTTAAATAGAATTATACCCCCTTTCTCTGCCCTGCTGTGACCTTTCTGCTCTCGGTAGGCATGGGTAAACTTGCACCACAAACGCCTTCCCTCCTGATATTTCACAAAGCAAGTGTTAATCACAGGAGCTCCTTCAAAAATGTGAATGCTGGAAGGACTCGTGTTTCTGATACACAGGTTCTTGACTTGAATGAAGATGAGTCTGGAGGCTGGCATATCTTTTTCAGATGTGATCTTCCCTTGTAAATTCAGTCTATGTTAGAACCTTCAGACAACATAACACTGAAAGAGGATTTTAGACTTGACACACTAGAATTTTATTATTTTTTGAGCTTTGATATACTTGATTCGTAAATAGTATTAAAAATGAAAGGGAATGAATCACTTCCTTTCTGATTCTCAGGCGATTAAATGATGCTCTCATTCAGCCTCTGTTGCATCTGATTTCCTTGGCTTCGGTGTGATACGCTTTCCCGCTCTCCTGGAGGGGAGGTTTCTTCCTTCTAAGAAATATGTCCTTGTTGGGATAAGTCCAGTCTGCCTCTTTGCCATGCACTCTCTGTGGACCCTGGTGACGGTTTCAGGAAATCGGGCAAGAGGGGCCCCCACAGAGCCTCTGTGGGAGATGCTGCTGAAACCACAGGCCTGGCTGATCAGGCCGGAGCCAGCGTACCTGGCACAGAGGCTCCACCCTCCCCCTGGCTCATTTGTGCCTCTTCCAGTCCCTTGCACAAGCCCTTCTGCTTTTTAGCCTCACAGAGTGCTGTTTATAGAGACAACCAGCAGCGGCACACTTGGTCTTTGGATGTATCAGATGCTGAAGACACTGCAGTTTGGGATGGAACACCAGGATCAGAGCCTCTTGCTAAAGAGCAAAGGAAACAAGTGCGCCCCAAATGTCCTGGCCAGAGAAAGACCCCAGTGCTGAAATCCCCGCAGTCTCAGGGGCCAGTTGAGCCATCCACCCTGCATCATAAACATCCTTTTGCCAGAACTTTCTCTCTGTCTCTTTTTATTTTTTAACTTGAAAAACAAAAGGCGAATCTTTTTTTTTTTTGGTGGATTAGCTGTTTTGTTTTGTTTTTTAGCCTCCCAATATAAAAAAAAGTGCTTGAATTGCTTTTTCTTTTTCCTTCACATCAATTTTAGGCCCAAATATTGAGAAATCAGTGAAGGATTTGCAACGCTGCACTGTTTCTCTAACAAGATACCGTGTTATGATCAAGGAAGAAGTGGATAGTTCTGTGAAGAAGATCAAAGCTGCCTTTGCGGAATTACACAACTGGTGAGTCACTGCACTCTGGAGCTGTGAATCTGGTGCCTGAGAACTTCCCTGCCTAAGAGCATCAGGCGACCGTGCTGTGTGTTTCCTTCCCAGAATCACAGAGCCCCTCCCCAGCAGAGTTCTGTTAAAGCTCTGGAGCGGATACACACATCTTGGGAATAAAAAAGAAGAGAAAGTATAGGAATAAAATAAACCCAATAGCATAATTCATTGGGGTTTCAAGTTAACTCAAAAATGTGAGGATGATATAGAACAAAACCTCAAAAAAAAAAAAACTATATTATTGACAAATCTCTGGAAGGCTACTATGAATGCTACCAAGAAAACAAAATACTTCCAGCATTATCACTATAAAGCAAGCAAAAAAATCTCTTAACAAAAAGGAATATATACACTTAGTGATAGCATCCTTTTCTTGGGTATCTTTAAGGCTGGCATTAAGAAATTGTGCACTGATGCGGTTTTGGTCCGGCCCTTGTCCTGCCCTGCAGTTAATTTTGATAAAGGATATTTCTTAGAGTCTTCTACATTTTCTCATATCCACAAGGTGCAATACGTGTTGGTGAAAGCTATTAGTTGAAAGATGTTACCAGTGTTTCAGTTAGGATTCTTTCCATTTCAAGTTTTAGAAACCCAAATTACACTAAAGAGAAAGGAGAATTGATTGGCTGATGTCCGTGAAAATTCCAGAAAACTTCTGGCAAATTTGCTCTAATCCAAATTATGTTGCCTCTCTGCCCCTCCCCCTTTCTCTCTCTCTCTCTCTCCCTCCCTCCCTCCCTCCTTCCCTCTGCCTCCTCCCTCCCCCCTCCTCTCTCCTTTCGCTTCTCACTCTTTCCCTCCCTCTGCTTGGCTTTACTCTTAGGCAAGTCTCCTTCTGCATCAGCAAAGAAAATCCCCCTGGCAGCTCCAGACTTCCTTAGCACTGAGATCTGGGGCCAGGCTCAGTCTCTAACAGTTCCAGCCAAAGTCCAAAGACTGATTCTCATTGGCTGAGTTGGGTTGCATATCTGTCTCTAAACCAGTCACTATTGCAAGAGGAACAGCCTTCCTACCAGACAGGCCAGAGTCATGAGAGCCACACCTCAGCCCCGTGGACAGAGAGCTGAGGAACCATGGGCTTCCACAGGAAAATGCAAAGTACCCCCACAATGCCCAGGTTCATATAGCTTGTTCCCTATATCTCATTGGCCTCCTATAATTCTAAAATTTGATCCCATCTTCTCCATAGTTTTCCTGTCCCTAGTCCTTGCTTTGACACTGATGTGCTTTTTAACAGAAACTGTAGAGTTGTATAAAACTAAGGATTAAGCTTCACACTAACCTAATCTAAAATTCATGAATTAAAAACCATCTGCTGCATATAAGATCTTAAGGGTACAGAAGACACCAGAGACTTGAAAGAAGTGCCTCTGCTTTAGTTACCATTCAGCCTTTCAAAGCCCTTCCCAGGTGAGAAATCATTACTCCCCACACACACACACACACACACCACACACCACACACACCTGATCATGGTGTCTGGACCTCACTGGAACGAATCTGCTTGATTAGATCATGATCTAAGCAATTGTTCCTGGCACCTCCAAGAATATTCATTATTATTATATAGTTAAAAGTTAATACGACTCTCCAGTCTTTAAGCAAGTTGCCACACTGCTTCTGAGTACTTCCAACTTGCAGGCTTGTTCTTCTAGAACCAGAGCCGGCAGACTTGCTCTCTGAAGGGCCATCTAGCAAATGCCTGAAGCATCACAGGCTCGCGGCCCCCGTGTAGTGCCTCAGCAGCGGGAAAGCCAAGTTCAGTAGTGCGAAAGGGGAGCAGAGCAGCTTGGACTCGCGGGTCGTAGCTCACCAGGCCCTGTGTGGAAGCATTAGTGCTGCTCAGAGAAGAACCTGTGCCTTACCGTTAGACCACACTCTTCCTCTGAGGGTGTCTGTGTGATACCTGCCACCCGAGTACCTCTCCACTGATGCACCCCGTGTAGCAGTGACCTGCAGTTACCGCTCTGTCCTCCAGCTGCCCTGAGGACTTTGGATTTTATTTTGCCTCTCAGTAAAATGAGCATCACATGGGTCATGAGACATGCTGCGATTGATAGCAGATTCTTTGAGTGTTTTACTCCTCAACAGCTGAAAACATGAGCCAGGCAAGACAGCACCCGCCAAAGTTGTGTATCTTTTCCCTGCTGCTAATTCACAGTGTGTTCCAGGCTGATGGCCGGGATCGCTTCTGAAGGCGCCCTGCCAAGCAGTGCCGCTGCTTAAAAGTCACCTGCCTCACCAAACGGCACTTCTCCAAACCAAAGAAGAAAACATCGAGAGGGCCCGTTCTCCGAGTGCCGTTGCTGTGTGATGTGAAATGCTAGCACTTGTTTTCTGTTCTAACCCCTAATACAAACGATCCCACAGTAACTGCATAAGTGGTAACTCAAAAATGAAACCAAAGTGCTTTTTTTTTTTAATTAGCAATTTATTTACATGCATTTCTGCCAAATAGAAAAGCGTTGCCTCTCTTCCGGATAAGCCTGCCATCCGGCCAACACAGTGACGTGCTGGGGTAAAGCCTCCCTCTTGTGCTCTAAAGGGGAGAAAAGGATAGGTTTTTAGGGATCGTGGTGCTCTTGAAAATTATCAGGCTTGCACAATACTGGGGAGCAGCTTAGAAGTTTAAAAAAAATGAAGCTGTCCTATAGATAGTGAAGCCACGCATTCTTACACGCTCTAGCTTTGAACGTGAAACCGTCCGCTTCAGTACAGTTGTGACCTCACTATGAGGTCATAAGGCACATGTGGGTACGGAGGACAGGGAACAAGTACTGTGCAGTTCCAAAAGAAGTGCTATCCCTGAGGCAGGGACTGCATGAACGGCACTCAGCGACGCGGACACGTACGTCCCGTGGCCAGGTCCTTACTGTGGGGCCACCAAATCTCTTAACCCCAGACTGCACAGCGGGGGTGTGTCTCGCTTAGAAATAAATAGAAAGTCTCAGGCCAAGAAATTCTAAATGTTTACTCTGCTAGGAAGGGGCCAGCTTGAGGACGTGTGTCCTACCTGACTAAATTCCACAAAAAAAAAAAAAAAAGGACTGCTGGACTCCACGGGAATGCTGGTTTTGAGAGGTTGAGAAAAAACCAGTTGCTTGCACATGCTTGATACCAGGTGAGCACACGTGAGGGTAAAATGAGCTGAGTGCTTACCCTTCCACAGTTCTGGAGAAAGCCTTTAAGTAGTTTTATACACACACACACACACACACACACACACGATATCAAAGTTGGCATTTGACATGGACACAGTTCCATGGGGCTAAGTGACCATAACACAGAGGGCATTCTCGTGTTCCCAATGGAACTGGGGGCCTGAGAGAGGAACAAAAATGACAGTATGCTCCCACAGAGGTCTTAACAGAGAATAAATTTGGCAACACAAGATGAAAAGCCACATCAGGAGCTAACATGAAACAGCTGGTTCTCTCCCATGTGGTTGGCCTCCTACCACAACTGGAAAATATTCATCCCTTAGAATCCTAGCTGCCAGATTTCATTGCTTTGTGTGCAAACCAGTTGAGCCTCTTGTCACAAATTGTGTGTGTGTGTGTGTGTGTGTGTCCAAGTGGATTGTAAAGGCTTAAAAACGAACAATAAAAGGTTAGATTCCAAAAACACCCAGGAAGGTGCTGTATGCTAGGGGAGAACATATTCCCCAAAGAGATGGGAAGATTCTGCTAGGTGTGGCTGTCAGTTCAACATGTGAGTAAAAGACCTCTCGGAGAAAATAGGAGATGCTTACGACCCAATGAGCTGAAGGGTGTGCTGGGGGCCGGGGCGGGTCATGCAGTTGCAGAACGGGGACTGGAGGGGACAGTCCTTTTGCTTTGCTTTCAGTTAGAAAAGGGAGATTGGTCAAAGCATGTGTTCTGCATAAAGGGACCAGAAATGGCCCCATACCCCATGTTGGTTTGTTTCCTATAGCAGCCCAAGAAGCCTGGCCACATGGAATGCGGAAGTGGGCCAGAAAATTGCGCTCCCCCAGCCCTGAGCCGCTGCTCCATCGCCTTTCTCTGCCCATTTTCCCTACATCCTCTCCTTCACATCGTGTCCCTCATCACAGCAGAGTCACGGCAAGCCTCCTGCTGCCGCCCCCAGGAATCAAGACCAGATCTTGTGATGGAGTCTCTGTCCCTTATCTCTGCTTCCTTTCAACCAGTCACTCCATCCTTTGGATGATGTGGCCTCCCTCCCAAAGTGACACATTTGCATGTTAACAAATGCTCTGTTGACACGCTCTCCCCTAGCCAAAAGAATAACTCTGAGAGTGAGAATTTCAAGCTGAAGAGACAGCTATTTTGAGATAAGTGTATCTTCTCCTGGCATCCCTCACAGCCCTCTCAGCTGCTGCTGAAGCCCCAACGGGTAGCCGAGCCAACACTTGCACACATTACCGGGGTGGTCGCCCAGGCCAGATCGTATCACTGTCCTCTGTCTAGGCTGTGACCTTGAGAAGGCCTCCCAGGTGGGTGCTGTTGTGTTCAGAACAGCCTAGGTGACAGTCTCCGCATGCTCAGCTTGTTAGTCCTCAGATGGCCGCGTAATACAGAATTACTGAGGCGTGTGTCTCTGGAGTCTCTGGAGTTTGAATCCAGTAAGACCTTTTTTTGTTCACTTTGACAGGCTTATCACACAGTTGGGTGCTCGCCTTGTCTCTTGGTTGGTGGTTGGGTTCTCCCCCTGTAGTCTCCAAACTTGTAGCCGCTGTGCGGTGACACCAGCCTCCTGTGTCAGCTGTTTCTGTGTCCTGTAGGTCTTGTCTTTGTTCTCTTTGACTGAAACATGATGCTTCTGAGTTGACATTTACTTCTCTCCATGCAGAAGTATCTAAGTGTACACTATCATTGAAATCTCTCTGAGCTCTGTGGCCATCCATTGCCTAGGCACCACCCCCGAGTTACTGATTTCACTTGTCTGCAGTGGTCCCAAAAATAGATTTAAAAAATAAAATTAAGACCAGTTTATTCTCTTGTACCTCCATGATCGATTAAAACATTGGTCGAGAGACTTGCAGCGAGTGATCTGTCCAGGGCCAGAGCGATGGCACTCAGCCGGATGAATTTGCCCCCGGAAGACCATTGCTCTGGAAATAGATGCGGTTGTCACAGGCACAGAAAGGGAGTGCTCCTGGCATCCAGCAGGGAAACAGGGCTGCTGCAAGCCACCCTGGAATGCACAGAACAGCTCCTCGCCCCCTCTCTTCCCATGCGCCTGTCAGCATGATCTGGCCCAGGATGTTGGTGCTGCTGAGCATGCTGGGTGAGGCACAGACCAGAAGGAAGGCGCCAGTCCTGCTGCACATCGTGCTGTAGCTGCCTGAGGGGAGCACGGAGACGCCTCCCTTGGGAACCCCGCTGAGCACCTGTCAGCCCCGGCTTCCCCTCCTAACCCACCAGTGGACGAATTTCCTCCCGAGTCACTCACACCCCATGAAGTCGTACCATAGTGCCTTCTCTCTTCGTATCAGTGCAGCAGGAAGGTCTGATTTTTCCATACTGCTTGAAACAAAAACCTTCTAGCTACGCATTTTAAAGGTCAAATTACATGTTTGTTTCCTTGAGACCAGAAAAACAATTATATTGTAGTGTAGAAAATTGAGGGCTTTGCTTTGCTTTTTTTTTCTGTCTGTTTTTCATTATAGAATTCAACTCGGTCCTTAGAAGAAAATGGAAAAATTAAGAACTGAAGCTTGCAGCTAATGATAGGTAGTCACTTCCATTAGCCATTCTGTCTCTACCTGAATCTTTTTTTCTCATTTTTCAATAAAACCAACATAGTGCAGTTGAGGCTAGGAGAAAGATGAAGATCCCAGGCATGTAGAGGTAAATGCAATAGGGAATTGTTCCATTAAGAGCTGTTTGGGGGCTATTACTCTTTGGCTTCAGTGAGGCAGCAATTTCACTTGGTGTTTCTGGGCATTTGTGGCTTCTGTCCAGCTCTTCTAATGCCACTGACAGGCTCAGGTGTGCCAGCTCTTGCACCATTTACACAGAATGAAACCGAAGGCCTTTTTCCGCAGCTTATGGTGTAGTGTGGTTGGACAGGTAAATCCCTGTAGGCCACTGAATAGCCCTCTTTTAATTAGGAACATCACTGTAATTGTGAGACTTTCTACACTTTAAGAGGGAAGGACAGGAAGAATACAGATGAAGTGAAACAGGGCCCAGAACCACAGCAGATGCTATGATAAGAAGCAATGGGATTTGTTCGTTCCGTTGTGTGGAGGGTATATTGATAAAAGCATGATGAGTGGAGATTCCATTGTAAAGCCCGCATGACCAAAGTCGTCAGCACTCCTAGCGTACACAGTAGGACTGGGATATATGGAGCAGTGCAGTTGCACAGTCATAAAAGGACGCTTTTCTCTGTGCCACTCAGCAAGTCTCGTTTAGGATGGAATCTGCAGTACAAGAGCCGACCGAGCAGCCTCTGCAGCCACTCGGCAGTGTTGCATAATAATTTCATGACGCTTTCAGTTCCCTGTTTAATGCTGAGGAACGTGGGAAACACGGACCAAAGTTTTTAAAGATTTATTTGTTGACTTATTTGAAAGATCGAGTTACACAGAGAGAGGGAGAGACAGATCACTGTTGAAATGGCCACAATGGCTGGGGCTGGGCCAGGCTGAACCCAGGAGCCTGGAACCCCATCCAGGTCTCTCCTGTGGGTGCAGGGGCCATCTTTCACTGCTTTCCCAGGCAGTAAGCAGAGAGCTGGATTGGAAGCGGAGCAGTACAGACTCAAACCAGTGCCAAGCCAGTGCCCATATGGGATGCCAGTGTTGCAGATGGCAGTTTAACCAACCGCACCACAACACTATCCCAAACACTCATCAGATTTTGCCCACTCTTTAGACCGAACATGTAATGAAGATACAAATCATTTTAGTAGTGTGTTTTGGGTTTTGTTTTTTTTAATAAAAATCAAGAGTTTCGATGTGTTTTTTAAGAGATTTAATGAAAGATCTCTGTGTCCTTCTGCTCTGAAAAGAAATACATTGTTCCCATTGATCAAAACCTGAACAAAAAGACTGACCACCAGCTTTCCTCTCATCAAATGGTTTCGCTCAATAGCCCCTGCTTGTGATTTGTGCAGAGCACTGTACAAAGGAAATTAAGCAAACGTGTTCCTTCTCCCCACACCCGACACTCAATATTACACCAGAACGCTAAAGGAACACTAAAAGTACGAGCATGTACGTACACTTGCAAAGGATACGAGAGACTACAATGGAAGAGGCTAATAAATATATTTATGCCTCAAGAGAACCATATGTATGGTTTTTGCTGCTGCCTAGCTAACAAATTGCCCAAAATGACTCCTTTTCCTCACTCTGCACCAGTCCAATAAACAGAAATAAGCTCCAGGATGCTTTCTGAAATTGTGCAAAGGACAAACACCATATAACAAGGAGACACGCAAGGTCCCTGTGACTCTGCACTGAAGCAAGCCCCCGTGCTACAGTGCATTTCCAGTCCTGCCTCATTTGTGAATGTATGTCATGCTAAATAGGTGTCCCTTGCGCTTTGGAGGTGAAAGCTTCTCCTCGCCTATTTTCTTCCCTCCCAGAGGTTTCTCTCTGCATCACGTGTTTCCCCAGGGCCGCTGCCAAGGACTGAATGAATCAGTTGACGTGAAGGAAGAGCAGGTTGATAAGCACAAAGAGGTCCAAACTGGCCTTTTCCGTTTAGGTGCAGTCCCCGGGAAGCCAGCATGAATAGCGCCTCATATTAACAGGCTTCCTGAGCGACGTGTGCATTACCTCCATACGTTATGTCAGCTGCACACTTGGCATTGGAAGTCAGCTTTGCTTCCACTGCAGCCTTCCTTGCAGAATAATAGACCCACAGGAAGAACTGAAGACAAGAAATCTTAACATCTGAAAAGAATTCTGAATCTTTTCAGCAAAGAAAGGCTACCAATCAACCAGCCTGCAACATGGGCTGAAAAGCAATCGTTTGTTTTCATTGTAGAGCAGAAAACCACAAGGAAATTAAGCCAATTGTTCTGTCTGCGCATTCCTGTAAGAGTACTAGAGTATGGACTTTCTTTGTCTTGTTTTCATTTACAGTAGAATCCATTTTCACTTGGAAAAATAAGATGAATTTGTTCTTATGTATTAGTATAAATACAGAATTCATTGTAATATTTTTAAAATGAGATATCCTAGATCACTGTTTCAGAATGAGTCTTGGAGCTTATCTGTATTTATTAGAGTGGTACTGAGCGAGACTAAGGAGCCATGTCGGGCAATTTGTCAGCGAAGACAGCAACAAATCATATGGAAGGGGGTTACCTGAAGTCAGTAGAATTCCTTCCATGTATACTACAGTGTTCCGTCATGACTATAAGCTGGGGACTCTGACAAGAGCATATTCTAGTAAAAGTCACATCTTTCAAGGTTTATTAACCACTTAATTGGGAGGCACTGGGTGCAGAGGAGACCACAGAGGCTTTAAATCTCATCTCCACATGCTGGCTCTGAAGCTGATTGAGTTTCTTCTTAGCTATGAAACAGGAGTGCTGCTGTCACTTTTGAGGGGCCTTGTGAAAACTCACATACACGACAATGCATTTATTTGAGCGTTCTAGAAAATCACTAGCTGGCTCTGATAGATGTTTAGGTGAGATTGGTTCTCTTCCCTTCCAGAATAGCATTTAGGAAATTTCTCTTCTTCCAAGACACTAGGAAGAAGCTGCCCTTCTCCACTTTCCATTCATTGAGGATGCTGTTTATTGGATCCCAGATGAGCACGGGTATAACATTGACTGTTTCTTGCTTGATGAAGACAGAAGTAAGGCAAAGGGACGCCCCTGATTCTCAATGGCTACAGCTGCCAGAACAGCCCTCTTTCCCCTTTCATATCTCATCCCTCTGCTCTACCTCTCTTCCCCCCTCTTCATTCACCCATTCAGTAGACAGACGAATGCATGGCAGGCTGGCACTTCTCAAACTTCTGTGTGCACAGGAGCATCTGGGTCCTTCCCAGAGATTCTGAGTCCACGGGGATGGGATGGAGCCTAAGAATCTGCATTCAGTGAGTACAGTGAGTGTGAATGTAAGTGATCTAATGACCCCACTAAGAAGCACTGCTAAAAATACTGACGGGAGAGACAACCTCTTTCCTAGGAAAGCTCAAGGTGCAGTGGATGCAGACAGGAACAAGCCCCACGATGCAGTGTGGCAAGTGCTGCAGTGGAGCTATGCATGGTGTAGGGCAGGGGTCAGTCCCGGCTGGCTGGTTGGGAAGGGGTCCCTTGCAGGACGTTGGCCACAGGAACAAGAGAGAAAGAAGATAACCATGTAGGGCATACTGGGTAAGCTGCCGTCTATGATGCCAGCATCCCATATGGGCACCAGTTCAAGACCCGGCTGTTCCACTTCCTATACAGCTCCCTGCTGATGTCTATGGGTAAAGCAATAAAGATGGCACAAGTGCTTGGGCCCCTGCTCCCCATATGGGAGACCCAGAAGAAATTTCTGAGTCCTGGCTTCAGTCTGACCCCGCCCCAACCATTGGCAGCCATTTGGTGAGTGAACTAGCAGATGGAAGATCTTGCTCTGTAACTCTGCCTTTCAAATAAATAAGTAAATCTTTTTTAAGAAAAAATCTAGCCATGTAGAAGAAGCAATACAAAGAACCAGAAGCATGAAAGACCCAAGTGGACTTTAAGCAAAGCAAAAAAATCAGAAAATTCATTCACAGATTATCTGTGGACTACTAATAATCCATGTACTAAGGATTAGGAAAGTCTGCTTAAAAATATTTATTATTTATTTGAGAGGCAGAGTTACAGATGGGGTGGGGGGGTGGGGGAGAGGTCTTCCATCCACTGATTCACTCCCCAAATGGCTGCAACAGCTGGAACTAGGCCAATCTGAAGCCAGGAGCCAGGAGCTTCTTCCCAGTCTCATATGTAGGTGAAGAGGCCCAAGAACTTGGGCCATATTCCACTGCTTTCCTACGCCAGAAGCAGAGAGCTGGATCAGAAGTGGAGCAGTTGGGACATGAACCGACACCCATATGGGATGCTGGCACTGCAGGCAGAGGCTTATCCCAGTACACCAGGGCGCCAGCCCCAGAGAAGTCTACTTCTTATGATAAGAAGTAAGTACATATGAAACCAATCTGCTTATCAATATTCTCATATCAGTAAGGGTGTGGGCTCTTGCTACGAATTCAGAGAAGAATTCTGAAAACTGGCTCAAATAGACCAGGCAGCATGGTAAGTTTTTTTAAGCTTTCTATTTAGTGAGGGAAATGCAAAGGAGAGTGAGGGCTCTAGCTAAGGGAAAGAGGGAAGTCCAGAGCTTAAGTCGGGGCCACACTGAGCAGAGAGCAGACCAGGAGCCACGTGCAGCAAGTGTTTGGTTATGGGCAGCTACAAGCAGCTTAGCACAGGTAGCAAAGCAAAGGCAGAGAGAGCTGGCAGCCCAAAAGCCACACACCCCAAAGGCGCGAGGCAACAGGAAGATCAAGGGCAGCGAGGGAAAATAAGGGCTGTGCCCCCCATGTTCCAGGCCTTTTATCCACTTCCAAAGGGGAGTGATTACGTAGTCTGGCACGTGGGTATACAGGTGGGGTCAGGGAGGGGCATGAGATCACACAGGGGGCGTGGTAAAGGTATGGTCTTCCAGCTCACAGATCTAATCAGTTGTCTGCTCTCTGCCTGCCTCCATCACACAGAGTTCATTTGTGCCCCCACTTTGGAAGCTGCTGGGAAGGGCAGGTCAGTCCTGAGGGCAGGTGGCACCACAAGGGACAGACAGGTACAGGTCAGCATGTTCCCTCCTCTTTTCACGGAACTGCCCAGGAATTCAGGGGCCTACCAGGGCCAAGGAGCCTTTGAGGCCAGGCCTGGCTGCCATGGCTTGGATGTGGGCCGGAACTTCAGATCCTCCTTGGGCCCCTTCAGGCTCTTCGAGTTTCTGTTCCTAAGTTATTCATGTTCAGCAACCACAATGGCTCCTGCAGAGATGCCCAGCTCCCTGCCCGATTTTTTTTTTTTTTTTTTTTGAAAGCAAATACAATAGAGTATTCAGAGTAGTTGCCTCTATTTTGTGAATGAGACAAAGGAGGATTTTGCCTTATTTTGTTTTAGCTTGAAATTTATTTTATCCTGCTTTCTGTATTTTCCAATTTTTTTTTAAAGGATGTAAAGTGAAATAAAAACTCCAAGACTGGTTGTTAACCAGTTCCTTCTGTGATATCCTTGTGTGAGAAAACAGCAAAAATCTACAGCTAGCCTAGACTGTTTTCTCCTTCCGTAGGTGTAGCTTTGCAGTGGGGAGCAGTTGAAATCTTATTATTCTTGTAGGAACTGAAATCCTTTAATAGTGAGCTCCATGGAAAGAGATCAAACTAAGCAGTATTCATCAAAAATAAGAACTGGTATTAGTCAGCAAAATCGTATGTAAAATTCGAAAGGGAAGTTTCTGAGCAATGTAGATTTTTCAGTTGACCCTTTAGGGTTGGAAGATTTGTAGACTTTGCTAGATTTTGCAAATCTTTGTTATGTTTAAAGTTCCAAGGGCAAGGAATCCCCTTTCTTTTTTTAATGAACTATGTCCTTTCTGAGGAACGAGATTTCTGTGTTGAGAGTTAGTCCATGTGCTAAATCTGCATGTGCCTTATTCCACAAATGCACCTAAGACAGTATGATGAAATATTCATTACCCGTGGTTTCAAATCACCGAGTGGTTCCAGTGTGAAATATGCAGCCTAAGAGAAACTACCTTGTATTACCTCTGATAAAAAGACGTGGAAAAGAATCAGCTCAGCCTGATTGGCAAATTGTTGACTTTCACGGACAGATTTTTACTTTGCTTGGTGTGTTGAGCACGGTTCATGCTTTGAGGCTGCACTGGTTTTTTTTCTGTGATGGTCATAATTAGTAGGCAGCTTTACAATGAGTAGGTAACTTCGCCAAAGCTTGTGTCCCAAATTCAGTCCACATTCTGTAGACAGAGCAAACCAACAGCCAGCTCCTTAATAATGAGCCCAGGGCTAAGTCAGCCGTAGGGGAAGTGAACAGGAGAGGGTAGAGACATCTCTGGTGTGGACTGCAGAGGACGGAATCGCTTGGGAAGGAAAGGAAGAGGAGTCGCTGGTGACCCCAGTAGCCAGCGTGCATGATCCAGATGACAGCACCAGGCGGGGAGCGGAGCACAGAAAGAAGGCGGGAGGGACCACAGTACCTGGGAGCCTGGCACCATTTGCAACTACATCCTCTTGACCACTGGCCACAGACCCACACCTGGTACTGCTGCAGGTGTGGCCCTCCATCCAGGAAAACAGCTCTGCTGACAGCTGCACTGGCTGAGAAGTGGGTGCTGAAACCTCCAGCTCGTTTTTCCCGGGCACATTCTAAGATTCCCTGGAATACTAGAAGGCAAGACTGGCAGTGGTACCCATGGAAGCCATGTGTGACACCTTACACATACAGAAGTTGTTCTGCCCTCCGTCGCCACAAGAGGAAAAGACACCGGGATGCAGGATGCGTATAACTAGGGCAGCAGGGGCACCTCTTCCCTCAGGCCCACCTGCAAAGGGCAGATGGCTCAAGCCCCCCCCCACAGCAGACCCAGGGCACTAGCAAGCTGTCAGGAGCCCAGCTGAGCAGAGCCCACAGGGCACTGGGGGAGGAAATGGTTTTACACCCGTTTTCCCCCTTAATGAAAGAAATGGGAAGTTTATGCGAGGAAGCCTGGCTTTAGGGCTTGTGGTAAATACGTGTGCTGTGTGCTGGCCGGTGGAGGCCAGAAAGACTGAAACATCCCAGTAGTGTTCAGCAGACTCGCCCCTCGCCAGCATCCTCCTCCTCGTCCTCTGCCCTGGGGCTGGGGATTCAGCTTCTCCTACAGCCTGCTCATCCCGCAAGGCCCTGCACCTGCCTTGTCTCCTCGCCGATGTGCTCAGCCTGCGCTGTCTGCTTAGCAGCGGATGAGGTTAGGAAGCTCTCCTTGAAGCGAGTTAGCCGCTAGAACGTCCTGAAGCAAAACCGTCTGCGATCAGATGGTGCTAGGCAACTTCCCTCACGCCATGGTAGCACGCACCTCCATTAACTCTCCAGCCGCTTCCTCTGGCTGTTGTCGCATATTTTTTGTTTATTTATTTATTTGACAGATAGAGTTAGACAGTGAGAGAGAGAGACAGAGACAGAGGCCTTCCTTCCGTTGGTTTACCCCCCAAATGGCCGCTAAGGCCAGAGCTACGCCGATCCGAAGCCAGGGGCCAGGTGCTTCCTCCTGGTCTCC
This sequence comes from Oryctolagus cuniculus, assembly GCF_051225735.1. Taxonomy (NCBI): domain Eukaryota; kingdom Metazoa; phylum Chordata; class Mammalia; order Lagomorpha; family Leporidae; genus Oryctolagus; species Oryctolagus cuniculus. Next base: position 39,665,292 of record NC_142869.1, on the reverse strand, counting down.
CATGCGGGTGCAGGGCCCAAGCACTTGGGCCATCTTCCACTGCCCTCCCGGGCCACAGCAGAGAGCTGGACTGGAAGAGGAGCAACCAGGACTAGATCCCAGTGCCCATATGGGGATGCCAGCACCGCAGGCGGAGGATTAACCAGGGGAGCCATGGCGCCAGCACCAAGTTGTCGCATATTGATGTCTAAATTTCCTTTAACAATCTCCCCTCATTCCTCAGTATCTACCAGCAGGTTCTGCTCTCTGGATCCCCGACCTCTAACGGCTCTGGGGCTGCCTCAGTCTCACAGTAGCTTCACTGTTGAAGAGCACTAGACCTGACGCAGCTCCTCTGAACGCCCCGAGGAAGGGGTCCCTCACTGTCTTTGTCTCCAGATTTACAGCTCAGTCTTTCACCGAGCAGAAACTGTCAGATCTACTCCTATGAAGCAGCCCTTGAGATTCTTGTTTATTGTTTTATCACTAGTCTTCTCTTGGAAGGAATCAAGACAGTAGAAACATTGCTACAAAAAATGACACTTTATCTCTGGGATTAATTATGGAATCCACTGTAAAGGTTTTTGCCGTGGTAATCTTCTCATACCTTATTGCTTTGGCAATAAAAGTGTTTTTATGGACAACAAAATAAAATTTTACTATCTAGGCAGTTTATATTAAATGAGATGTGTTTTCTGAAGGATATAGGGCATGTCTGAAACATGGCCGATCACCATGGATTCCTCTACCACTTGTTTGTAGTGTCTTAGGTCTAAGCCAGTTGAACAGCTCTTTCCATGTTTCTGTCAGATAAAGAGAATCACTGTTGACTGGCAAAAATATTCAATACTTAGAATTTCAGGTCATAGAGGAAGCAGAACTCCCAAACATCCAACCAACCACCCTAATCTACAACCAGGGTTATCAATTACGTACTTGGATTCTGAGCCAAACCCTGTTGGTGCAGATCATTTTACTGTTACTCATAAGCTTATTTCTCAAATGATTAGATTCTTCTTACATAAATTTCGGCATAATCATGATACATACGCAAGCACTGCAGTATACCAGTAAGAGGTTGCAGTACTGTTGTGTGATATGAAATTGTTTTCTTCCCTTACAAGCCTCGCTATCAAGCGAGTTTCGTGGAGCAACCACAGTTGTTGAAGATCTTCCAGTTGAACAGCTGTTTGGTAAAACTCAGAGAGCCCTGAAGAGGTGATGATTAAGGGGCACCTGAAGGAAGATTCAGAGTTAATTAGATGAAGAGAAGCAAGGTGGAGGGAGAGTGTTGTATTGGAGGCAGAGGGGAGCGCCTGTGCTAAGGCCCTGTGGCAAGGAGACCACAGGACTTGTACCTCGTAGGGTGTCATAAAGCTGAAATGGGACCATTCTGGTAAGGCGCTGGCAGTCCACGTCCTGTGCCTAACCTGGGAAGGGCAGAAAGTCTTGACTGAGATCAGCCCTCAACAGTGAGGCGGTTAAGTGCTGGTAGCTGGCTAAGCAGATGTACCTAGAAAGCAAATGTGTGCTGTTTTCCCAGTCGCAATGTGCGCTGTGGCACTGTCTGATCCTCCTGGGGCTCATCAACTCTGATGTCATTGCTCTAAGAGGGCTCCCTCCTCCCTGCACACCTCTGGCCTTATGCAGCCTGCAGGCTTGATGCTCACTGAGCGTGTCCCCGTCTCAGGAGCACTTGGAAATGGCACTGGTGGAATTACTCACGGAGCTGGGTGGCACCCACAGGCCTTGTGTGGCTTTGGGAAGGTTTCAGACCCAGTCTTTCTCTGACCCTGCCCGAAGTCGGGCGCCCAGTTTGATGCGATTCTGGCTCCTTGCTGTCTGCCAGCTCACTGCAGGACAGACTGGACAGGCTGCTGGCTACTGCATCCTCCATGTGCACCTCCCTAGTTATTCTGCCCTCTCCCAAGCCCACAGCCTTGAAAGCAAGACCCAAGGAACCGTCAGGTCCACCAGATTGAGATTCTGTGGGCAAGTCAGGTTCATCTGCCTCAGGGCAGCCCTGACCTTGCCCTGCTTCAGGTCATCAGTCCAGAGAGGAGTCCTGGCTCAGCAGAGCTCACAGGCTTGCCTTAATGCACACGAGTTCAGAAAGCAGTCGTACAATGCGAGCAGCGCTCGAATTCCTAAGATGCTGAGGACGTTCTCCCTTTGCTGACACACACAGAAGCATGGAGTGCGGTTTGACGCTAGCTTCACAGGCTTCTTCACAACCCCAAGCGTGTGTCTTAAGCAGATTAGCAATTTTTTGGTGCGAAACTTCATCCCTCCTGATACAGGCCCAGAGAGCTTCAACTAACCATTGTATGAATATCCATCTCTGTTGACTAAGTCTTCGACCCAGGCATGTGTATTACACTCCAGATGTCCATCTTATAAACTGTCTGGTCACAAAATTGTATTAACAAATTTAATCAACAAAAAAAAAGGTTACCATGGTGGTGCTGATGAAGAAATTAGCAAATGTCTCCTCCCTCCCCTCCCCTCCCAGCGCACACAGACTGCAAAATTCCCAGCCTGCATGCATATGCTTTGCCTGGGGACTTGAGAAATGAAGGAGTCGGCAAATGGGTAACATGGGGCTCTCCTGGCACCCCCACGGCAGTCTGCACCTCTTGCACCCCCTACTCAGCTAAGGACCTGCCAATCTTGGGTCACGTGCATGTACTTCTGTTAGTTGTGTTCTGTGCTTGCTCTCAAGTCCTGTGGACTCTATTTAGAGGCTTCTGGCTGGAAGGGGGAAGGGAAATCCTGATTTCTTCTGCTGTTAGCATTTTCTTCCCTCTGTCTCTGTTGTTCGCTGCTTCCCCCAGGGACAGTGATTCCTGCAGGCTCCCTTACTTTCTTCTCAGCTCTCCCCTGGAATAGCGTAGGCTCCACAAGAATGGACGTTTCCTTATTTTTTTAGCCCCCCAAACCCTTGCTCAGTACCCAGCAGGCATTCAGCAAATATTAGTAAAATGAACCCATATGTTGTCAGTCTTCCTGTTTCCCATCCTCTCCTGTTCCTGCAAAGTTGTCCCAATCTTGTGCAACCCTGCCTCACTCCACTGGTGAAGAAAACAGAGCACAGGCCGGCGCCGCGGCTCACTAGGCTAATCCTCCGCCTTGTGGCGCCGGCACACGGGTTCTAGTCCCGGTCAGGGCGCCGGATTCTGTCCCGGTTGCCCCTCTTCCAGGCCAGCTCTCTGCTGTGGCCCGGGAAGGCAGTGGAGGATGGCCCAAGTGCTTGGGCCCTGCACCCCATGGGAGACCAGGAGAAGTACCTGGCTCCTGGCTTCGGATCAGCGGCAAAAGGAAGACCTTTCTCTCTGTCTCTCTCTCTCTCTCACTGTCCACTCTGCCTGTCAAAAAAAAAAAAAAAAAAAGAAAAGAAAGAAAACAGAGCACAGGCTAGCTGGAAGTATCAAATATCCCGTATCTCCACCGTCACATAACCCACAAGTCAGCTGAGATCACCCAGCCCCTTGAGTTCCAGATGAGTTGTCCTGGGTGCCTACTCCATGTCCTCTGGCAGCCCAGTGCCCCTCCGAGACTTGTGCCTGTTCCGGGGTGAGAGGGGTTTCGCATACTCACACTTACTCTGCCTTTATGCTGTGGCCCCTTCTCATCTGTTGAGCCTCACGTTCCTGGCTTCCAGGTGTGTGCCCCAACCACCTTCCAGGAAGGTTGTGGCGTGCTGAGCAGGCTCCAGGCACTGTCGGTGCAGAGGAGACGCTGCGGCTCCTGGCGGTTCTTCTGCCCACCCTGCTATTGGGGATTCCCCCAGACTCTGCACCTCTCACAGCCCTCAGCCTTTTTGCTGACTTCTCTCTCTTCTGTCCTCCCTTCCTGTCTGTACAAGATAAAACTGTCTTCTCAGGCAGAGAAGCTTAGCCATGTGTGTAGCTTGGACTCCTAATTCTCAATCTCTAGGTTCTCATCTTAGCTCCTTAGTCTTTATCTTCCTAAAGGAAAGTCAAGTGCCCTAAGAAACTTGTAAGAAACAAGAATAAAAAGTACATGTTTGCCTCTATTCTGGCTACATTTGTGAACTTGACAGAGAAGCTAAATTCACCTTGTACTTATGGAAGCACAAAGCCTATGGACTCAGCCCAACATTTCATACAGTTAGCAACTGTATGGTAGTGTGTGTGTGTGCACGGTCTTTGGAAGGAAATGCAAGAAACTTGTATCATTGGAAGCCTACAGGGAAGCAGGAATGGGATAAAGGCTTCCTTCTTACTGTACAGCCTTTAGTATTCATGGACTTACTATAATGAAGACACATTGACATCATACCTATGTAATGTCAATAAGTAAGGTACAGGTGCCCTGATATGCTGGTTACACCAAAGTGATCATATCCAGTGACCTTAAGCCACGTGCGTCATGGGCATAGCTGACTTTGTGTACATTTGACAGACTAGGCGCAGAGCCCAGTACTGGAGAACTTACCATTCATGGTACACAGTGGTTCCTGCCCCTAGGATTTCCTGGTTGGAAAGGGCTGAGTTCTCGGGATACAGTTCTTTCTGGAAAAGTGTTTAGGTTCCATCATCTAGTAGAGGGGCCCCAACACTGCTGTAGATTTATCCCAGCCACCACTTCTTACCTTGCAACGATTCTTAAGAAGGAATACATTTTAAAAGACTTTTAAAGTACATCTGATGGAAGTCTAAGCAGTAATAAGGATAATAGTAAAGAGGAGATCATAATTAATCTGTGCCAACAGCCAAAAATATCTCACTCATGACCGGTAGGAAATGCTAAGGAACCAACTACCGTTTTGAAAACTGATTAGTAAGAGAATGAAGCATTTATCCTGCTTCACCTATGCAAACTGACTTCATGGTAACCAAGGAGTTGATCAAGGAATGTTTCTCTTCATGGGAAGATTTCAGAATACAAATGGAATGATGTAATTTGAAAGCTCCCATTTTTCAAACCCTGTTGAAACAGGCCATAATCACCAATGGCTAATAACATTTAAAAAAAGAGAGAGAGATGTCCCTTATATTTCCATTAAATTTATTAGATGTAGAACCTTAGTGAGTCTCAGAGTTGACCGTTTTTTCAGAAGTAATTCCTTATGTTGTGTTCCTTCAGCACACATACAATAACACCACATATAAATTATTCCTTCTGAAAAAATCAAATTCCCATATCTAATAATACATTTGTAGGAAATTCAAAAAGAATGAGTTAAATGATCCAACAGAGACATAACTAGCAAAATGCAGGCCTTAGACAGGTCTTCAGAACAATCTGGTTTCTTCAGATAAACTACAAAGGGGATAAGGAAGCAGATGAGAGAGAATGTATAGCTCAACACAGATTTAAGAGACAGCAAAGCACTTAGAATGAACAGGTTTTATTTGGATCCTGGTTTAGACAAACTGTTAAGATTTATGGAGCAATTGGGGGAGATTTGAATACTGAGTGAATATCTGATAATATTAAATTATTGTTAATGTTTTAGGTGTTACAATATTAAATGGTTATGATCCCCAAAAGCCCTTAGCATTTTAGAGATAGGAGTATATATTGAATTATTTGTGATGAAAATGAAAAGAAAAAGAGCTTCTGACATCTGTGCTTGTGTAGACATAGAAGCCTGTGAGAGGACGTAGAAAGAATTTGTAATGATGTGTTGCTTCTGGGAGGGGAGCTTTGGGATCAGGAGTGGAGATGGGAGGGAAACAGATCTTTGCACAGATAGCTACCTTGTTGGTAGTGCCTTTTTCAAAGAAGTAACCCAAAAATAAATGAAATATAATGGTGGAAAGGTCAATAAAACCTCAAAATGCTTGAGAAGATGAGAAAGACGTAGGCTGCAACTGTCCAGCATGTGGGTGAGCTGGCCCATGCCATACTTGTCAGGGTAGGGTGGTCCCAGTGCTGTCTGCACCAGAATCAGGTCTAGCCCACTCCATCCCAGCCAGAGTCTCTGCAAATGGAGCACAAACACAGTTGGCAACTTTAGTCCTTCATGGACCAAGTGCCAGCTTTTCAAATACTCATTATAGTGGTTTAGAACTTCAGAACGTGTAGGCCAAAAATAAGCTCAAATTTGAATTCAAAGCAGCACAGTCTTGAGCGCCTGAAAGCCTTTTTCAGTTGTCGACGACGATCTAATCAGCAGATGTCTCCGTGTAAGTCTGGGGAGCGTCTCTTCCGTGCTGCCTTGGTTTGGGAGAAACAGAGTGTGCTGCTGGCTCTGAGTATAGAAGTATTTGTGGTAATTTGTGTTTTGTTTAATGAAAACAATTTTTCTTTTGTTTCCAGTGTTTATTATCTTTGATTAAGCGTTCTTCATTTTTCCCCCCCAGCATCATTGATAAGGAAGTATCATTAATGGCAGAGATGGATAAAGTTAAAGAAGAAGCCAGTAAGTAGACACATGGTTATTAGTTTATAAGCCTCCCAATCAGAAGCAATCCATGGGTCAAACTGACAGTGGTAGCAGACTCTCAACAGGGTCTGAAACCTTACACTGAAATGCTGGTTCATGAACCCTTGTAACTCTGGGCAAGTCTCTTAGCCCTGGAAACCCCCATTATGTCATGTGGGAGGGGGCAGGACTGTAGCACCCTCATCTGAGCTGAGGGCATAGCAGAATCAACTCGGGATAAATCACAGTTGTCAGTTGGATTTGTTAACCTCCAAGGCAACTGTTGGGCACATAACGCGTTTTAGTTAGAGTTACGACATTGAATTCACTGTTAAATATTATATATAAGGGATCCTCAAAAAGTTCATGGAAAATGGCTATTATGAAAAATTACACATAAATTTCAAAAAAATTTGCTCTAAAATGAGCATTTTAAAAATTATCTTATTTGTTTTCACTTAATTTGAAAGGCAGAGAGAGAAATCTTCCATGGGTCAGGGAAAAGCCAGGAGCCCAGAACTCAATCTGGGCATCTCAGGTGGGTGGCAAGGACCCAGGAACTTGGATGATCACCTGCTGCCACCCTGGCATGCATTAGCAGGAAGCTGGATCAGAAGCAGAGGAACCGGGACTTGAACCACACACTTCAGTGTAAGACGCGAGTGTCTCAAGTGGCATCTTAACCACTGCATGAAATGCCCACCCCTACACTTATCTTTTTATTCCATCAACTTTTTGAAATTCTTTCATAAATCTTTCTTATTTATACAGTCATTTTCAGTTACTCTCTTTAAAGCTTTATTTAATTCAAACTGAATCCTCCTAAAATATTAGTCCCATTTGAAACAGTTACTTAAATTCCCTTCAACATATTGAATTACATATATAAACTAAATGCATATCATTTTTTTCAAGCACTTCAGATGCCTGACAAAGCAAACTCACAAACCTAAGAAGCAAAGTGTTCCTAAGCTTTTAAGCAACTCAAATAAGATTGATAATTCAAACTTAGAGATGTACTAAATGAAGCTTTCTTAAAACGCACCAGTTCTGTTATAAACTTTGTCCAATACACTGACGCCTGCCAACTTAAAACCACAGGAGAAAATCAATTTCATGTCTTAAATTGAAATCACAAGTCTGATTGCTTCACACACCACATTCTCTATTTAAAGAAAGATTCCATTTAAGTTATCTTGCTCATTGCAAAACTTTTTCCAAATTTAACACCAAATATTAATATTCTGGGTTTGAGTTGTTTTCTGCCCTTCATACTTATTTCATTGAGGAAGAGTTGCTCAATGAATTGAAGAACAGATTGCCATCCTAAATGGGCTGAGCAAGTCACGGGTTGAAAATTTCAGTAGAAACAAGATTTCTCAGATTCAACATCCAGCCACAAGCAAGCATGCGAGTGCCCTCTCATTCTTTAATTCTGTGCCCTGTGTTAATGCCACCCCTAAGACCATATGTTTCAACTAGGATTTAGTTTTGCAATCTTTGTTTTCTTCATCCTTACCCAAATTTCAACTCACAAACTGGAGAAATGACATTCTGTGGTTCCAATCAGGTTCCAGCTAAATCCCTTCCCCACTCACTGCGAGGTCTTTATTTCTGCCAGAATGAAAGATCAGACCAAATTTTTCTCTTTTTAAATTATTCTTTTCTGGACCTTGGTGACAATTCAATTGTTGTTTTATGGCACATATCTTTGTTTTTGTTACACAATTCTAAATCATTTTAAACACCATTTTAAAATCCAAAATACAGCAAATTTTATTAAATGAAACTAATGTGATCCAGGGTGAAGCTGGATATTTTAGTAGTTATGCAACCCCTTTGATTGTGAAATTATTTTATTCATATGTTATTTGTTGATTTATTCAGTAAAAGTAGACTATACTCCTATTATGTAAGATTTTTCCCTATTTGTTAGGGATAGCTCATTTCAGTGTCTTAGCACAATGCTAAAAATGCTAACAATCAACACAGACACAACTGATTCCCTGGAATAGACAGAGAAAGTCCCTAGCACATCACTTTCTCAGAAGGTCACAAAAATCCTTGGGTTTCACATACTCATTATTCCTTCTTGGGATAATTACCTTGGGTGCCAAGACCTGTGGAATGTGTAGTTTCTCCGGAGAGCATCCCTGTCTCTCAAACTCAGTCAATCAATAAGCAGTTCCATACTAAGCACTGTTAGAGACCAGAATAACCAGCAAACAGAGACACGAACGATGGAGCCTGCACTCGGTGTGTTCTCCTGCTGGCTGAAGCTGCTGGATTGGTTGACAGGCTTCATCATGCTCTAGGGAAGGGAGCTGCAGGCCCTGGTTTAGAACAGCCTGGGGCCCAAGGAAGCGAGTTTGCATGCCTTGGAAGCAGATAGATGGAGTGCATATCTGGTTTCCACCCATTTCCTAGCTGTGTGACTTGAGACCATTTTGTTCACGTCCCAAAGCCTGGGGTTCCTTCTAAGAAAAAGGTGGATAGTAGTAGTGGTTATCTCAAAAAGTTATTGTCAAGACCAAATAAGAGGATAACTGTCAGGCATTTAACATAGTGCCTGACGCAATATATCTGCACAATATGAAAAGCTCTTGTTAGTCACCAAGTTGATCCATCCCCCTTCGTACTCAGTCAGTTCAGTCAGAAGTGGGGGTGAGAAAGGTTGGGGTCCATCTCTCAGATGACACCCCTGTATCAACTGTACATCTTCCCCGCCATTGGAAGCCTTGAATTTCTCCCCATTAAATATAGGACTATCTCTACAACCACTCTCTTGAACTTACTTCGCTATGATGTCAAGAGTGTTTTTCCTATTTCCCATTTCCTGTACATTGTATAAGCCAGCTTTCCTCAATGACAGCATAAGCTCCCGTATTCCTCCTGGCATCTAACACAATGCTGAGAAGACCATAGGTACTCCCTAAGCATTTGTTAAAATAGATGATTGTCATCAATTCAGTATCTATAGACTGCAGGATCCAATAGACATGAACACTAATGAACTGCAAACAAGAAGTATATCTTGATGAATATATCTCACCTTACCAGTAACATTTATGGTTAACATTTTTGAGTATATATTTTGAGTAACACTTCACAAGTGTTATTCTACTTAGCTCCTCAATAGCCCTATTATATTTTATAGATGGAGAAACTTCAGTATGTTGTAATGGTAGCGAGGGTCTCAAACTTCATCTGTATATCCAGGGAATTGATAGACATGCTCTTACTGTGTCAGGTTTACCAGAGATATAGGAAGAAAATATTACTTTGTATTAATGGAAACACAGATATATTACAAAGGAGAATACAAAGTTCATAAGGAATAAAGGATTTCAAGGAGTTTTTTGTGCTTAAAAAGCCACTTCTGCACCAGCTCCTGCCCACCCCCACCATGGTTTTGGGTATACCTTCTGCTGAGGAGTATGAAGATACTTCAAGAAGTTTGTGGAAAATAGTATGAAAGGTGCTGGCGTCGTGGTGCAGCAGGGTTAAGCCAACACTTCTGCTGTTGACAGCTCTGATCAGAGTGCCAGTTCAAGTCCTGGTTAATCTGCTTCTGATAGAGCTTCCTGCTAATGGTACCTAGAATGGCAGCAGAAAACTGCCCAAGTTTACTGGGCCTCACCCACCTATGGGCGAGACCTGGATGGAGTTCCTGGCACCTGGCTTCAGCCTGACCGAGGCCTGTCTGTTGCAGCCATTTGGGGAGTGAACCAATGGATGGAAAGTCTCTTGGTCTCTCTCTCTTTCCCTCTCTTTCTCTCCCTCTCCCTCCCTGAATCTGTCTCCCTTTCCCTCCATCACTCTGCTTTTCAAATACATAAAGTAAATATTTAAAACGAGTGAGTTCATTTTGGTGCAAAAGTTTGTGAAATCTACATGTATGAGGAGTTCTCAAAAGTTCATGGACAATGAAAATGCTATACATGGATGTTAAAAATTTTTGCACCAAAATAAGCATCTTGTAATTCCATTTTCCGTGAACTTTTTGAAGTACGCTCCTACTGTTTGAGAAGCCTTAAGATTTTCCGTGGTTCAAGTAATATAAGCAAGCTTCCAGTGTCTCCTAAAAACTTGAAAGGAATTTATAAATCCTATTGAGAAAATGGATTCAAGCATACTGCGACTGTTGTTAAAACTGAATGAATAATATTAATTAAGTGAATGCAGTGAAAACCTAAGGTGTATGGGACTGCTCCCTCTACAGATTTCTGAAAGGATAGTGCTTTCAAAGCATACTTATTTTTCTATTTTAAATTATAGCATCAGTGAATCTTAAAATCTCACCTTATTTTTGCCTTTTGTTTCCGTGAGAGATGTTTTTGAGGTGAAAATGTTCACCCCCAAAGAATATTGGCTTTAGCTCTCTCACGTTTTAAGGCTTTTTCATAATGAAAGGCTTTGAAATGTTAATGAGACTGTATGTAAAACTCATCGGAAACTTGCTGATGCAAAGTGTTCATCTCCATGCACATTTGCATGAATGTAAACTCAAAACTTATTGGTGATCTTGCCACCTGCATTCCTATTTTAGGGCCCATTTATATCTATTCCTACAATGTCTTTTTGTTCGGTATGAATGCCCAAGTTCTACTTAATCAAAATGAACAATGACCCCAAATTGTCACACAAGTCCCACAAATAACCCATGAAGAAGAGTCAAGTCTGTGTAAACTGCAGTCACTCAGAGTCTGCCTGGTCAAGACTGAGCCTTCAGAACTGTTTTTCCATGGCACCTCGTAAGAGGAAGTACCTTGCTCCCACTTCCCACTCGAGAATCCTTTTCTCTTGGTTGAATTGTAAAGACAAATAACCAGTCAAAGGCGTGGGTCCTAAGCAGTCTTAGGTGATCCTGTGTACAAGGAACGTCCATCTAGCCTTAGCTACTCCTTTCAAGTGCTGGGTTCACTCATTCCCTGAATCCTTCATTCGGCCAACATGTTGGGCACCCCCTCCGTACCGGGCAGTCGACACCTGGACACAGAGAACTGCAAAGCTGAGCTTGCACCGGAGCTCACAGGTGACTGGAGATACCTACAGAGCCCGGCAGGCAATATTAACCCGCTGAGCCGGGCAGGCAGGGCCCCTGGCACGCAGGCCACCGTGCTCATCCAAGAGGGCAATGGCTCCCAGCCTTACTCCATTATTGTCATGTGGCAGTGCTGGCCAGCTGTGGCCAGAAATTCCAGTTTTTTAGAAGACACCAGAAATCCAGCTTTCAAATGAAATCTTTTCAGCTTCAATTGTGGGCATTTATTACGTAAAAGTGATGTGTGAACCACACAAAACATAAGCACTCTGACCAAAAATGATATTGGATGACCTTTGTATGACCTTTGTTCAGCAGGGTAACCTGAGACATCATTTAGGAATACACTGTCTGCATTCAGATGAAAATCCCCTTCACTCCCATCATCTGGACATGCTTTTCACCAGCTCCTGTGTTGATAGCAATCAGTTTGTTGCTATCAGCATAAAACGATAATGTCTTAGTCTGTTCGAAGAATGGATTGTGGTTTGCAGGAAATCTTAATTCTTAAATGATTCCATGCTTCTTTTCTTCCTTTTTGAGTTTTTGAAGTGACTTTTTTTTTTACATTATCTAGTAAGAGCTCTTGAAATCATAAGTCATGTTGTTTGGGTCTGCATGTTGGTGGTGAAGATGGCCTAATCAAGCCGCTGATCCTTGTTCAGCCAAAGGTAGAACAGGTTCTACATGTGCGCCGTCTCCGGTGGGCTGCTCTTAGGACTCAGAATGCATAGGGAAGACAGTTCATGCATGACTTGAATTAGACCCCTACAAGTCTGCCGATTGAAAAAGCAGGCTTAATAGTTAAGTCTTCCTCTGGGTGTTTGTACTCACTGCTTCTGAACTCCACAATCTTTGGGGAAGCACACACACACAAGTTAACCTACATCTATTCGAACCTTTAGTTCAGCAGACAGATGTGTGAAAAAGTGGTGCCAGAGAACTCCCCTGTGTCTTCTCTACACGTACAGATGTGGAAAAGCACACACAAATCCAGTGCAAGCTTGACTCACCCTTGACATTTTTCCATCAGGGACACTTACGACAAAGACATGAGACACTCTGTTCTGAAACTTCTCTCTGTTTGCAAAATGGAAACATATCTGCAGAGCATCAAAACCAGAGGCATTTTTCAGCTCACAGAAAGCTAATAAATTAAAACTTGCATGTCCAATTCCAATAACACAGCTAGTTGCTGCAGACAAGTGTATGTTAAAAATCAGAAGGCCTAATGCTGTTAGACTATAATAGCCCAATTCAGCCAACAGAAGCATGGCTGTGCTGAGCGGACGGCCTGTCTTTGCAACAAAATTCAGATGGGATTTTTAGTATGTCTTTTTTCAGAGGTAGCTATTTCGGAGTAACTCACAAATTGAAAAGTCCAAATTAAGCAAGTGGGATCAGATGCCCATGGAAAACTTAAAAAGAAGCATGTGGCGTCCAGTGGATCGGAAGGAACTGCATTGGTTTAGGGATTTGTGGATAAGGACAGCAGGAAATGGGTTGTTGGTACTGGGCACCAAGGGTGAACCCGCCACAGTGACTAACTCTGAGAAGAAAGTCAAGGTCCGGCAAAGAGTCAGGCTGTGGTGGGAGGATTGATGCCAAGAAATTAGGCCAATGAATATGTGTAAATCTCTAGCCTTCACATGCTATTCCTTCTTATTTGGCAGTGGAAATCCTGACCGCTCGTCAGAAGAAAGCAGAAGAACTAAAGAGACTCACTGATCTAGCCAGTCAGATGGCAGAGATGCAGCTGGCCGAACTCAGGGCGGAGATTAAGGTCAGTCCTGAAAGCCCGGACCTGAACCCGGAGCCAGAGCGCTGTCCCCATGGTTCCCTGCAGCCCCAGAGCTCTGCTCTCCAAGCTGTCGCTTCGTGCACCCAGCTCTTCTTCACAAGGTTGAAGGAGACACTCCAGAAAGGGGGAAGAACCACCTCATCGCTGTATTTAAGTATAACATGGTATGAAAGGATATGTTTTAGAAAGGAGAGGCACAGACTGTTTTCTCAACCAACAGAAACTGACCCAAATAAAGTATACCCAACCCTGAATCATTGCTGGGATGGGGGATATTATTTTCACACCATGTAAGGTGTATGTGTGTATATAAACACACACATGAGCACATATATAATACAAACAGTATAACAGTAAGGATTATAAAGCTGCAGTCTGTGTTGACTTCTTTCCTATACCTGTTTGTAACTAGGTGCCTTTTTACTAAGAACATTATCTACAGTATGTATCTGTTAGATCTCCTCCCTTGCAAGCAACAGAAACTGACCCTGACAAACCCCCAGAACAAGTACAATTTGAGAGAATGTAAGTGTAGCTCACCAAAGAAGTAGGGTCTGAAGACAGGTCTACAAACAGGCAAGCAGCCCTGGTGACTTGCACCATGTATGAAGCAGAATTCTTCAGGGCTCCTGAGTGGTCTCCAGGGCCCATCAGCCCTTCTGCCACCCCGCTGATCCGCTGGATTCAACCCCTAACAGGAAGGCTGCGACTGGCCTCGCTTTGGTCCCATCCATCATTTGGCCAAAAGAGAAGGTAACTGACAGACCCACCAGGACTGTGGGTCTTAGAAACTGCACTAGGAGAGCTGACGCTGTGGCGTAGCGGGTAAAGCCGCTGCCTGCAGTGCCGGCATCTCATATGGGCACCGGTTTGAGTCCAGGCTGCTCCACTTCTGATCCAACTCTCTGCTATGGCCTGGGAAAGCAGCAGAAGACGACTCAAGTCCTTGGGCCCCTGCACCCGCGTGGGAGACCCGGAAGAAGCTCCTGGCTCCTGGCTTCAGATCAGCACAGCTCCAGCCGTTGCAGCCACCTGGGGAGTGAACCAGCAAATGGAAGACCTCTCTCTCTCTCTCTCTCCCTCTCTCTCTCTCACTCTCTCTCTGCCTCTCCTTCTCTCTCTGTGTAACTCTTTCAAATAAATAAATCAATCTTAAGAAAGAGAGAGCAAGAGAGAGAGCTAGAAAGGAAGGAAGGAACGAACTAACAAACTGCTTTAGGGTAGTTACCAGAACCAGAAGTGATTATTAGGAAGACAAGAACGAGTGATCGGCCGGCACCGCGGCTCACTAGGCTAATCCTCTGCCTAGTGGCGCTGGCACACCGGGTTCTAGTCCCGGTTGGGGCGCCGGATTCTGTCCGGGTTGCCCCTCTTCCAGGCCAGCCCTCTGCTGTGGCCAGGGAGTGCAGTGGAGGATGGCCCAGGTGCTTGGGCCCTGCACCCCATGGGAGACCAGGAAAAGCACCTGGCTCCTGGCTCCTGCCATCGGATCAGCGCGGTGCGCCGGCCGCGGCGGCCATTGGAGGGTGAACCAATGGCAAAGGAAGACCTTTCTCTCTCTCTCTCTCTCACTGTCCACTCTGCCTGTCAAAAAATTAAAAAAAAAAAAAAAAAAGAACGAGTGATCACATTTGTGAAGTTTATAAATTGCCCCTTATCTTCCTGTTTTTTTCACTCAATATACTAAACACACCACACATACACACACATACACATGTATACCTGTACACACACACTCCTAACTTCTTACCCACTTCTAGGAAACTACAGTTGCTGCTAGCTTCACAAATAGAACTGCTCATCAGGAGATAGAACTGGTTAAGAATGGTAGAAAGTAGCAAGTGACTTTGGTCTCCATCATGGTTAAGCACAGAAGAGAATCCAAGAGAAGAGGGCTCCCCTGCAGGTACCAAATGCTCTAGTGGTGTTTTCCCTCCTCATCTTCTCTGCTCTGGCCTTTTTGGCCTCCCACTCATCTTTCTGCCCCAGCTGTCTCTTTCCAGCCTTATCCTGCACCCTAAATTCAGAGTTTGATGCCCAAAGCAAATCTGTTTTCCCTTAGTACGATCTGTCTTTCTACTCAGCATAAATTCTACCACTGGACTCATTTTTTAAATTTTTGGTCTATTTTATGTATTTGAAAGGCAGAAAGACAGAAAGCAAGAAAGACAGAGAGGTCCCATGCACTGGTTCACTCCCCAAATGCTGCAACAGTGGGAGCTGATCCAGGACAAAGCCGGCAGCCAAGAACTCCATCCAGGTCTCCCACATGGATGGCAGCAACTCAAGTACTGGAGCCGCGGCCAGCTTCCTCCCAGGGTGAGCATTAGTGGGAAACTGGAGTCAGGAGCAGAGCTGGGACTTGAACCCAGGCATTCTGGTATGGGATGTGGGCATCCTAAGCAGCCACTTAACCTTTGCTTCAAGCACCCACCCCTCCAATATATATTTCAACTCCCATCTCTTCCTATGATAATCTCAGCTTGTCAGAAAATCAAGGGAAAAATAAAAATTTTCAGCTTCCAGGTCTGTTGAAATCAGCTCATCTTCCAAGTTTCATTTCTGCCTGTCAGAATCTCATCCCCATCCTGCAAGGCTCAGTAGCGCGGGCTTTGGGAGGCAGGCGGTCCAGCTGCAAAACGCTGCTTCTGCGGCCTTGAGTAAGGCACGTACTGTCTTAGATTCTTAGGCCCTCAAGTCCCCCATCTGTCAAACAGAGGGAATACTAGTACTGGCTTCAGAGCAATGCAACTCGCAGAAATGAGATGGTCTGTGGAGAACTTGGTCAGTGTCTGGCAAATGTTTAATAATTTTTAGCTCAACTGCTCCCACTCGTATAACTCTTGCTCTGTCCCGCTCGATAGGAAATTATTGCTTCCTCTCTCTGATTTCGAAAGCACCAGCCACATTCTACCTTGTGTTGTATTTAGTGGTGTCTGTTTCCCTTACCATGTGGCACGCTCCCTGGTGAACTCGGGGAGGGCCCACGTCACAGCTATTTCTGTATTACTCTGTCATCACACATAGATCTTAACTTTAAATTGAATTTTAAATGAATTGAAAAATAATCTCTTCACCACTTCCTTTAAGAGCACTTGAAATTCCATCGTTGAAGATAATGTTTCTTAGACACTAATGGCTTTTTGGACTTCCCGGTTCCCTATTAAAATAGAGGGGGTAGGGTGGGAGGGGCTGATCGAGCAGTAACGATGCAGGTCGGGAGGCCCACATCCCGGATTAAGTCCCCGCTGTGCTCCGCTTCTTGCTTCCTGCTAAAGTACATCCTGGGAAGCGGCTCAAGCAGTAGTTGGGTGCCTGCCACCCATGCAGGAGATGCAAATGGAGTTCAAGGCGTCTGACTCTGGCCCAGCCCCAGCCGCTGCCGGCATCTGCAGAGTCAACCAAGAGCAGATGGGCGCTCACTGTCTGTCTCTCTGATAAAAACGTAACCTAGAGATGGCTATCTATGAAGGAAGACATGTTTTCTCCTGGTGGTTAATACCCTAGCGGGCTCTTGGCCAAATTAGGAAGACCCTGCCACACTGCAACCCAGAAGATTCTCCTAGCGTGTGGGCGCCAAAAGGCTCAGTAGATGAGCCCAGATCCACATTTTCCTGTGTCACCGCTTTGTGCAAGCCCAGGCTGGGGAGAGACAGGGCCCTCAGGCACTCCCAGAAGAGGAGGGTGATCGTGCCCCCAGGCAGGACAGAACTGAATGGAGCCCCCGGGGCCAGGGCTGGAACGATCCGATCCGCACCATCGAGGGCACCAGAAGAGCAGCGAGAGCGGCCCTGCCGAGGGCTCGGCATGGCTGCAATTACAGGCTCCTGCTTCCCCTCTGTCCCCTGCAGCACTTTGTCAGCGAGCGTAAATATGATGAAGAGCTTGGGAAAGCTGCCCGCTTCTCCTGCGACATCGAACAGCTGAAGGCCCAAATCCTGCTCTGTGGAGAGAGTGAGTGTCGCGTTCCTCGCGCTCAATACTTCTGTGTGAGCAAGTGCGGTGTTGTTGGGAGTTAACATGGGAAATGCCAGGTGTGCGGTCCCCCAGGGGGTCTGGAGGGAGGGTCTAAAGAGAATTCATGATCTGAGGTCCCGACACAAGTCCCTAGAAATGCCAGGATTTGAACTTGGACTCCTCAAATGCCACAGCCCCGAACCCCCAGTAAATCCCCAGGATTTAGTCAGCGGATCACAGCAGGCCAGCTCTTCCCAAGCACCGTCAGATAAACTGCTTCCTCCTTTCCGAGAGCCCGGGCTTCTGCAGAGACCTGGTAGGCAGAGAGTGAGCCTCCCTAGGCAGCCGGAAACACGCAGCCGCCGAGTGTAGCCACCGGCCCTGCCTTCTCTGTGCCCAGTGAAGTCTGCAGATAATGAAAGATGTCACTTTCCCCATTAGCTTCCGTCTTGTTCCCTATTAAACCTTAATTAGAGCAGCTAATGTGCAACAGAATTGACTGCCATTTTCCCCCTGCTCCCGCCCACCCACAAGGGGAGGTGGGAGCAAGTGCTCAGGTGACCCAGGAGGGTGGAAGGCCGCACATGGGCCGTGCCCCAGTGCGCAGCCTCCGGCAGCTGAGATCCGCCGCACTCCTGGATTCAAACTGGAAATTGCTCTTGTTTTTAAAAAGCTTAATCTAAAGATTAGGGAACTCTATTAAACCAAACAGTATCCTGCACAGAATGGACTGTGTAGATTATGTATATTATATGTAATTATCCTACATGTTACAGTGCAGTTGGCTGTCCCGTACTCATGCACGGGTAGTAATAAGGTTCACTCTCGCCGCCCGTTCTTCCATGTCACTGTATGTGACGGACAGTTCGTTCAGCCGTGACGATGGCACGTGCACTCATTGTCACACGTGGGCTGCCTCCACTTTCTCACCATGGAGGTTCACAGTGCTTTGAGCTCCTTCCTTGCTCTCACATCTTTGGTAATTATCCAGTTCTTCTGACTGCCCGTCTTTTAAGTGATTCCTTCTTTTCCCCTGAGTGCTTCTTTCCTCTCGAAAGGATCAGCCTGTTCTCCACTGCCCACTCCCAGCGCTTGCCTCCCTTCTGAAAAGGCAAACTGGGCGTGGGTCACGGTCAGAGCGTTGGCTGCCCCCAGGCTACTTTCCCCGGCGGAACACTAAAGCTCAGTGGCCCTGTGTCACCTTCCCAGGTGGACTGGGGAGGGGTCGCCTCACCTGCTGTCCTCCGAGCACTGCAGGTATCATCTAGCGGGGGAACACCCCTCACCAAATTCCAAGTGTCCCTATGAAACACGGCCGCACCTGTCACAGGCAGTAGTCTTCACAAGGCCATTTCCTATTTGGCTTTCTTGAGGGTACGTGGAGAGCCCACAGCTGCTGACCCGGAAATAGTGCTCCTTGAGCTGTAGGCCATAATGGCCCCGTGAAGCTGAACCTGGTGAGCCGAAGAGCCGCTGAAATCCCCTGGTCATGTTTGGACAGCCCCAAGTCCTTGTCGCACCTGGCAGATAAAAAAAGAAGCCACCGGAGCTAGCTGCTGTCCTTGCCATTTCTAACGTTCCAGCGGCCCTGCTAGTCACTCCTAATCCTCCAGCATCACCCTGGGATTAGGTCTGATCCTACAAAGGCCGCGGAGAAAATTGCTTTTAAAAATTGGTGACAATTTTAAGATTCAAAGAAAGGTCTTGCTGTCCAGGCTGACAGTCAAATTCCAGTGAGCGCCGAGAGAGGAGTCACAGCTTTACCCTTGAGCTGATTCCCCGTGGCCCCGATTCTGCACAGCCACAGAGAAGTCATCCTGTCAGAAGCCACCACTCCCAACGCCAGCGGGAATGGCAGTAATAAAGGTTGAACAGACCTGCCTGAGCCCTGAGCCCCGACGGGCTTCTGCCTGCTCAGCCTGCCTTGCCTGCAGCATTGGAAGGGGTGCAGATCTGCACGGGGGCTTCAGAAAAACGGGTGACAAATGGCTGGCTAATGCAGCGCTATTGGACAGAAAAGATGCAGTAGGTGCTGGCAGGGCCGGCCCTATGCTGGAAGATACGCGTGGCCCAGAGCGGTATGGTTTCTAACAGCCGGTGTCGGCCGTGCCCAGGCCAGAGTGTGTGTCCTTCCTGATCGCCCATCTCTGCAGCGCTGACTGCCCAGGGACCACGCGGGGCAGTGAGAACGGCCTGGGCATCACAGCCCTGTGCATCCGGTGTGTGTGATTATGCTGTCCTCTCAGGTCAGGGATTCCCACGGGAGAAACGTGCTGGGCTCCGAGCACATCTTCCAACAACAACAACAAACGTGGCTTCAGTGCCTTTCAGAATGTCTGTAAAGGACTTCCGCCAGCTCCTTCGTCTCCTGGCACTGCCTGACGGTCACCGGGGCAGCCCTGACACCCCGCCCTTTCTTGTTGCAGTTACCCATCCAAAGAATAACTACTCCTCCAGAACGCCCTGCACCGCCCTGCTGCCTCTGCTGAATGCTCACGCGGCGGCCTCTGGGAAGCAGAGTAACTTTCCCCGAAAATCATCCAATCACAACAAGCCCTCCGAGGGTAAAGCAGCAAACCCAAAAATGCTGAGCGGTCTTCCCAGCACAGCCGAGCCCTCTCACCAGCCCATGCCGGCTAACAAGCAGGTAAGCCGCCCTGGGAGCCGGCAGCTGCTGGAGACCGAGCTCCCTGAGGTCACCTCCAGCCTCCCGCCGGCCCCCAGCATCACTGCCTGGCCTCGCCACAGGGAGAAGTGGGCCGTGTGCCCTCGGGACAGCGTTAGGAGGTCCACCCAAGGATGGCGGCCCTTCTCGTGCCCCCCAATTGCCGCCATCCCCAGGTCCCCGTCATCAGCCCACATGTGGGAAACTCCCATCCACACTAGGAGGAAGATTCAGAGCCCACCACCGAGACATCTGTGAGAGGAAACTGGGCGTTGGTATTTTAGGATCGCTTAATTCCCACTTACGTTTTGGTTGTTGGTGAGAAGCCAGGCGCTGGCGTTGTGGTGCAGCGGGTTAAGCTGCCATCTGTATGATGCCGGCATCTGTGTTGGAGCGCCGGTGTAGTCCTATACATGGGAGATCTGCATGGAGTTCCTGGCTCTTGGCTTTGGCCTGACCCAAGCCCCGGCAGTTGCGGCCACGTGGGGAATGAACAGTGGATGCTCGCTCGCTCTCTCTCCCTCCCTCCCTCTCTCTCTCTCTCTCTCTCTCTCTCTCACTCTGCCTTTAAAATAAAACAAAAATTTTTTTAAAGATTTATTTTAAGGGCCGGCGCTGTGGCCCAGTGGGTTAAAGCCCTGGCCTGAAGCGCTGGTATCCCTATATGGGCGCCAGTTCTAGTCCCAGCTGCTCCTTTTCCAGTCCTGCTCTCTGCTGTGGCCTGGGAAAGCAGTAGAAGATGGCCCAGGGCCTTGGGCCCCTGCACCCACGTGGGAGACCCAGAAGAAGCTCATGGCTCCTGGCTTTGGATCGGCGCAGCTCTGGCCGTTGCGGCCATCTGGGGAGTGAACCAGCGGATGGAAGACCTCTCTCTCTGTCTCTATCTCTCTCTCTCTCTCTCTACCTCTCTCTGTCACTCTATCTTTCAAATAAATAAAATAATTTTTTTAAAGATTTATTTTTATTTATTTGAAAGAGTGACAGAGAGAGAGACAGAGAGAGAGGCCTTCCATCCGCTGGTTCACTCCCCAGATGGCCACAACAGCCAGAGCTGCACCGATCCGAAGCCAGAAGCCAGGAGCCTCCTCCAGGTCTCCCATGAGGGTGCAGGGGCCCAAGCACTTGGGCCATCTTCTACTGCTATCCCAGGCCATAGCAGAGAGCTAGATAGGAAGTGGAGCAGCCGGAACCAGAACCTGCACCCTGCCAGGGCTTTAACCCACTGAGCAACAACACTGGCCCTAAAATAAAACAGATCTTAAAATAGTAAGAGGCCAAAGTTAAACTTTTCTTCTCTTGGGGTTTCAGTAAAGAGAACACATCTCAAAGTGACAGCATCCATTCTTCTCTGTTGTGACAGGAGAGGAGCATCTTCCCTCCCTCCTGCTGCTTTGCCGCTGTATCTGAGCGAGGTGACTTCCTCCTGAGTGTGAGAGAATGAGTGAGAGGTGGTGTTGGCTGGTAGAGCAGTTGGGCCTGCTATAAGACACCTTTCATGCTCTCCAAGCAAGACAACTCTAGGAAAGGCTTGCTTTAATGTGCCAAAATGCAGGTTTCCCAACAAGTTCCCTGCTTGGTTTTATGATCCTGGTCTTTTGTAATTCCCGTGAGTGACACAAACAGGCATTTCCCTGGCCTTGAATACCCTCAGGGCTCCCCAACAGCACTTCCGCAAGCTGCGTTTCATTCCTTCACACATTAGAGATCACACTAGACTCTGTTTTACTTGTAGTCTAAATACTTCTGCACAGCTCTGTTCTTTGCTGATTATTAAGCAACGTGATAAAGTCAAGTCTGAAAGTTAGTCTGGCCATTTCCGTCAGAACGAGGAGGGCCAGGTTCACTGCCATCTCTGGAGATGCTGTGTCAGCTCACTGCTCTGGCATTGCAGGTGCCAGCTCACGTAAGGTGACCTGCACTTACACACCGAGGCCAGACACCATGGACCAGGCCAGAGGGCCCTGTGCTTCAGAGCACAGCCAGAGCGCTCCATCCGTAATGAGGAATTGGTGAAACCAGGGAGATGGGACCGCCCTCACACTCCGCCCCTTCCCCCCAGACCACGCTTGGAATCCTGGGAGCCTGGAATTCTGCTTCCAAGCCGCCCCAGGGCAGCATTCGGGATCTGTTTGTGCCACTTCCCTGGATACACCATGTTGAGGGCAGACCACACTGCCAGTTTGCACACCCATAGGTCCACATGGTGATGATGGGTGGGAGTGGGTGTGAGGCTTAGGTCGGGGGAGTTCAGGGTCCTCACTCAGGTGTGCAAATGCTCCTCACAGTATGGGATGGAGCCAGAGGCAGGAAGAGACAACATTCAGACTATGATATGTGGGCCTGAGTTTGGACTCTCAGCCTAGGCCCTGAATTTTTGCAGGCTGGAGCATCCAGCCACAGTGCACAAATTAAGAACCTTATCTGTCTGTAACTCACAGAACTGCACGTCTTAGTAATACAGCAGGTGTGGTTAGTGAACAGGTCTGCGTTCATGTTGCAAGTAGTTTATGCACCTTGTCAGGAGACAGTGCCCAGAGTGGGACTGGCGTTACCATTTGCCACCTGTAGACCTTAGACAAATCCATTAAACTCATTATCCTCGTTTATAAAAATGAAGCAAAGAATAGCAACTATCTGATTGTGATCACAACTATCAGTTGTGGTGACAACTGAGCAAACACGTGGTGAGGTACCGCACCCGGCTCTTGGCACAGTGTAGTCACAGGTAAGTGTTGGCTGTTACTGACCTCACGGAGCTCCGAAGCCTCTCCCTTGTGCAGCGACAGACAAGTTTACTCCATTGCTCCCTCACCACCCGTCTGTTTATGTGCGTGGCTGCTGATTGTTGAAAGAACGATCTTTCAGGATGAGGCTTCCAAATGTGCTGGATTAGAACTGCAAAAATGTAGAAAAAGAATTGGCTACCTCTGTGGAGACGCCATATGTCCATGCCCCACCAAGATCTACCAGATAGGCTTCCTCTCTGTATTTACTGGAGAATATTTCTGAATTATGGTATTTGTTTTGAAATAAATAAGAAACTGCTTTAGAGAAGAAAAATTACAGTCAGAATTCTCCCTTTTGTCTTCATATATGTGATTAGAAGTCATAGACACAGTAGATACGGAAGGTCCCAGAAGTCATCATTGCTCCGCCCATGTTACATTTTGTTCCGCCCTGTTTTAAACGTCCAGTTTTCAGCTCAGCTCTGAGCTGCCTTATCTTCTGTGATTTCTCACCATCAGTGACTCTTGCAGTTCCATGTAGAAGGCAGTGTAGTGTCCTTGTGAGACTGAGGGGTTTTGTCAGCTGGTCTCATTTGCATGTTGTCATAGTCTTCTGCTTACCTGGCACTCAGAGATTTGATTTCCCTGATGTCATCTGTGGATGTCACCTGTGGCTTGCTGGTATCCAATACCTCTCTCTTTTGCTTCCTTGGTAGAATGGGTCTTCCAGCCAAAGACGAAGATTTAACCCCCAGTATCATAACAACAGGCTAAACGGGCCTGCCAAGTCACAGGGCGGCGGGAACGAGGCGGAGCCCATGGCCAAGGGCAACGGCCGGCACGAACACCGAAGACAGCTGCACAACGGCTTCCGTCCCAAAAACAAAGGCGGCGCCAAAAACCAAGAAGCCCCCTTGGGGACAAAGACGCCGGAGGCCGCAGCACACCCCGAAAAGCCGCGGCGAAGGCAGCACCCTGCAGACAGCTCCGAGGCCCGGCCTGTCCGGGGAAGCGTGGGCAGGGTTTCACAGTGCAATCTCTGTCCCCCAAGAATAGAGGTCTCCCCAGATGCCGCCGTCCTCTCCGTCCCAGCCGTGACGTTGGTGGCCTGAGCCAGGAGAGCAAAGAGCAGTTTCCACTCCGTTCTGGTTCCCGGCCCGAGGTGCTGACCCAATTCGCTGCCAAAAGAGAGTCAATCAGAGTATACAGGCCCTGTGTGGTTGTGCCATCCTCTCGTAACCGTTTTTACTAATTCTCATAATCAGCTCTAGCTTGCTTCTTAACCTTCATGGCTTTGCTTGATCTGTTGATGCTTTTTCTCATCAAGACTTTGCAGCATTTAGCCAGGCAGTATTTACTCATCTGTTAGGAAAATCCAGACATGGCTGAAGATCAGAGGCTCAGTTAGCAACCTATGTTGTAGCAGTGCTGTCAGTCCATTGATCGTTGTTAGAGAGTTCCTGTTACAGACAATATTCCTGATGATCAGACAAACGTGATCTGCCGAAGACACATGCGCTTTTGTAGAATTTAACATCTGGTGTTTTTCTGAAAAAAATATATATATATACATATATTGCTTTATTTGAAACAAATTAAAATATGCTGCATTTGACACCTGGCTCGTTTTGTTTGTTGATGCCCACCTTATTATTGAATATTCTGTGTCGTGCTTTCAAGAAAACCTTAGCGAGAAAAGGTTGTGGCACAAAGCTCTGTCTGATACTGTTTCTTTAGGACAAGCACACTTTCAGAAAAAATAATACCCCTCCGGGAGTGAGCATTCAGAGTAGCAGTGGAGACACCCACATTCCGTACCAGAGTGACTGAGTTGGAGCCCCAGCTCCTGCTCCTGTCTCTGGCTTCCTGCTAGTGCAGACCCTGGGAGGCGGCAGTGATGGCCTAAGTAATTGGGTTCCTGCCACATGGGAGACCTGGATTGAGTTTTTAGCTCCCAGCTTTCGCCACTGCCCAGCCCTGGCTGTTGCATACATTTGGGGAGAGAACCAGCAAATGAGAACTCTGTTTCTCTCTCTCAAATTCTCAAATAAACATAAATTTGTAAAGGAAACAATGTTCCTTCCATTCCATTACACACAGATAGATGGGGATGCATGTCTTAGATACCATGTAGAAGTAAGAAACCTTGATTGCAGGTAACCTGAACCTTGGCTCAGCTTAGCCTGAACAATAAAGCAAATGCATTGGTCCAGTGCCTGACAAGTCCAGTATCAAAGTAAGCCTTGGCTCTAGCTAATCCAGGCTCTGGCTCCCTTCTCTTGATATTCTCAGCTCTCCCATCCTGCTTAGGCCAGCTAACCTGATACTCAGAATGGTAGGAAGTGCCCTCCCCACTCCCAAGACCCAGGGCTGTCTCCCCCACTGTAGAGAAGAGAGAAACTAGTTGGCTTCCACATGCAGCCAGAGTTTCTCTGGCAAAGGTTTTACATACCACAGCTCACAACTCGTAGACCTATCCCTAAACCAGTCATCAAGCAGGGACAGGTAGTGAATGGGACATACTAATTATCGTAGACTAATGGAAGCCTACCCCTGGAGCTGGGGTATGGCCAGCTTCCCAGAAGCATCTGGGTGTGTGGAGAAGGGCCACCCTATCGCAGGAACGGGGAATGGGCCTTAGTGGCCCAAACACCAAGTCGTCTGTTCCCTCTCTTTGACTGCAGGACAGAGTGGTCTGGGTACTGCCTCCACCACATCAACATGCGAACTCCAGATATTTTGGCTCCTTCCATGGGCCAAGGCTGGTTTTCAGATCCACATTCACATTTTTTCTGGCAACCCAGGTTCACTGGCTCTTTGCAGAGCCACCTTGAGCAGCTGAGCCTGTAAGCCACTCAGGCATCTGTTTCTTCCTTTTCCAAGAATAGGAGGATGTTTGCTCCGTCCATAGCACTTTCTGAGGTCTCTGGGTGTACCCAGAGATTTAATAGGAATTCAAAATGTGAGGTCACATTCCAGGAAGGAAGGAAGAGGCGTTCGTTCAAATAAGAAAGATAAATGTTCAGGCCTGCAATTTCTGTTTACCCTGTCTGAGACCTTGAATTTATATATTTCAAGACACGAGGTTGTGTAGCAAGATTTTGCTCACCACTGAAAAATGTCAGTTTAAATGTGACAGCTTTAAAAATGAATCAAATAGTTCTTGTGCTGGGGCAGGCTGGGGAGGGGGTTGGGGGATGGATTTTCTGGGTCATGACTGCACCTGCCTTGGTCAGGGTTGGACCGACCGCTCTTAACCTTCACTCCTTCCCTCGTGTTGCTGTCAGGGTTAAGAAAGCAGCTCAAACAGATTCCTAAGTAGATAGCAAACGCTCCCAGCTCGCTGAAAAGAAACAAAAGAAAGCTAAGACGTGTTCAGGCCCAATTACATTTTTCATGTTTGCCTTTTTTGCAGACGCGAGCATGTGAGCATTTACTAATTGGCATTTTTCAAACAGTGATTTCGATAGTGCCAATGTCAGGCTGTCTACATAGCGGTATTACGAGTCTTCCTCTGCTGGAATGGAACCATTGGTGCGACCCGGGAGGTCTGGGTCCTATTCAGCCATATTTTTAAAATGTTTGAACCTCCTGTAAAACGATTCAAGAGCTACAAGTACTCTAATCTGTGCTTAACGTGCAGTACTCAGAAGAATGGATTCTTCTCATTTAAACATTTCTCTAGTAGAGGTTAAAGCAGCTTAACATCCATGAAGATTAAATAACTTCAAAAAAATCACCTACAGTGGACCACACAGGTCTTCCCCTGAGATGCAGATGCGAAATCCAAATCTCCTTGTTGGGTTCCAAATTAGGTTCCACAGTTGCACTTGGCCTGAGGATCTCTGCATACCCCAGCTCTGTCCTGCTGAGCCTGTCTTCAGGGCACTCCAGGCAACAAGGCACAGACAGTTGCTAAATACAGGTCTACGAAAGCCAGCCGCCATGGAGGTCCTACGACAGTTTGGGAGAAGCAGCTAGAAACAGCCTACCCTTTTCAAAGCCCAGTTCAGTTCAGTTCTGCTGGCACCAGAAAGAGGATTCTAATTAAATGTTTGCAGGGAAGCAACTTCAAATGAGGTCAATGGGGAAAGTCACCAGACTAAAAGCGGTTTTTTGTCCAAGTAAGAGACATGGGAATTCTGACTCTCCAAAAGCTTGGGTTTGAACCTCCATTTTGATTTCTCCACAGAGTGGGGAATCGGTGGCTTGGCACTGTTCTTTTCCCAGGCCAATTCAGGAGGCGACACGTGAGAGTGGCTGGCCGGTGACTTGCTAGGGAGATGCCTGTATTCCACACCACCTTTGACGAACAGCTGCCTGCCCCCTTGGACCATTTCACTTTGTAGGTGTAGCCACTGCTGCCTACATAGAGTGCCCTCATGTGTCCAGAGATGGTCTCAACAGATGTCTCAACAGACATTCTAGCGACAGCATCCATGAAATACTTAACAGCACCCTTTTGACCATGCTCGTGTCAGAGGGCACACCTGAAATTCAGGCATGAGTGGGACAGGACTCCAGGTTGCCCCCAGGTCCCAAAAAATGAAGCAAAGGAGAGTCAAGTATTCCTCCCAGATGTCTCCAATCAACTATAAAATAGCCAGGGGCCAAAAACAAGTAAATAACCAAGATGATTCGACTGGCTAATAGGTTGCTCTAGTATTTTCCTAAAATTATGAAGATTTGCTGATTCCCCTGGATTTCTCTTGTTACTTACCTAAGAATTTGAAGCACAACTTTAATACTATCCTTACAAGTTGTAAGACATTTTTTCCATTCTTTTGCTTTTTTCCAACAAGTCATTACAAATCCTAAGAGAGCTTGCTATTTTTAGTTTCAAAGAGCCAGGTCCCCAGTTATTGGAGGCAGATGAGCTAGCACCAGTGTTTAATCTCATTATAGCAACCCCACAGGCAGGGGCACGCTGCATCCAGCCATTCTTGCTGAAAACTGCACTTCGTCGCTCTTTCCACACAAGGGTCTTACAAATGGTTTAGGATTCATTTGCAGAGGCCCTCTGTCTGTGAACTTCACTTCTTCCCACAGCCACGGAGAGCTCTTGGGGTTAACCATTGCCACACATGACTGTCATAAAAACAAAAAGTACTAAAGAAACTGTGTTTATTTCAGACAGTATATAGATTTCTAGCAAAAAAAAAAAAAAAAAAAAAAGATTCAGAACCATGACTTCAACAATGACCAAAGAACTTTTATAGAAAATAAGCATAAAAGTGCTTCTTGTCAAAAACAGAAAATTGGGGCTGGTGTTGTGGCTACCATGCTAAGCCGCCCCTGCAACTGCAGCATCTCACACGGGTGCCTGCACAAGTCCTGGCTGCTCCACTTCCGATCCAGCTCCCTGCTCATGGACTGGGAAAAGCAGCAGCAAATGGCCCAAGTGCTTGAGCCCCTGTACCTACATAGGAGACCCAAGAGAACTCCTAGCTCCTGGCTTCCCCCCGGCCCAGCCCTGACCATTGCAGCCATTTGGGGAGACTTTCTGTCTCTCCCTCTCTGTGTAACTCCTTTCAAGTGAATAAGTTAACCTTTAAGCAAACAAACAAAAACCAAAAAGCTATTCTTTTTAGATGGGGACATCTAAGTTTGAATTAGATTTAACCATTCCTAGTCTTTTGAAAGAACATACACTTTCTGCTAATTATCATCATCATAAAACAAGCCAGCCAGGAACATCAGCACCCCTCTGCCCGTGCCTGCTGCACAGGAGCCATGTGCTAAGTACCGATTGGAAGGGAGAGATAATATGAGTGATCAATTTTGATTCCTCCTAAACATTCTGGAATCTGAATGACTTTTGCAAAAATAATCCAGTAAAATAATCCTAGAGAAGATGGGAAGAGAGAGCAGAGCCACTAAAGTACGCACCGTGCAGGCCACCTGCTGGCCTCCAGGATCTGCTGGCTGTGTGAACTTGGGAGAATTTCCAACATCCCATTAC
Source organism: Oryctolagus cuniculus (assembly GCF_051225735.1). Taxonomy (NCBI): domain Eukaryota; kingdom Metazoa; phylum Chordata; class Mammalia; order Lagomorpha; family Leporidae; genus Oryctolagus; species Oryctolagus cuniculus. Next base: position 39,636,764 of record NC_142869.1, on the reverse strand, counting down.
TGTGGTTTCTCCATGGGTAAAATGGGGCTGCTAACTGTACCTGCCTTCCAGGGCTATTAGAAGGATTGAGTAAGTTCGTATTTGCAAAGCACTTGGAATAATGCTAGCACTTTATGAGTTCCAGGCAGGCAACAGTGACCACAGGGTAATCTGATGGGGCAGCTTTATAAAGGTATATGGGAGCGGGTGCTGCAGCTCAATAGGCTAATCCTCCGCCTGTGGTGCCAGCATCCCAGGTTCTAGTCCTGTTTGGGGCGCCAGATTCTGTCCCGGTTACTCCTCTTCCAGTCCAGCTCTCTGCTGTGGCCCAAGAAGGCAGTGGAGGATGGCCCAAGTGCTTGGGCCCTGCACCCGCATGGGAGACCAGGAGGAAGCCCCTGGCTCCTGGCTTCGGATCGGTGCAGTGCGCTGGCCGTAGCGGCCATTTGGGGAGTGAAACAACAGAAAGAAGACCTTTCTCTCTGCCTCTCTCTCTCACTATCTAACTCTGCCTGTAAAAAAAAAAAAAAAAAAAAGTATATGGGGAGGATAGATATATAATAATATAGCAGCTAGGGACTGGCTACTAAGGGGCAAGAATTCACATACAGGAATAGCAGATACAGCGAACAGTCACACTAGCAGTGAAGCAGAGTCCCCAAGGAAACAACAAGTTTGGAAGTGTCCCACCCCTCCCAAGGCTGAGGCTTGGACCTGAGTAGGGAGAGCAGATCATCCCACAGAGATGCTGCAGGCTGGGGCCAGCAAGCAGGAGGTCACCCAGGGAGCCCTGGTGAGGACCAAGGAGCTTCCCTCAAAGGGGCCTTCCCACTTCCAGGTCACCTGTGTGATGCCACTGGGCTTGCTGGGGACCCAGCTGGGCCACCAGCAGGGCTCCTCAGGAAGCCATCCGCAGGGGTGCTGTTGAACTGCAAGCTGCAGGAGGCGCTGTTTACTGAGAGCAAAGGGCACTGGAAGTCTCAGACCCAGTCCGAGCACTGAGGAGCAAGGCCACAGGGCCGCGCACAACCAGGAAGAGAAGGCCCTTCCCCCACTCACCCGCCCACCCACGCTGTGCCTCCAGTGACCTCAGGCCAGCTGGCAGAAAAGAAGTGCTCTCACAGGCAGGCCAGTGAAGGGCAGATTCGGGACGTGAGAGACTCCATTGGCCCAATTTTCATCATGACAATGAAACTCCTGAAACAGGTGACTTTACACGGGTCTGCAAGTGCAAAGTCTAGGACATCGGCTGATGTCCTTGCCCCAGGCAGAGTCCTGAGGCCACACAGAGCAGCTCGTGGCAAGAGACAGAGAGCACATGTGTGACAGAGTGCATTTGTGTCTGTCTGGTCTTTCTCCGTCTTTGACTCTTGGGCTCCACCCTCGTGACCTTATCTAATCTGAATCGATTCTCAAAGGACCCCTCTGTAAGATCATAGATTAAGCTTCCACTGTTTCAGTAACTCACAATGGGGCTGAAATGGCAACACATGAAGTCTTGGGGGGGGGGGCACCCAAACCGTACCCAACCCATAGCGATGACTTGATAGGTAGCACACTCCTAGCAAGCACTACAAGGATATTTGATAAATATGACAACTAGCTACACAATGCATAGAAGATTTTACATCCCGTCTAGCTCATCTCTGGAATGGGGACAGGAAATTTCCATAAAGTACGTAGCTGAGGGGTCTGGACTTGGAGTAAGAGGACATGGGTGAGGACCCTGGCTTTGCCTCATGCTAGCAGTGAGGCAGCTTACCTAACTCATCTGTGCTTCAGTTTCCCGTATGTAAAATGGGGGGGGGGGGTAGGAACAGTACACCTATGTCATGAAGTTAGTCTATTGAGTTAATATATAAAGTGCTTAGAAGAATGCATCTTAGTTTTTTCTCAGGCAGGCACTTGGTCAGAACAACAAACAAAAATATTTCTAATACTATCCCTAAACCAGAAGTGTGATTGGTAGATTTTTTTCACTGGCAGACCTGAGACCTCCTTCTCCTTTCATATGCCCCGCCCCTGCCGCCCACGGACTTCCGTGGCTCCACTCCTGCCTGTGATTGCCAGCTCAACGTTCTGTTACTCATCCACAGCCCCCGTTAGGAAAGGCAGCTGTTAGCTCAGCTTAAGTAACTCAACCAGAGCAATGGCTCCCAACTGAGAACAGTCGATTTCCCTCCTCCCCAAGACATTCAGAAAAGTTCGAAGATATTTTTGTTACATCTATAGTGCACAGAACAATCCCAACAATAAAGAATCATCCAATCCAAAAATAGTAGTGTCACATTGAGAACTCTTGGTCTACAGGTGCTATAATTTGAATGCATCACCCCAAAAAACATGCAATGGAGAATAATCTCCAACTGAACACTGTTAGGGGGTGGAGTCTAATGGAAGAGGTGTTTAAGTCATGAGGGCTTCACCTTCAAGAATGGATTAATGCCAATTATAAGAAGGCTTGAGGGGACAGCGCTGTGGTGCAGTGGGTTAAAGCCCTGGCCTGAAGCACCGGCATCTCATATGGGCACCGGTTCTAGTCCCAGCTGCTCCTCTTCCAGTCCAGCTCTCTGCTATGGCCTGGGAAAGCAGCAGAAGATAGCCCAAGTCCTTGGGCCCCTGCACCCATGTGGGAGACCCGGAAGAAGCTCCTGGCTCCTGGCTTCGGATCAGCGCAGCTCTGGCCATTATGTCCATCTGGGGAGTGAACCAGCGAATGGAAGACCTCTCTCTCTGTCTCTGCCTCTCTCTGTAACTCTTTCAAATAAAAATAAAATAAATCTTAAAAAAAAAAAAAGGCTTGAGACACTGACTTTAACCTCTTGCTCGTTCTTGTGCTCACTTGCCCTTCTGTCTTCCACCATGGGACGATGCAACAAAGGAGCCCTCCCCAGATGTGAGTCCCTCAACCTTGGACTTTCCAGCGTCCAGAACTGTAAGACATAGTTTCTGTTCTTTATAAGTCGCTCAGTCCCAGGTGCTATATCACAGCAACACAAAGCAGACTATGACAAAAGGGTCCAAGGGATTTGGAGAAAGGTAACAGAGATGAAGCAGACAAGCAAACACATGTTGTTCAATTTCTCCAGCTGTGCTGGATGTTTGGCTTAGCATAGGTTACCAATTCCAGAGCACCTGACCCACAGTTGGGTCCAAATGGATAATTTCCTAAGTCTTTCAGCTGTTAGTGTCATCAACACAGAAACAGTTCCCAGGTCTTCCAAATGAAGAAATGAGGGAATGAATTCTTGAAAGAGCCGCTATGAGAACAGATATGTTCCAAATTTTGACAAATCTTGGCAGAAGAAACTAGTCCATATCTTTTTTCAACTTTAGCAAGTACACCACTTTCCTCTTTCCATAATGTGCTCTTTGCTTCAAGCAAGTTTCTCTTCTAAATCCCAGACCCCAGATTCATACCTGGGGTTCAGCAGACTTCCTGAGGTAATGAGGCTGGGGGCGGGGTGAGAGAAGCAAATGAGAAGTATGAGAAGGAAATCGTAAAATAAGAAGCTGTTAAATAAACAATCGGGCTGCACACTGAATGTTACCATAAAACTCTGTGTGTCTTAGCCACACCTACATCAGAAACCATCTAACACCTGGGAAATGCGGAAGGGCTGTCCGAGGCGACACATGTGAACAAAGACTTCTGGGTAACAATGTAAACCATGCGGATCATAGGCCGACTAGACTGCAGGGGAGAACGGCCCTTAGGAAGCTGCCTCACCAACCACATTCCGTAAATATGAAGTTCTGGAAGCAGCTGGAAACCAAATATTGTTTTCCTGTTAGCTATCCGTGCTGTTTCTTTTTTGGCCTGTACTACATGCTGGAATTCCTGCAGACAACTGCAGCCGTCAGCAAGGAGTCATTCATGCACATCACCGAGCAATCGGCAACTTGTTGCCAGCGTTCAAGGGAGTTTCAGCACGAGGGGAAATGACAGTATTTCCCCTAACTAAAAAGTGCCCAGCTAACTTATGAATATACAAACATCAATCATTTGAACAGATTTGTTTCATGTGCTATGGAAGGTCTTTCCTTTCATTTTACCAAGTTCATACTTTCTGTTTAGCATCTAACCAACATCCTACCCAGTGTAGATTAAAGGTATTCAGAGGGCTTGCAGGTGGAACGCAGTTGTTTATAAGGCAACCGGCAACCTTGTAGTTGTATAAATGTCACCGGCCTTCCCTTTGCAGAGTTCTTATGCACATCCAACATGCCACGTAAAAGCATTTTGTTTTCTACAAATAGTCAAGGTCCCTAGGAACAAGTTCTTAGGTAAAGCCAAATGTGTTTATGTTAATTATTTCTTTAAAAATTGAGGTATTGCTGGATACTGGGTTGCTGGGAAGTGAGTTGACATTATTAGCACCTGCCAAGGAGGCAATGGGGTCAGCCTGCGAATCAAAGAGGAAGTGAGGCAGCAAAAAGACGCACTGATGACTACTGCTCCTCCCGCAGAAGTCAAGAGGCATCAGCCACTGGCCCCTCTGGGATCCAGTGACGCCTGTCTGGGAGTTACTCTAAACAACTGACAAGCTACTGTTATGGTCATTACTGCCATGACAACTGGCACTTGTGCTCCTTAGCAGTAACCACTGGACCAGCGAAGTTTCACAAGCATCTCTGATCTGACACTAGCAACTCCACAAAGTCAGAAATCAACTTCTGCACCCCCTGGAGATTGCTCTCCACAAATGCTGGGAAACAGCTGGGGTCAGGAGGATACCCTCAGCTGTTCAGAACTTTGCTGAAGTCCCCTGCATAGCACGCACTGCAGGTCCAGAAGCAACAAGTCCCTGTCTAATAGGAGACACACACACCAAGTAATCCAACACTTGAATGCTTCCCTGCTCACAAAACCCTCAAACAGGGGCCAGTGTTGTGGCGTAGCGGGTAAAGCGGCTGCTTACCACACTGGCACCAGATGAGTATCGGAAGATGGCCCAAGTTCGGATTCCTGCCACCCACATTGGAGACCTGGAGGCAGCTCCTGGCTCCTGACTTCCGCCTGGCCCAGCCCTGGCCATTGTGGTCATCTGGGGAGTGAACCAGCAGATAAAGCTCTCTCTCTGTCTCCCCTTCTCTCTCTGTACTTCTTTCAAATAATTAAATAAATCTTTAAAAAAAAACCCTCAAATATGAAGCAGATTCATACACTTCTATGTTTACTGCGCCCTCCAGCTTTCTCTTATCATAGTGACACTGTAGTAGTCTGCAGAAATCAGATCTTGGTGCTAAAATGGCAAAGTGTGGCATCATGATCGTCCAGCCTTAGATTTCTGAACCTCATTTTCTGCACCTGTAAGAGCTGGAAAAGATCACCATGGCTATGTTGTTCTGAAGCTAAAAAGCAAGGAAATAAAAATACATGAAAATACTTTATACACCGTAATGGAAGGCAACATAAACAGAAGAAATCCTTCAGTAGGCCCCCACGGGCAGCCTTAGGTACTCCAAAACACAGCCAACCAGTTTTAATCACTGCAAAGCAACTGTCAACACATCTGAAGGGCATGATCAATTCTCTTTTTTATATGAGCAATATTCCACTATCCTACCTGCCAGTGAGAAGTTCTATGTGTCTTTAATCCAATTGCATAAACCTACTTTTCAAAGATTAATTTATAAACCTTTGCTTCCTTTTCTCTTTCTTTCTCCCTAGGAAAAACAATGAGTCATGCTGATTATTAAGCCTTTTATGTTTGCATAGGCTGGTGTTAATTGTTTTTTCATGTAAAATTGAATTAATCCCCAAGGAACCATCCCCAAGTAATATTATTCTAGTTACTCAAACATTCCAAATGGCCTTTGACCCTTGATACCCATAAGAGACAGCCTGTCCCTTCCCCAAATCAGTAGTTACATGGGACACTCTTCTGAGAAAGGCTAAACAGATTCTCTTTAAACTACTTGATGCAAAAAATGTGGAGGAGCTGATGCTGTGGTGTAGTAGGCTAAGCTTCTGCCTGCAGTGCCAGCATCTCACATGGGCACCTGTTCGAGTCCCCGCTGCCCCTCTTCTGATCCAGCTCTCTGCTATGGCCTTGGAAAGCGGCAGAAGATGGCTCAAGTGCTTGGGTCCCTGCACCTGTGTGGAAGACCCCAAGGAAGCTCCTGGTTCCTGGCTTCAGATTGGCCCAGCTCCAGCCATTGCAGCCGTTTAGGGAGTGAGTGAGAAGGACGGAAGAGGTTTCTCTCTCTCTCCCTCTGTGCAGACTGTTGCCTGAATCACCCACGATTAATCATTGACATGCTTCACTTCTAGTAAACACCTATTATGTTAAAATATACATTTTATGTTTATTAGTACAGAATTTTCTCATATGAATCAGCAACTCCAGCCATACTCACAATGTTTAGATTGCTGGTTCCAAAATTCACTACGGTCCTTGGTTTTTAGTGTGCTCGGATCCTCTTTAACAGCATTTTTCAAAGGTGACTGCATGCTTTATATATTCCACAGGAGAATGTCATTTTTAAAAAAATATTTATTCATTTGAAAGGCAGAGTTACAGACAGACAGAGGCAGAGAGAGAAAGAGAGAGAGGCCTTCCATCCATTGGTTCACTCCTCAAATGGCTGCAATGGCCAGAACAGGGCAGATCCAAAGCCAGGAGCCAGGAGCTGCTTCTGGGTCTCTCACGCCAGTGCAGGTGCCCAAAGACTTGGGCTACCTTCAGCTGTTTTCCCAGGCCATAGCAGAGAGCTGGATCAGAAGTGGAGCAGCTAGTACCAGAACTAGCACCCATAGGGGATGCCGGCACTACAGGCGGTGGCTTTACCTACTATGCCACAGCTCCAACCCCAAGAATATCATTATTGATCTTCAATTAAATAATGGCTTTTTCTAGTCAAATAAAGCACCTATTTTAGAAGCTGGTGGTAGACAGTCACCCAAAATTGATTGAATTATTTCATACTAATCTGGACAAAAATTCTGCAAGCGGAAAGAAATAACCTGTGTTAACTGACAAGCTTCCAAACACTAAAGGGCTCCAAGGCTTAAATAAGCACAGTCACAGAAAAAAATTGTCACACTTATGGAAAAGTTTTACTTTATTTTGTAGAAAGTAATGCATATTTACTTTTTCAAGGCAATGCAAGTACTATGCTAACCCTTTGAGTAAAAAGTACCCTGCTTGATGAATTTATTTGTAACACACTGAAGGAATAGCACTCACTGAAAGTAGAAATATGTGATCCAATTAAAAAACATAACATGTAAAAGTAAACACACAACTGTATAGTTATGGAAAATAGATTAATCAAAATACTCTGTAAAAATGCTAAATCCAAGTTATATGCATAAAAACCATATAGTATCATCAGAATGATTCTTCAGTGGTCATTTCTGAAAAACAAATATTTTTAGTTAAAAAGTTAAATTTTTAACTTCTGCTTTCAAAGGAATTTTTAAACCTCATATTCAAATCAAAATGTTTCAACCACTTATTCCAAGGTATGTTTACTGTTCTTATCACAAGGAACCTTCTTTGGGTGTACATAAATAAACCTGCTAACGGAAAAGAGTAAGAACAGCCCATCTAGGAAAGAAAGTAGTTCAATTAAGTGAGACTCCTAGTGTCATAGTAAATTACTGTCTTTTTTCTCACCCTTCATTTCTTTTCATGCTGTCTTTCAAGACTGAGAGTGACGTGGAGACAGCTTGCCTTGACCTCCACTTGCTCTCTCAAATCCCTCTTGGCGGGTACAGCACAGAGAAGCACTGACATCACTCCATCTCACCAGCCAGGAATCCCTAAGCCAGAACTCAAGCTGTCCCTGGGCTGCAATAACTAACATGGCGAGAGTGCCTAGAGTTGACAGTTATTTCAGCAACCAAGTAAATCTCTCTAGTGACTCCTCTGCTGTACGTGTTGTCAACCTAGTACCAATTAACTGCTTAACAAAACACACTGAAAACCAGAAATGCAAAGTTCCCACAGACAATCACTTACTAAAGTTGGGAAAATGAGAAGTAACCATAACCTCGACCACTTAAAAGCCTCCTCTCTTCCATTCCACCTTCACACAATTCCTTTTTCCTGTAATAATTCTAAAAAAATAACAACCCTAAATAAGTCCCCTGCTGCTTCAAGAAACAGTGACACTCATTCCCATCAAAGGGGGTGGAAGCTCGGGAGGGAAACAGGGAGTTCGGAGCGCACCGCCTTCATCCGTTAGCCTGGTGTTTCCCGTTTTCAGTCTGCGCTGCCAAAGCGCTGGAAGCTCCGAGAGCTGGCGGTTCAGGGGAGCCGGCCTGCCTCCCCGTGGCCTGAGTGGGCAGAGAAGGCAGGGCAGCGCGCAGTGGAGTCCTCTTCAGTTTTATCACTCGATGTGGAGTGGCCTTCTTGGAGGACAGCAGCACCTTGGCTGGAGGTGGGAGTAGAGCTCCGTTCTCAGCCTTCTCTCCCTCGGGGGAAGCCTGAGAGAGCCCAGAAGGCCCTGGGCTCCGAGGGGATGCGCAGCGTGGAGCTGCCTTTCCGCTGCTGCCCCTCGGAGACCAAGGTGTGGCTGACCGAGATGGGGTCTGAATGGCACCAGCTGGAGACAGCCTGACTGCAGCTGAGTTCTTGACTTTAATCTGGGTGCTCGTGGAAGGGCCCAGAAATCTGACAGGCTTCGGGCCGGCCTTAGAGCTCACCCCTTCCTCTTCCTCTTCCTGGAGTGTCATCAGCCGCCTGGAAACAGAGAAGCAGGCCATTCTCAGCGGCTCAGTACCATGCTAGTACCCAATGAACACATTTCCAAAGCGTACTGCCAGGCCTGCCTAAGAGTGGAGCAGTTTTTAGGTATCAACCTACCTCATCTCGCACCTCCCACCAAGGTCACAACGTAAATTAGCGTATTTACGAAGGACTGTTCCATCTTGAATACAAACTGTGTCTTTCAAAGGCACACACAGTGTTAATACCAACAAGTGAACATCCGGAGTGTTACACAAGAAGCGGCAACATCATCTCTGTCCCCAGGAATTCTGAGGTGATCTGGAGGATAACTAGGAATATCCACAGTTATTTCTTCTCCAGACTGCAGTCTTAAGAAATGTACTGGTGGAAAGCAAGGCTTTTTTAAGTAAATCTGAGAAATGCTATTATGTATGTTTTCTCCTCTTGGAGCTTTAAAATCCGTGTTAACACATGAAAGGTTCTGAGAAGGCCTATAATAAAGACCCCTACAGGGATTTAACTTTGTTAGATTTATACTCATATTTCCCAGTCATCCTGTAGTGCAACCTTTGACATGCAGTAAAATGTGTTTTCGGTGGGACACAGTTTTGGACACAGAATGGCCAAACCCATAATACGGTTAGGTGCTTTTTAAAATTGAGAAGTACTAGACAAACCTCTAAAGATCCCCGAACTGAAGTTACAATACATTAGAAAAGCCCAAAGGCAGAACATTTCCAGAAATGATTTCAAAACTGTCAAACCAGTCACAACCCTGTCTGCTCCTTGCACGGTTTCTACCAGCTGCCCTGCACGAGGACCATCCTGCAACAGTAAGAGTAACAAAATCCTGCAAGTCTGCTCACTCTCACACATCTGTGTGCTATTAGTGCTCATATAGGGAATTCTCATTCTTGGATCATATTGGATCATAACAGCGGGATTACTTGAAAAGTGCTATATGTAGCAAAGAAATTTGAATCTAATAATCTAATAATTTCATTTTCTCTAGTGAGTTAGGTGGCTCTTTGGGGTCTCGCAAGTGCTTCTCAGTCATCACTACTGTTATCCTGTGGCTGCATCAAAAATGATGCTTCTTAACTCCCAGAGGAGAGTTAGCAAACACAGAGGAGTGTCCAGAGCCCAGCTGCCTGATTCTATGCTTTCTGTGTTGTCCGCCAGACTCTACACCAGGGTTGCTCAACCTTGGCACTCTTAGCATTTGGGGTCAGGTCAGTCTTTGTTCTGCAAGACTGCCCTGAGCATGGTGGGATCTTAACAGCACCCCTGCCTTTCTTTACTTGCTAGATGCCAGCAGCATTCCCCAACGAAAGTATCTCCAAACACTGTCAAACACTGCCCCTGGGGGACAAAATCGCCTCCCCCCAAGTTGAGAGGCACTGTTCTAGATCCAAATCAGATATGCTAACTGTAGCTTCTAACAGAAGCACAACAGTGAAGTTATAAGATCTATTTTGACAACGGATGATTAACCATTAAAAACTAAAAAACTCTGCACTCTGTTGGAGATCCAGAAGACAAATGTACAAAACTGGTCTGAAATTCCACAGGGGTATTGAGACAAATTCTAAAATAGGTGCTCAAGAAATCAGAACATCTGAAAGCCATGAATAAAACCCAGACACTAAAAATGAAATATGATTTTAAATGTATTTAAGACATACTGAAAGACACAGATGTGGAGTGAATTTAATGCCAATAATTTCACAGAACATGAGAAAATACCATTAAATAAAAACACTATTTGTGGCAATAGGAGAGAGAAAGGAATTCAGAGTAAGCCACAGGAAATTTCAAGCATCAAGTCTAAATGGAATTTTCAACTACTGCCAATAAAGTCTGGGATTTCAATTTTGTATGGGAAAAATGCTTCCCACAGCATTCTCACTATGTCCACTAGTATCTTTAAAACCACACTCTCAGTAAGAGTATGCTATATGTCCAATTTTAGAGAATTATTCCCATTTTTTACATTATTTTGGTTACTGCATTTATCAAGATAGTATGATGGTAAGGTGGAAAATTCACCAAGGTGACTAATAAGCTTAGTAAGTACAAGAACTGCTACCCATTTCCCCTTCCTAAAGGTAATACGAATTCTGGTCACAGATTTTAAAACAAAATGAATCATCAACAAAATGCAGAGAACCTCTTTCGAACAGGAGCCATGTGATGCAGACCGCCCAGTAAAGGCCGCTCTTCCAGGGTCCAGCATTCTATCAGTTCGTGGGGCACCCGCCAATAGCTAACACCTGCAAGACACGAAGACGTAATTAAGAAGAGCCACTGTGCACTACTGGACGCGAAGCAACACTATTTTGTGTAAGACTGGCCAGAAAGCTCTGAAGGCTATGCTTCCCATTGGACAAAGGGAGACGTGCCCAACACAGACAGGAAGTGCTCCCACGAAGAGCCTGCACGGGAGAGTGGCGCGCTCATGATCCGGCTGCAGGAAGAGCAGGCAACCAGCCTGGCCTTCGCCGCGACAGCTGAGACAACTCAGATCATTATGTGTGCCCAGAGAGGCTGGATGTGTGCTGGCTAAGGAATGGGCTCTGGAGCCAAGGCTGCCTGGTCCAAATCCCTCTCTGTCATTCACTAATCACCTGGAGGAAGTTACTTTTCTGGGCCTCAGTGTTGTCAGCTGGAAAATGAAGACAGCAACAGTAGCGACCTCACAGGACTGGTACCATGATTACAGGAATTAATCAAGGTGAGGCACACAGAGCAGGCTGAGCACTCCACATCCGCTAGGTGCCTTCGTTATCAGCCACACTGTCGGGAGGAGACTCAGGACTGCACCGTGCGGTTCGAACACGTGCCCTGTCTACTCCTCTGAGTTGCTATAATTATCAAATAAACTTTGTGAACACTCTGTAAATGGCAACCACCATAGCAACAGGAGACATCACAGCCTCTAAGCACCTTTGCAAAAAAAAAGTTAACTGAGTTTTGTTAGGCCAAGATCCCACTCAGATTCATTTTAATGTTTAAGTCTTGAATGCTTCTGATTGAAAGATGAAAAACATATTCTTGTAAACCTCAAAAACATTACACTAAGAAGCCAAAGATAAAAGGTCACATATTATAAGGTTCCATTTAAATGTGACATATCCAGAATAAATCCATTGAGACAGAAAGCAGACCAGGGAGAAGGCAGAATAGGAAGTAACTGCTGATTGGGTATGAAGGTTACTTTTGAAGTGACGAAAATGTTTTAGAATTAACACAGGTAATGGTTATACAACATGTGAAAGTAGTAAATGCCACAAAAGCACAGAGGTACTTCAAAAAGTTCACGGAGAAACAGAAATGCTAAGTTTATCTTGGTAAAACATTCTAGAATCCATACATAGTTCTTTCATTATATGCATTTATCATGAACTTCTAAAAAACTTGACAGGCAGAAAGATAGACACACACACACACAGAGATCTTTTACTGATTATTTTACTCTCCAAATGCCAACAATGGCCAGGGCTGGACCCAGGTGGAGCCAGGAGACAAGAACTCAATGCAGGCCCATGTGGGAGGCAGGAATCCAATTACTTAAGTCATCACCACTGCCTCCCAGGAACCGCATTAGCGGAAGGCTGGAGTTGAGTCGAACCCAGGTATCAAACCCATGCATCCTGGTGTTGACCTCTAGGCTAAATGCCGCCCCCTCTCCCAGCTCCGGACCTTTTTTGAAGACCTTTTGTAAACATGAAGTTCAAATTTTTTGCCCCAGAATAAATGTATCTTTCAATCCCATCTTTCAAAAACATTTTAAAGCCCTCTTGTGTACTTTAAAAGTTAACTCCATGTTATGTGAATTTCATAAAAATTTTAAAAATTAAAATTTGGTATACAGACACATGAAAAACAGCTCAAAAAATTTTAATTAAAAAAATTCCCTGCCATTAAAAAAACAAGAGTAGGGGCCAATGCTGAGGAGCAGCGGGTTGCCACCTGTGATGCCGGCTGCTCTGCTTCCACTCCAGCTCCCTGCCTAGGAAAGCAGCAGAAGATGGCCCGATTCTTTGGGCCCCTGCACTCACGTGGGAGACCTGGGAGATGCTCCTGGATTCAGATGAGCCCAGTTCTGGCTGTTGCAGCCATCTGGGGAGTGAATCAGTGGATGGAGGATCCCTCTGTCTCTTCCTCTCTCGCTCTGTCTATAGCTCTGCCTTTCAAATAAACAAACCTTTAAAAAAAAATCCAAAAACAAAAAAAAAAAAACAAAAAACAAAAATAAAACCCACCCAAGAGAAACCAGGGCAGGCATCAGGCCTGGCAGTTAGGATGCTGGTTCAGTTGCGGGCAGCCCCTGTGGAGTCCGGAGCTCAAGCTCCAGCCCTGCTCCTGATTCCAGCTTCCTGCTAATGCACACTCTGGGCGGCAGCAGGTGGTGGCTTGAGTAGATGGCGCCTGCCACCCATGTTCGAGACCTGAGTTGAGTTCCCCACTCCCACCCTGTTGCAGGCATTTGCAGAGTGAACCAGCAGATGAGAGCTCTGTCTCTCAGTCTGTTTCTCTCTTTCACCGCCTCTCAAATTAAAAAAAAAAAAGTTAAGAGTAACATTTTAAGGGCCAGTGCTGTGGTCTAGCGGGTAAAGCCACCGTCTGCAGCACTGGCATCCCATAAGGGCGCCAGTTTGAGTCCTGGCTGCTCCATTTCTAATCCAGCTCTCTGCTATGGCCTGGGAACGCAGCAGAAGATGGCCCAAGGCCTTGGGCCACTGCACCCATGTGGGAGATCTGGAAGAAGCTCCTGGCTCCTGGCTTCAGATCTGCCCAGCTCGGTCATTGCAGCCATTTGGGAAGTGAACCAGCAGATGAAAGACCTCTTTCTCTCTCTTTCCCTCTCTCTCTCTCTGCCTCTCTGTAACTCTGCCTTACAAATAAATAATCTTTAAAAAAAAAAAAAAACAGTTTAAATCAAAAGAATGGATGTGCTGTCTTCTTTTTATCAATAGCAAGCTGGGTATTAACATTATTGCATATGATAGGTATGTCCAATACTCAGGAAACTCTGAACCTCATTTAAAACAGTAATTTTCTGGAATTGCTCGATCATGCCCCAAAGCTTACATACACCACAAAATTCTTGAATCTTGGTTATTATGTTTGCCTTTTTAAAAAATCAGTTTGGGGCTAGCATTGCATACGGTGGGTTAAGCCACTGCCTGTTATGCCAGCATCCCATATGGGTGCCAGTTCATGCCCTGGCTGCTCTACTTCTTTTTTTTTTATTTTTGACAGGCAGAGTGGACAGTGAGAGAGAGAGACAGAGAGAAAGGTCTTCCTTTTGCCATTGGTTCACTCTTCAATGGCCGCCGCGGCCAGCACGCTACGGCCAGCGCATCGCGCTGATCCGAAGCCAGGAGCCAGGTGCTTTTTCCTGGTCTCCCATGTGGGTGCAGGGCCCAAGGACTTGGGCCATCCTCCACTGCACTCCCGGGCCACAGCAGAGAGCTGGCCTGGAAGAGGGGCAACCAGGACAGAATCCGGCGCCCCGACCGGAACTAGAACACGGTGTGCCGGCGCCGCAAGGCAGAGGATTAGCCTATTGAACCACGGCGCCGGCCTGTTCTACTTCTAATCCAGCTCCCTGCTAATGCGGCTGAGAAAGCAACAGAAGATGGTCCAAGTGTTTGGGCTCCTGCATCCACATGGAAGATGCTGATGAAGCTCCTGGCTCCTGCCTTCAGCCTGGCCCAGCCCTGGCTATTGTGGCCATTTGGGGAGTAAACTAACAGATGGAAGATTCTCTCTGCCTTTCATATAAATAAATAAATGTCAGGTTTATTAAGATATAACTTACATAAAATAAAATTTACCCGTTTTAAGTACACAGTCCAATGAGTTTTGACAAATATATACAGTCATGTACCTATAGTCACAACCAAAATATGAAATGTTTCTAGGGGCCTGCATCATGGTATAGCAGGTTAAGTCACCACCACCAACACTGCTATCCCTTATGGGCACCGGTTTGTGGCCCAGATGCTCCACTTCCAACCCAGCTCCCTGCTAACAGCCTAGGAAAAGCAGCAAAAGATGGCCCAAGTGTTTGGGCTCCTGCCACCCATGTCGAAGACCCGGAAGAAGCATCTACCTCCTGGCTTTAGCCTTGCCCAGCGCTGGCCATGGCGACCATCTAGGGAGTGAACCAATGGATAGAAGATTTCTCTCACTCTCTCTTTCCCCCCTCCCTCCCTTTCTCTGTGTAACTCTTTCAAATAAATAAATATATCTTTAAAAAGTGCTTCTAACATCCCCAAAATGTTCCTTTGTACCCCTTTACAATCAATGCCTCTTTACAACCCTAGATTTGCCTTTTCCAGGATGTCATAAAATGGAATCATAAATAGGTGGCCTTTTAGGCATCCTTTCTTGAGCATGATGCTTTATGGTTCATCCATGCTGATGTGTGTATCAATGATCATCTTTTTGATGGCTGAGAACTATTCCACTGTAAGGATCACAATTTATTTAAATGATCATTTTTTCTGCCTATAAGGTAATTCATACTCATGGTACAAAATCTGGAAAATATAGAAAAGCATATAGAAGAAAATCAAATTCACTTCTAACCAGAAACCAGGAGTTGTGATGCAGAACATGGTGTTACATATCATTTCAGTCTTGTTCTATTCATATGATATGCTCATACTTGGTAATAGTATACGTTTAATTTTCTTTCTTTTTATCATTTCCTAACATGATCATTCATCTGTGTAACAAGTTACTCAACATAATATTAACAGCCTTATTATATTCTAAATAATTTTGGATTTTATATACATATGTATGTGTATATATATATATGTATCTCCCAGTATATAGATGAGGGGTCTTTAAAAAGTTCATGGAAAATGTGTATTATGAAAAACTTATATATGATCTCAATTTTTTACACTAAAATAAATTTAGCTTTTTGTTATTTTAATAATTTTTAAAAAGATTTACTTATTTATTTGAAAGGCAGTTATGGGATGGGGGCAACGCAGAGAGAGAGAAAGAGAACTTCCATTCACTGGTTCACTACCCAGATGCCTACAATGGCCAGTGCTGGGCCAATCTGAAGCCAGGAACTTCCTCCAGGTCTCCCACGTGGTGCAGGGGCCCAAGTCTCTGGGCCATCTTCTGCTGCTTTCCCAGGCACATTAGCAGGGAGCTGGATAGGAAGTAGAGTAGCCAGGACATGAACTGGCACCTATATAGGATGCCAGCACTGCAGACAATGGCTTTATCTACTATGCCACAGTGCCAGTCCCTAAACTTACCTTTTCTAAAAAAATAAAAAAAAGTATTTGAGAGGCAAAGAGAGAAAGCAAGAAGGGACCCAACAACTTGAGCCATCATCTGCTGCATTTGTTGCACAGTCCCAAAGGGCAGTCTCCTCTCTCTCTCTCTCTCTCTCTCTATATATATATATATAAAAATATATAAATTTAAGATTTATTTATTTGAAAGAGTTACACAGAGTGAGGAGAGGCAGAGAGAGAGAAAGGTCTTCCATCTGCTGGTTCACTCCCCAGTTGGCCGAAAGAGCCAGAGCTGCACCGATCTGTGCCGATCTGAAGCCAGGAGCCAGGAGCTTCCTCCGAGTCTTCCCACATGGGTGCAGTGGCCCAAGGAGCTGGGCCATCTTCTACTACTTTCCCAGGCCATAGCAGAGAGCTGGATTGGCAATGGAGCAGCTGGGACTCGAATCAGTGCCTACATAGGATGCCAGCACTGCAGGCGGCAGTGTTACCCTCTACGCCACAGCGCCAGCCTCAGTCCCAGATATTTTATGTTTTGTTTTTTATCTTCATGCATGGAACTTTTACCCCTGTAACTTCTAATTGATTCATGGTAGGTAAGCTGCTGACCTTTGTATACTTATATTGCAGCCAGCTGGTTTAGTCTTTTAAAGTCATTCCTTAAAATACTTTTAGTTGATTCTTTTGGGTTTTCTGAAAAGACACATTGTCCACCAATAACAATGAGTCACCCTTCTCCTTTCCAGTACTTTTTCTCTTACTTCTGTTTCCTATCTTAAGGATTTCTACAGGTCCTCCAGAACTTTATTAAACAGCAGTGATGCTCATAAATAAGACCAAGTGTCTGCTAATAATAATAGATAGAATTTAAAAGGAGAGAATGATCCAACATGGGAAGCAGGCCACACAGCAGACTCATAGAATGGCAAATGCCCTAAACAGCATTCTGGCTCAGAATCAGCCCTTAAGGCATTTGGATCTGGTCAAAAAGCCCATGAGAGCATTTCAGGCATGGAAAACCAAGATACTGTGGCAAAAAATGACCTAAATGAAAGATCTCTGTGAGTGAGATCCCAGTGGAAAGAAGGGGCCATCAAAGAAGGAGGTACCTTTCTCTGAAGGCAGGAGAGAACTTCCACTTTGACTATCGCCTTGTCTAAGTAAGGTCGGAGTTTGTGGACTCAAACTTGGCAGCTCACGACAAGAGCCTCAGGTGATCACTGACGTCATAAATAAGAGCGTCAATTGTTAAAACAACAGGAGTCACTGTGCACTTACTCCCCATGTAGGATCTCTGTCCTTAATGTGTTGTACTATGAGAATTAACAGTAAAACTAGTCCTCAAACAGTACTTTATACTTTTGGGGGGGGGGTACAAACTGTTGAAATCTTTACTTAGTATAGAATTGATCACCTGTATGTAAAGATAATTAAAAATGAATCTCAATGAAGAATGGGATTGGAGTGGGGGTGGAAGAATGGGTATGGGGGAAAAACCACTATAATCCAAAAGCTGTACCTATGAAATTTATATTTATTAAATAAAAGCTTTCTAAAAAAAAAAAAAAGTGATGCTTCACTCCACACTTTCTAAAAACCACAGCTGTGTGTCTGGTGACAGTTAATGATCCCAGCTTGCTATCTGAGCTTCCTGATCAGTGGGAAAAGAAGCCAGGTGGGGCCCTCCCAGAGCTCCCCAGGCATCCTGCCAGCCCAGGGGCACAGAAGCAGACACTGAGAACACCACGGGGCTTGTTCCTCAACTTGCGCTGAAGTGTCCCAAAGTAAATTAAGCCTCAACTAGTAAGCTTAGAGAGGACCGCACTTCTTTCATTATTGTAAGTCACCCTGACTGATTAAGGGACATGGTAAGAAAGGGAAAGGGAATAACACAGAGAGGAGCAAAACTGGGGGAAGGAGGAACGGGTCTGTTCTGGCATGGGGCCTGAAGGGGGAACAGTTGAGTGGCGTTTTTAAAAGCCTCTCCCTCTCCCTTTGTTCATTCTCCATCCCGTCTCCCACATGGTGCAGGGGCCCAAGCACTTGGGCCATCTTCCTTTGCCTTCCCAGGCACAGTAGCAAGAGCCAGATAGGAAGTGGAGCAGTCTGGACTCAAGCCAGGTGTTCATATGGATGCCAGAGTCCTAGGTGGCAGCTCAACCCAACGCGCTACAGCACTGGCCCCTGTTTCTCAGTGACTAACAGTCTGTCTCTACTTGCATTTAAGATCATCTGAGGACTGTGATGTGTCTTACTTATCACCAGACCTAACTGTAGAACTTACAGAGCCTGGCACCCAATAAAACATTTAATATATGCTTGTGAATTAAGAAAAAAAATACTTGGGTACCAAACAGATAAGCCTCTGTGATCCTGAAGTGAGTGGCCTGGGCTTTCAGAAATTCGGTTTCCTCATCAGTAAAACAGGAATGGTCAATAGCACACAAGGTTATTTTAGGACTAAGAGATACTGCACGCAGATTACTTATCACAGTGGATCTTAAGTAGCACTGTCACCTCTCACTAAGCAGCTTGATTAAAATGGTCGATTTTTAAAGTATGCATTTAAAAGTTGTTTTAAGTGTTTTGTTGGAGCTCCTTAAACATTTTTCCCAGCATTATTTTTTGTCTTCCTCTTCTTGACTGCATGATTTATGCTTAATTTAGAAGTATAGGCTGCTGCTGTGGCTCACTAGGCTAATCTTCCACCTAGCGGCGCCGGCACACCGGGTTCTAGTCCTAGTCAGGGCGCCGGATTCTGTACCAGTTGCCCCTCTTCCAGGCCAGCTCTCTGCTGTGGCCAGGGAATGCAGTGGAGGATGGCCCAAGTGCTTGGGCCCTGCACCCCATGGGAGACTAGGAGAAGCACCTGGCTCCTGGCTCCTGCCATCGGATCAGCGCGGTGAGCCAGCGCAGTGCACCAGCCGCGGCAGCCATTGGAGGGTGAACCAACGGCAAAGGAAGACCTTTCTCTCTGTCTCTCTCTCTCACTGTCCACTCTGCCTGTCAAAAAAAAAAAAAAAAAAAAAAAGAAGAAGAAGAAGAAGTATAGGGGCTGGCGCTGTGGCACAGCTGGTTAATGCCCTGGCCTGCAGCGCTGACATCCCATATGGGTGCCAGTTCTAGTCCCAGCTGCTCCACTTCCGATCCAGCTCTCTGCTATGGCCTGGGAATGCAGAGGAGGATGGCCCAAGTCCTTGGGCCCCTGCACCCATGTGGGAGACCGGGAAGAAGCTGCTGGCTCCTGGTTTCAGAACAGCGCAGTTCTGACCATTGCAGCCAATTGGGGAGTGAACCAGTGAATGGAAGACCTCTCTCTCTCTCTCTCTCTCTCTGCCTCTCCTCTCTCTGTGTAACTCTGACTTAAAAAAAAAAAAGTATACATCTTAGAACTATGTTGGGTACACAGTAAGTGCTAAATAAACTCTTATGTAATTGAACTAAATAAGCCAAACAAACAGAAGCATACTTGAGGTTACTAAATTATCTGCCATTAATAATATCTAGTAACTCACAGGATTTAAAGTTTTGTTAAGGAAAATGCTTCAATATTACTACAAGGTGGCAAATACCTTGACATACTCAAAAAATTTTTTTCAAAAACCGATGCAACGTTTCAGAAACAGAAACGCAATATTTGAGCTTTGTCTCGGCAGTGAAGAGCCCACCTGCTTCCATGTCATAAAAGAACTGCACTGTACCTTTTCCTTCCCAAGCATCAAAAGCATCCATCATTTTCTTCAACTCCGCTACTGAATAATAGCTCCAGATGTACTGGACATTATTTCCCGCCTCTCTAGAAACATTGCAAAAAGTAATTAATATAAATAGGCATTGAGCATTTGTTCTGTAATCCTTAAACACAGCATACACACACACACACACACACACACACACGACACTAACTTACATTTGATCTCATTTACCACAGTAAAGTATTCGTTAATTTCACAATACAGACCATGTAGAAAAATGAACACATCAGTAAAATCAAGTTTTTTAAAAGATCAGCTAACT
This sequence comes from Oryctolagus cuniculus, assembly GCF_051225735.1. NCBI lineage: Eukaryota > Metazoa > Chordata > Mammalia > Lagomorpha > Leporidae > Oryctolagus > Oryctolagus cuniculus. Next base: position 39,616,813 of record NC_142869.1, on the reverse strand, counting down.
GCAGTAAAGTTCGAAAATATTCAAGGCTGATTAAGACTTTCCTAGCATTATGCCAGAAACTTACATATCTTACTTGGAAGCATCGCTCCCTATAAAGAATTCAGAAACTGATGACATCTTTAAGCTAAGACAAAGCCCGTTTCCAAGGTCATGCATTAGTTACTAATACGTGACTCAAACCACGCTCCAAGATCATTTTTTTTAAAGCTTGCTAAGTGAATTGATCAGTGTAAGGAAGATGACAGGGAACACACTAAGAGAAGAAGCTTCAAGAATTTAACACGAAGCCCTTCATCATTCCTCAGGAAAGGACACTCAGGGAGCCGGCAGGCTACCAGGCCAGTGCTCCTGCGCTGGAACTATGGTCTAAGGAAGATAGCAGGCATGCGGGATGGCTTGGCTTGCCTTCCTCTCTTGTTGAAAGCCTCTCTGAGCCGATGCACGCTCCCAGCTGAGAGCCACGGTCCTGGATCACACAGACAGCCTGCACCTTGCAGCTATGTGAAATGGTCTTAATTACAATCTCCTCATGAAGCAGGCCTAGCCCAACAGCTACAAGGGCTCACTGAGAGGCACGGACGGTCTTTTCTAGCAGGCACACTATTTCATTCAGTAATCCCTCTTAGAAGGGGCCACGATTTTATTCTGTTCCCTTTCACATTTAAATCTCAACATACCTCTTAAAAATGCTTTTACTGTGAATTCTTCTTCCCAGCTGCTTATCAATAGCATCTGTTCCATCAGTTTTTGTGGCGTATACACCAATAATTCTACTCTCACAGCTTGCACCAGATGTGTTAAGATAGTGGAGAACCCAAACTGTTGGCTTATTGCAAACCAAACCATAGGAATCACAAAAGTCGGCTAAAGCCTAAAGCAAAAAGATACATAAAATTTAAATTTAACTCTGGAGTAAAACAAAAAATGAATTTTTTCTATTACTCTCATGTAAAGCTGCAATACAGGAAATAACAAGATTATACATTGCAGTCTGGCCTTTATGCCTTGAAAACCAAGCTTACATTCATTGGATTAATTAGAAGAGGAATCAATCACAAAAAGTACCACCCAAAACCCAAAACCTTTCATCTAGAGAATTCTTTTACACCTAGACATCCTATTTTTATCTCCACCTCTTTTAATATGCCAAAATCACTTTTAATTTTATAATTTCTATAAAGTGTAATCTTTATAACATCATTTCCCCACTGCTAACACCACCTTTAATTTTACAACTTCACATAATAACTAAAACTTAGATCCTTTCTTTTCTCTTTAGAATAGTTTCCCGATAATTTTCCATTTGACCCAATCTTGCTTTCACTGCCTACTGACTAGCCCCATGGTTGATTCTTATTTTTAACGCCAAATTCCAATCATGAATTAACTAGCGTAACTTACTCTTTTACATTAAGGGATATGAGGATGTGAGCTCAATGCATATAATCTGAACCTATTTGACATTTATCCACCTATTCATTCAATCACTTGAATATTAAGTCCCTACTACGTGCACTAAAGTCTTGCAGAGACAACAGCAACTAAGAAACAGGGTTTCAGCCCTCCTAGAGTTTAGTTATTGCAGAAGACAGAGAAGTGCTCCAAGTGCTACAGGGCACACAGCAGGAGAGCTTCACCCAGCGGGTGGCAGGGCCTTCCCTGGGGAAAAGGGCACTGCTGCTTTTGTCTCCTTTAGGTCACTAATGTGTCAAGTATATAGAAAAGTGCCTGACACAAAGGGAGGCCTCCTGTTTACTGACTCGGTAAATGAAAATAGAGCCCACTTAATATTGTTATCTAATTCCTATATCACCTTTTAAGTTTACCTGCACAAGAATTCCCAGTTACACTATGAACTGTCCAAGGGTAAAACTGTAGGTCATCCTTCTTGGTGTCCCACACAGTCCCTTGTAGAATGCCACCACATATGTCACAAACATTTGAAAAAGACATGAGTTAGCTCACAGAATAAATATGGGCATGCTATCCCCTTTCTGAATAAAAATAAAAAATAAAAGGCCACAGAGTTGGAACTTCCAAAGATGATTATTAACATTCCAAAGTTCCAGCCAGATCTTGTTAGTCTCATTCTTCAGATGTGGCAAACAGCACTGAAAAACTATTGTTTGATAATTCAATTTATGAATAATTTCAGTGGCAGAACCTAAAAAATCATGCAAATTCCTGAATGGGACCTGGAGCCAAATCAATATTCTCTTTATTCTGCATCCCTAATAACCATCCACCAACTTGCTTCCTAGACACTGACATCCAAACCAAAAATTCTAACCAGTTCAAATCAGTTTTCACTATTAATAATTATAGAGAAAAAACAATTTTCTCAGATGCTTACAGGAGCTAGATAATATGCAATACCTATCAATAAGACAAGGAGAGATAATTAAACTTTTTGAGTTAAGAAATATTTAAAATGTGATTTAAAATAGTAGCATCTTAAAAAGCCATCAGAAAGTGTTATATCTTCAATTAAGGAAATAAACCTTTGAGGGGCAATGTAATACAGACTCCTAGAACAGATCTTTGGCCTAAACAAATGAAGTAATGAGGTGGACTTTGGTGGAGCGGTTAAAGGTGGCACTGAAACGCCCACATTCCCTGTCAGAGTGCCTGGGTTCGAGTTCCAGCTTCCTGCTAATGCACCCGAGAGGGCAGCAGAAGATGGGTCAAGCAGTTGGATCCCTGCAACCCATGAGGGAAACCTGAATTGAGTTCTTAACTCTTGGGCATCTGGGAGTGAACCAGCAGATGGGAGATCTCTCTCTCTCTCTTTCAAATAAAATAAATAAATAAACAAATATTTTTAAATGACTGGTAGTAACTAAGAAACATATTTTCAAAAATTTTAAAAAACTGTCTTATGCTTGGTTTATGTGACAAAACACTATATAAAACAATGCATATTGCTTTGTGTATAGTATAGATTTTTTGTTAAAACTTAAGAAAATGCCAAGACCTTTTTAAGTTCTATATTTGACCTTAAAGAATATGTCTCCATTTCATTGGCCAAGTGATCAGACAAGCTGTATGGATAAGGGATGCCAAAGTAATCAGCCTCTTCCTGAAGGGCCACTCGAGTTTGCTCATCCGTGGGAATCCGAACTTCTCCATGAAGATAATCCAAAAGATATTTAAAGAGATGTCCGTCACGGTCAATAACACAAGCCCCTAGAAAACATTCAGTTTAAAAAATGAATGCACAGGTTCCTATGATAATCCATAAACTTCAGTAAGTCCAAGTAGCTTTGAGAACCTCTCCAATTACGTTTCTTTCTCACAAGAAGGCTAACATCTAGTATTCAAATATGTTGAGTCAATTAAACGAAACTACATATTTTATGACTCCCTGGAACACCAAATATGATATACTACCAACCCTCGGCTTACCAGTAAGTGATATTCTAAAACTAAATTTGAGTGCGCTGCTTGGGAAAATCATCTGTATTTCTATAATGCTGCATGTAAATCTGAATGCAAATGTATATACCCAGGATCACTAGTGTGTGGTTGTGTGGGTGTACTATGGACGCGGGGGCCAGGCCAAGGGGACAAGTGAGGCTGAAATCAAGCCCGTGCTCAGCTCACCAAGCCATGTACCCAGGTATTGAATTGTATTTTCCTAGATAAAAGGGTACCCTTTCCTAATTTGTACAAAGACATCATATGATGTCTTTATTATTATCTACCACACAGGAAAATGTACTCTGAGATCCATTTGAAAAATCTGGGTGCATTGCCTACACTCCCACTGTGGCCACTGCAAAAGCTCAGACTACTGGCAGGAACAGAAACTTAGCTCTAACCCCAACCCAGCTGTACCAAGACGGTGAATGTAGCTGCTCACTAAGAGGGCATATGGCTGTACCTCAACCATGTTCAGTTAGTATGTCAGTGATGCCACGGCCTGGGGATCCTAGCTGCAGGCCTACCATATGCTTAGAATTGTGAGATTAGTTACTTGGCACTGTGAGAACCTAAACTTCAAAAAAAAAAAAAAAAAAAAAAAAGCTAGCTGCATCACATTATGACATAAGACTTCTCTTAGATGATTCAGTAAAATTTAAAAAAAATTACTTCTGGGGCCAGTACTGTGACATTGCAGTTAAAGCTGCTGCCTGCAGTGCCGGCATCCCATATTGACACCAGTTCGAGTCCAGGCTGTTCCACTTCTGATCCAGCTCTCTGCTATGGCCTGGGAAAGCAGCAGCAGATGACCCAAATCCTTGGGCCCAAGCACCCATGTGGGAGACCCAGAGCCCCTGGCTCCTGGCTTTAAATCAGCGTAGCTCTGGCTGTTGCAGCCATTTGGAGAGTGAACCAGTAGATGGAAGACCTCTCTCTCTCTGCCTCTGCCTCTCTATAACTCTGCCTTTCGAATGAATAAATAAATCTTAAAAAAAAATACTTCTGCATGAGTTTCCTCAATAATCTCTTTTCTCCTTGATAAGCCCTGAAAAGTAAAATTTGATTGGATTACAAAAGTAAAGTTTGGCAGCAGAGAAGAGCACTCAGTCAATGCCAGCTTACCAAGTGTTCACCAACGACCGTTCTACCTCGGTGGGCAGTGAGCCCTGGATACCAGTCATTGGTATGTTTTCCATTCTTCCCACTGCCATCAGCAGGCAAAGCCACCTGCCAGAACAGCCCCTCATGTTCATGACTCCCTTACCCCGCTCCTCTAACACAGGGCCAGGGGAAGATGCAGAGACTCAGGGTGCACAAACCCCGGTGGCACTGAAATTTCTTTGTGACCAGCAGCACATTCAAGGACTCCCAGAGACAGAAGCCAGCCAGAGCAGCTCCGGAACCACACCTGTGCTGCACAGCTTCTTCTCAAACACCAGGTTTTGGTCCTCTGCCACGAACTGACCTCATCACAACACTATCAGGCACAGCAGTCCACACAAGACCATGAAGCCCCTAGCCCAGGTGGCAAGCACAGTGAGTGGTCGTCCCTCGCCTGTAGTCCCACTTTCCGCAGCTTGCACCTCACAGCCTACCATGGTCTCGAAATAGCAAATGGAAAATTTCAGAAAGAAATAGTTCATAAGCTTTAAACAGTTTTCATTACAGTTGTTATAACTGTTCTATTTCACTACTAACTACTACCATTGATCTCTTACTGTGCCTTACTTACACGTGAAACATTAGCATGGGTTTGTAAATAGAGGAAAACACATAGCGTACATAGGATTCAGTACTATTCAGTCTCAGACATCCTGGCCTGGATCCTCATGGACACGTGCGGACTCTAATTCTACACTGATTACTGGTCTGTCAGCTATGAAAATAGCTGCTTTCTCTACAGAAACACATTCGCACAGAGAAAGGCAAACATATTTAATCAGCCTAAATACCTCAACCCATGAGGTTGTATGAAAGTAATGACTTCTGGCCGGCGCTGTGGCTCACTAGGCTAATCCTCCGCCTTGCGGCGCTGGCACACCGGGTTCTAGTCCCGGTTGGGGCGCCGGATTCTGTCCTGATTGCCCCTCTTCCAGGCCAGCTCTCTGCTATGGCCCGGGAGTGCAGTGGAGGATGGCCCAAGTGCTTGGGCCCCACATGGGAGACCAGGAGAAGCACCTGGCTCCTGGCTTGGGATCAGCGCAGTGCGCCAGCCGCGGTGGCCATTGGAGGGTGAACCAACGGCAAAGGAAGACCTTTCTCTCTGTCTCTCTCTCTCACTGTCTACTCTGCCTGTCAAAAAAAAAAAAAAAAAAAGTAATGACTTCTAATCTCCATAATTAGGTCATGGTTTGGCCTTTACACACTCCCACTTCTTTTGTCAACTTCTAGCAAGAACATCACAAATTTTAGAAACTGGTATTTAATTTTTTCATGGACTTAATGATTCTCCATCCAGCCCTAATGATCTCAGTAATTAGTACACTAATCTAATACACTCTTTTGTAATTAAGAAAATCACTGGGAATTAAAACTAGCTTCCTATTTGAATGAACATCCATAATCATGCTTCTAGACTTTAGACATTTACCTGATCCATCTGTTTTCACAGGAAAACGACCACTAAACATAGACGCCAGCATAGAGTCTTTGAAACGACACAAGGACTCACGCCGGGCTGTGTACGTGCAGCCACCCACGTTCAGCCGGAGAATATCTAGCACCTCTGTTTCTGCCTTGGGGCCTGCCATTGCTGCCTCCCAGCGTTCGCAGAAACCTCAAGGCAATGCAGTCCTGGTCCCCCTCTGTGAAAACAAAGGATGATCATCACCGACATTCCAACGATACACTGAACAGACAATCCAAGACATTTTACTGATTTAAAGTGAATTCCTCAATACCAGCAATACAGAATCGAAGGATTTGAGGCAAAACAAATCTGAGACATGCTGAGAGGCTGGAAGACTTTGGCTCTGAGGTTTTGCAGAAAACGATCAACTTTTGCCAACCAAATGACAGCAGCTGAAGTGCCCGTTTAAAACATTCAAGAAGATAACGCATGGTCTGTCACATACAGGGATAAAGGTGAGGCGTGCTCGTGACCTTCAGTATTCACATAACTTCTCAGCTACCCCAGGTCTGAGCAGGCTGTGTAGACTGCAGAGATCGGTGGACAGCACAGAACTAAGCTGTTTCACTGTTTACTATCTCTGAGACTGGGCAAATGACCTATCTTCCTCTTCCTGTTTCCTCATCCACAAAACAGAGATAGCAACGGTGCCCACATCAAAGGACTATCGGAATAATTAACAGAACATATAAAAAAAATTTGGAACAATCTCTGGATCAGAGTAAGCACTCACTGAATGACAACTATTATGTATAATGATATAAATATTTTCATAAAAGTACTGGAGCTGGTGTGGCACAGCGGGTGAAGCTGCAGCCTGCAGTGCGGGCATCCCACTTGAGCACCTGTTCAAGTTCTGGCTGTTCCACTTCTGATCCAGCTCCCTGCTAATGTGCCTGGGAAAGCAGTGGGAAATGGCCCAAGTATTTGAGCCTCTGCAGCCACTTGGGAGACCCAGATGAAGCTCCTGGCTCCCAGCTTTCATCTGGTCCAGCCCTGCCATTGCACCCATTTGGAGAGTAAATCAGCAGATGGAAGATCTTTGTCTCTCCCTCTTTCTCTGTAACTCTGCCTTTTCAATTAAAAATGTCTTCATAAGGTACATACTGAGAAATTTAATAAAGTAAGATCAGAATTATATGTATACCAGCAGCCAGGCTGGTTTAAAAGTACCAATAATACTTGTAAATCATCCGGCTTCATTAACATGGCTGAAGCTTTGGGGACATTTTAAGGGCTGACTTCTTATCCATTCTGGAGATCAGAGAACCACAGGCGACTACGGCACTTCTCAGGAACCTTAAACACCGTGATGAAGTAGCAACTTCCCAGTGTTGGGGGTACCCTATCTACACAACGTTAAAATGGCTGCCCAAAAGCTCTACAACAGCCATGTCAATTCACTCATGCTAAGTGATCACCGAGATCCTCTGGCAGATGCTCCAGTCCAGCCAGTCCCCGACACGATGGGTGCGCGCCGTCAGAATCTGAGGAAGGCCACGGGACTGAAGGCATTACGGACCAAAGGACAAGCCTTCCTATACCATTATGGATGCCTACAAGTCCTGGGAGCAGCACTCCACAGATTTCCGTGAAAAAATCACCTCTGAGGCATAGGATGGGACTGGTTCACACTGCCCCCACGGACCAGCTCCCAGGAATCCTGTGCATGAGGGCGTCTACAAAAACGTCATGGAAAATGCTCATTATGGAAAAAAGCTAGGCACGGACTTCAGTGTTTCTGTGCTAAAATAAACTTCTTTAAATTTTCTTTTCTTCAAATCTATGTATCTGAGAGGCAGACAGACAGAGGGAGATAGATAAACAGAGAAATCCCATACACTGCTTCACTCCCCTAACTGCCCATAACCACCAGCACTGGGCTGGGCCAAAGCCAGGAGCCAGGAACTCAGTTCAGGTCTGAGTGGGTGGCAGGATCTCCATCACTGGGGCCATGGCCGCTGCCTCCCAGGGTCCACCCGAGCAGAAAGCTGGAGGCGGGAATCAAACAGATACCCTGACATGGGACTCAGACATCTCAAGGGCCAAAAGCCTGCCCCTACACTTATCTTTTCACTGCATTTCCCACAAGCTTTTTGACAGCTCCTCCTGTTCTTCAAGGCAAACTTCACTTCTTATGTGCCCTTCCCAAGTACCAGTTAGAATCCTTGCAGCTTTACAAATGCATTTTCTCCTTCTGGCCACAATGGATCCTACTTGTTTAATCCCAACTTTCTGTCTGTCCGCCACCCTTTGGATAATTTCCTGGGAACCTTTTATTGATCACTTCCCTGGTGCCAGCCACTGTAAAAGCCACTGAACAGACATCACCTAATTCACACAAGTCTTCCTAACGCATAGCGAGTGCTGTCTCTATGAGACAAGACACTGGGGTAAAATCAGCGTGATGTGTGCAATGTCCACACTAGGGCAGCCTGCTAGTCCGTGAGTAGGACCACTCTCAAGTTCTGCCTGTGGCTCCCCCCACCGCTCCTGCTCCAGGTCCTTCACTGGATGGCATCCGCCCATCTGAAAGACCTGGTGGCCAAGGACTAAAGTGCTCATCCCGCCCTCAGCGCTGTCAGTGTGTCCCATAGGGCAGAAGACTCTCCCCATTTCAAGGCCACTCCTACGCAGGCGCGTCCTAGGCCCCCTCCTCCAATGCACCCTCTGGGGCTCCCTGTGGTGGGGGAAGTGTCCCCCAGAGTGCGGGCCGCCTGCATCAAAGCCATCAGGGACCCCTGCTGAAAATGCAGACCCCCAGGCCACCAGAGTCCGCTTCACCAGGTCTGAAGAGGGGTCGGGATCTGCCCACTCCCGACCTCACTTTGAGAAGAAACTGCTGAGGGGCTGGCACTCCTCCCCCGAAGCGGCATCAAAGGGAGGAGTTAAAGAACCACGAAAGCCCCGCCGGGTATCCCAAGGCCCGTGGACCCCAATCGGCCCGAAGCCGGAGCCTGCGGCCCGGCCCCTTAGGGCTCCCCGCCGCCTCCCAGGCCCGCAGCCCACCCGGTGCCCAGATTCTCAGCACGGGCTGGGCGGGGCGGCGGCCTCCCCGACTGACCTGCGGCCGGCCGGGCCCTCGGCGCGGCGGCCGGACGCCGCGGGGCCTGACGCGGAAGTGAGCGCCGACGCGGCTGCTCGGCAACTCGGGGAACAGAGCGGGCCCAGCGGCTCCCCCGTGCGGCCCGGCCAGGCGGCGACCGCAGCGCAGAGAGGCCACGCCCAGGCCCCGCCCTGTCACACCCGCGCCACGCCCCCGAGCCGGTCCTCCCGCCCCTGGGGCACCTGGGGTGGGCTGGTGGACAGGGGGCGGGGGTGGGTGGCAGGGGTCTTCCTGTCCCTGAGGGAAAGGAAAGGCCTGGCAGGTAGGACACGAGGGACAGTCATGTCCACCAAGAGGCTGCTTTTGTAGAAGAAAAGATCACAGAGATTGTGACTGTGCAGGGTCAACGCGAAGCACTTCCGAGTCAGGTTCATTCCCTCTGAAGAGAGCCACTCAGTGCTGAGGTTCGTGGTACTTGGAGAAATCCGTTCGGATAGCGGTTGTGGTTTACAAAGTCTTTTTCATATAGAACATTCTTGTTTAATAGTCTGTGAGACAACCCTGCACAAGGTGATAATACTTTTATTCCTGTTATAAGAAAAACGGAAGCGAGACCAAATGTTTCTTGAACACTTTTGTAAAGTTGACACCATGTTAAGTCCTTTGCATGCACTGCTTGATTTTTTTCTTAACAATAAACCCCAGAAGAGTTACTTCGGGTTCCTGCTGCACCCTACCTTGTAGAGGGGACTTTGCTAGCTATTTCAAGAGGAGTAAAACAGTCCTTTTATACAAGGTGCTTCCCCAGTCAAAGCTAATTGGTTTCTGATTCCAGTGGCTTGGTCTTAGAAGGGAAAGAGCCAAGGACAGGTAAACCCGTCCACAGCCACTGATGTTAATCACCTTGGGAGACAGGCAAGTATTTTTCAATCTGTGGTCATTGAGCTCTAACTATAGACAAGACACTGGGAGTGAAGGATTGGACAAAACAGTGTCACTGAGCCATGCACCTCGTTCAGCAGTCAGATTTGTTCTGTAAATATTTTAGGATTTGTGGGCCGTATACAAATGATCCACACTGCTGCTGTGTGAAAGAAGGGATAAACAGTACATAAATGAGCAAGCATTCCTGTGTTCCAGCTTCATTTATGGTCACTAAAATTTGAATTCCACATAATTGGGATGTGTCACAAAATATTCTGTTTTCAAACACTAAAATACATAAAAACAATTCTTAAAACAGAAGCAGTACAAAAAGCAAATGGAAGTCTCTGCCCTTCCATATTCAAGTGGGAGAAATAGATCCTAAGTGAAATATTTGCAAAGTGATAATTGCTATAGGTGGGAAGAGAGTCAGGATAATGTTGCAAGGAGATGATAGCTGGAGTGGACGGATCCTTGCTGATAAGGGGGCATTTAAGTTGAGAGCTAAGGATGAGAATGATCCCATCTTCTGAAGAGATGGAGAAAGAGTGTGAAGGAGGAAGAGCTAGTGGAAAGGCCCTGGGGCAGAAAAGGACTTGGAAATTTGTAGGAAGACAAAGAACATATGTATGTCTGAAGCTTGATGAGCCTATCACAAAGTGATTTGACATGAGGTTGAAAAGAGAGAACAGATTTTAAAGCATCTAATCATAATGGGAAGTCATGAGCAGTGTTAAGCAGGGAAGTGGCACAATGACTCACTATTTAAAAAAAAATCACTGTGATGGAATGGACTGGGGTAGTCACAGCTCTGCTTGAGTGGTGATCATGATAAACAGAAGTGGATGGATGAAGAGATGACATCAAGTTTTCCAAAGGATCTCTATGAGCTGTTTCCAGTGGATCACTATTAGGTGCTCGCTGAGGTCCTTTGAGAAGCACACGAGATCAGATTAGACATGGGAGATTCATTGCAGCTGTAAGAGAATCATAGGGAGGCATCTGAAGGGAACTGGGAGAGACATTAGGTGGGTTCAGCCCTTGTGCAGGAAAGGAAGGCTAGGAAAAGCCGTAAATATGACACCATTCCAAGAAAATTTCAGCAAAGTCAATGGAGAATGTTTAAGTCAAAGTCCCCCAGCAGAGGAGTCCTTTGTATCCCTGCTATGTTCAGTTGCTGGCTGGGAGCAATCAATGGAAGTGCAGCCCAGAACATGGTGATGGATTTCGAAGCACAGTAGCTAGGGCTCTCAGACAGTAATGATCCCTGCAGGTAGAGATCTGAAAGGTATGTGTTCATGGGTGTCACATAAAGGAAATAGGGGAACACAAGATTACCTAAAAATTGCTGGCTTGAGTAACTGAACGGTGGTGAATTTACTGAGAGGGTGAATAACAGCAGGATCAGTTTGAAGGAAAAGACCAGATGCTGTATTTGGGGTAGATGTCTAATAGACATCCAAATAGATTGAATAGCAATTGAGTGTATCTGGAGTTCAAGAACAAAGTTCCTTGCTAAAGGTATAAATTTGGAAGCTAAAAGCATGTAAAGCAATGAGACTGGATGAGATTGCAGGAAAAGAGGGCCCCGGAGGCAAGGTTAGAAAAAAGACTAGACCTTTTTTCCGGGAAATTCCACCCTTCTGGGAAATCCAATTTCCCACCCCTTCCATGCTAGTGGACAGAGGTGGGAGAGCCAATCCAAATAGGACATAGGACCCCCACTGCAGGCACTAGGTGGAGGGCCAGTATGACACAGAGAAGGGGGAGAAAGAAGGAAATAACATAAAAAGAGACAAGCCACGCTGGGGCAAGGGACTCCCAGCTCTGGGGCACATTCTCCACAGAGGAGCTTTTGTCATTTATTGCAAATAAACTCACTTTGATTTTTGCACTCTCTCTCTCAGACTCTTCTCTTTATTTCCATATTGAGTAATAAGTCTGTGGAGCAAGGCCCCCAACCAGGACCCAGCAAGATTATCTGCAGAAATAGCAGATAAATTAAATGAAACAGGGTGAAACATTGACTCCAACATGTAGAGCTCAGGACCAGAAGGAAGAACCGATTGGAATGGGGTTGGGGTTGGGAGGGGGAGAGCCAGGAGAGCATGGAGTTATAGGAACCAAGAAGACAGGGTGTCACTTATGTCAATTACTCATTAAATTTTGTAATGCGGGAGCTCCTGGTGACCTTGCCAAGATCTAAGGCAGTGCTGTAGTGAAGATGCAAACCCAGATAAAAGTGGATTGCAGAAGGAATGGGAAGTGAGAGACTGGATAGAACTCTCTAGAGAAGACTTACTGTGAAACATAGAGAAGCAGGGCCTTGCTGAGGAAAGAGAGTCAGAGAAAGGAGTTTTAGGGTGAGAGTCACAAGCAGGTTATGCTAGTGGAAGTGGCCCAATAGTTAGAGGTTGATGATGCAGGTGGAAAAGGAGGCAACTGAAAGAATGAAATACTTGACAAAGCAAAAGTGTGCTAGAGCCAGGGCACAAGTGGCGGAATTGCTCTTTGATAAGCACAAAACAAAGATAGACTTGAGTTCAGGCAGCTTGGTAGATTTCCTGGTGGGAAAAAGAGGACATTCTGATCAGATAGCTTCTGCTCTCTCCATTTAGACTAAAGCAAGTTCAGTGCCTAACAAAAAGATGAGGAAAGAAAAAGATTTGGAGAATGGGGGTAAAGAATGAATTATTTCCCTTGAGAGACTGAAAAGCAAACTTTCTGCAGGAATATAGCAGGATTTCCAGGAAGGGATGAGTGTCCATTTGAAGATTTTAATCATTATCATATGGATGACAAACACATCATCCTGGCTATGTAACTTTTATCCAGCAACATGCAATTGGTTCAGTGTATGTCCTGAGAAAATAGACAATCAGACTACAAGTGGTTGGGATTCAACCAAGTAACGAAACACAAGAGACAGGGCAACAGGGTAGAATATATTTGTAAGTGAGCAGTTATCACAATGGACTCCAAGCTGGGTAAGGATGGAAGTAAATGCATAAAAGACATGAAAGAGAGTGAAAACGTAGAGAAATTAACATATTATACGTCTCAGTGAAGTGGAGAAATTATTCAAATAAGAATATTAGAGTAAGTAAGACTGAAGGACTGAAGTTGATGGTCAGAGGGTGCAATCCTCAAATTCAAGATTTCAGAGATCATTCAATGACTGTAACGCCAAGATTCTGGGATGGAAGAAAAGCCAATGAGTTGAAAAGTTTAAGGAAATGGCAAGCTAACTTGCAAGATGAGTGATCTCCCTAGATGAAAACATGAATAAGAATGGAGTAGGTATATAAAGACGATGAAATAGAAGCTAATGTCATTGATAACTGATGATCCAAACTGTCTTAGAAAACTACATTGAGGAGAAAAGGATACTCTACCCAGATGTATGCCTGGAGTTATAGTTACCTAGGGCTAGGAAGACAAAGAAGGGAAAGATTTTGGAAACACTAATGAGAAAAGAGGACCCCGCCCCCTCCTGGCTCTGGTATATATAGGAACTAGAAGGGAAAATAGTTTCCACTGGAGAAAGTTACAGTGGAAACAGGACCTCTGTTACTTCAAAAGTGAAGTAACATATACAAGGGAATTTAAAGAGTCTGGTGGAGGTGTTTGGAAGTAATGGGAAGAGTGAGTGGTGGGCTCAGAATAATGGACATTTGAGCAACGCGGGAATGTGTGACAGTGGACAACTTGGGGAACTGGGGCTGTGGGAGTAATCACGATAAACAGGAGCCCGAGACATGAGGAGAGAAGTCCTAGTGATGTGTTAATGCAAAGCTCAGCCCTCGGTTAGACATTTAACTCACCAGCACTGGTACTTCCACTCTGGCTGCTCTCGATTCCATCAGTGTGGCGGACTGGGGAAAAGGGAGGGCCTCACAGGAAGCACAGCATGCGGGAGCCTTTTTGAGTGACTACACCCTGCTGCAGCTTCTGTGGACATAAAGGATAATCCCGACTCTCATGTGTGGGAGCCTGAGGGGAAAGGAAAGAAAGAATCATGTGAGTCAGAGCCTGAGCCCAGACCTGATTCAGCTCAAGGCTGCGCCCCTCATATTCTCCCTAAGGCAGGAAAGAGAAGAACTCACTGTTGTTGAAGAAAAAGAAATAACTTGCTTTTTTAAAGATTTATTTATTTATTTGAAAGGCAGAAAGACAGGGGCAAGGGGTCTTCCATCCACTGGTTCACTCCCCAAATGACCGCAATGGCCAGAGCTGGGCTTATCTGAAGCCAGGAGCCAGGAGCTTCTTCCTATCTCCCACACAGGTGCAGGGGCCCAAGAACTTGGGCCATCTTCATCTTCTGCTGCTTTCCCAGGCCATAGCAGAGAGCTGGATCAGAAGTGGAGCAGATGGGACTCAAACTTTGCCCTCTGGGCCACAGCACTGGCCCCAAATAAATAACTTTGTAATCATACTCTGGGGAAAGATTCCTCAGAAACCGATAGACAAAGCATTCTCTCAAACCCAAGACAAAGTATGAGGACAAGAGGAGTCTGGTTGATTTTTTTATTTACAAAATCTAAATGAGCTGGAATAGTTTTTAAAAAAATATCCAGTGTGGAGTGCATAACCCTACCAAAAGGACACTGGCAGAAGAATTTCCAAACAGCCAAGGAAACAGCAGCTCAGCTCTAGGTACATAAACATGAACCTCCTAACACAACCTCCAAAATGATGATACAGAATGACAAAAGCAATAAATAAAAGTACATGAAACCCATGCTACCTGCATAAGTAAAAGAGATAAGCAGACTTCACAATACCTGTAAGTAAAAACCAAACACCAAATCTCAGCAAGCTGCGATCCAGGCTCCTAGCACAAACTTTAACTGGGATAAAGAGCAGTCCAGAGAAAATACATGCAAGAGAGAAAAAGAAGTGCGGGCAAGCCTATG